>NC_068954.1:29453375-29753375 GCF_026419915.1 Harpia harpyja
CTCAGCACCAGGACAGGATAGCCAGCGGGTGCCACTGCTGTCCCTCTCCCCCTCTCAGCCTTAAACTCCCGTACCTCTCAGCCTCTAACTCCATCTTCAGGGCCTCCAGCTGGGCGCCATACCCCTCCTCCAGGCACGTCAGGCGGCAGTGCTGGAGCTGCAGCAGGCGGTCGATGTTGTACAGGTGGCTGCGCAGGGCCTGGGCGTGTTGCTCCTCCGCCTCCTCCAGGTCTGTGGCCAGGGACTGTGGAAGTTGCATGGGGGGATCACCGGTGGGCCCCGGTGCCACCCCCACCCCATCAGCCCCACGCTCACCTCGATGACGCTGTCCTTGCAGTCCATCACCCGCGCAAAGGTCTGGCTGAGGATCTCGATGTCCTGGCGCAGCTCCTTATCCTTGACCTCCCGCAACACCGTCCGCCACTGCGTCCTGAGCTTGTGGAGGTTCAGGGTGCTGCTGCGCTCCTCCTTGGCCAGCTTGTCCTGCACGGGGGCCGTGAGCGGTGAGGGACAGGAACAGGGGGCTGGGCGGCATGTGGCGTAATATGCTGCCAACGCCCCCCCCCCCGGCCCCCCCACGCACCTTCAGGAACCGGGCGAGCATCTCCCCCTTCGTCTTGGCCTCCTCCTCCTCGGCCAGCGCTTGGCTCTGCAGCAGCAGGAGCCCATCCTCCGCCGCCACGGAGCGACGCTTGTCCGACATGACGGCTGGGCCCGGGCACACGGGTGTGAGAAGTGGGGGGGATACTCAGGGTCCCGACCGCCGCCCCCCGCCCCCCCCAGGCCCTGTTCCCCCCTGCCCACCCCACCTCCTCCTCCTGGGGTCCCCCCCCCAAGGCCCCCCTCCACACTTTGGGGTACCCCCAGGCCCCATGGCTTCTACCCCTCGGTTCCCCGTCCCCGCACCACGGGGGGGTCCCGCCCCCCCCCATCCCGGTATCGGTCGCCCCCATCCCGGTATCGGTCGCCCCCCCCAGTACCCCCGGCCCAGCGGCCGGCGTCCCACCGGTCTCCCTAGCAACCACCACTTCCGGTTGGGGCGGGAGCAGGGTCCCCACTTCCTTCTGCAGGCAGACAGACGCCCCCTGGCCTGGAGGAGCGGCCTCGCAACCGAAAAGGCGGGCCCCGGCGGGTCCCCGCCTCTCCGCCATTGGCCGGCGTGTAGGGAGCCGCCGCGGCGATTGGCGGGTGGGCGCCGCCGTGGGCGGGGCTCGGCGTTGGCGGGGTATATAAGGACGCTGCGGCGGCGGGGCGCAGGGCCGGCGGGCGGGCGGGCGGCGAGGGGGGGGGGTGCGCGCTGTGCGCCTCCGCCGCCGCCATGCGGGAGCGGAGGCCGGTACCGGCCGCCCCGGCCCGCTGCAAGCTGGTGCTGGTGGGCGACGTGCAGTGCGGCAAGACAGCCATGCTGCAGGTGTTGGCCAAGGATTGCTATCCCGGAGGTGAGCTGGAGTACGGGACCGAGTTACCGGGAACCGGTCAGCGGGGACCGGGGAGCTGACGTTCTCGGTGCCGTTGCAGACGTACGTGCCCACCGTGTTTGAGAACTACACGGCGTGTCTGGTCAGCGAGGAGCAGCGGGTGGAGCTGAGCCTCTGGGACACCTCCGGTACCGGGGGGCGGGGGGGGGGAAGGTGCATGCATAGGGGTGGGGGGGGGTCCCTCCGGTACCGGGGGGTGCAGCGGGGCGAGGGCAGCCCTGGTCCCGGTGGGGGGGTGATGGGGAGATTTGCTGGGGGAAGGTGGTTTGGAGTTTCGGGGCGGTGGGGGGGTGGCAGGCCTGGGGTTTGGGGGGGCCCTGCGGGGGGGGGCTGCAGTGGAGGGAGCCCTGCAATGGGGCACGTTGGGGTCCCTGCAGTGGGGGGGGTGGCTTGGTGGCCGCAGTGGGGACACCTTGGGGGGGGGGGGGGGGCTGGCTCAGGGTGTGGGGATGGATCCCTGGGGCTGGGGGGGGGGGGCACAGGGGGACCTGGCTGCCTGGGAGTCCCTGGGGACTGGCCCTGCGGCGGGGGGGGGGCACACACACAGGGCTGAGCCTCCTTCCTGTAGGGGCACCCTGCACCCGTGTGAGCCCCCCAGATGTAGGGTTTGGGGTGCTGGGGCCCCCATGCCCTCTCTATGGGGCTGCCTGTGAATGGGGGGGGGGGGGGGTAATGGGGTATCCTGATATTGCCACCCTCGAAGGGGGGGGGGGGGGGCCGGGGGTAGCCCTGCCCTGGTGCTGCAGTGTCCCCCCCCGTCAGAGGGGGGGTCCCCGCCACCCGCGGTCCCCGCGTTGCTATGGCAATGCGCTGGCGCAGCCTCTTTGCTATTCCGCGCACGGAGCGTCTGGGCTGCAAAACCCCTCTGAGGCCCTTTGGGGTCGGGGGCGGGTGATGGGGGGGGGCACCCCGGCCACCCCCACACCCAGAGAGGCACCCCACTCCCCCCCGCACCCCCATGCACCATCTCTCCCCACAGTCCCCAGTGCAGTGCTGGTGGCCCCGGCTCCCCAGGGACCCTGTGAGGGTGGCAGCCCCCCCTGTGTCCCAGCTGCCCCCCCGACACCCCTGCCCACCGGCGGGGGCTCCCCAACATGGCGGGGGGGCGGCTGTTATATAAACACCGCGGGATCCATTTCCCGCTGCTTCGTTAGGGGCGATGGCGATGTTAATGGGTTGCGGGGAGCGGAGGGTGGCATTTTGGGGGGGGGGGGCTCTAGAGCTGTGTGCCCCCTACTCCAGGCAGAAAGGGGGCTGTGTCCCTTTGCAAGCGCCTCCTGACCGGGGGGCCTGAGTCCCTTGGGGGGGGGTGCTGTGCAATGACACCCCCTTTTCTCCTAGGCTCTCCCTACTATGACAACGTGCGTCCCCTTTGCTACAGCGACTCGGACGCTGTCCTGCTCTGCTTCGACATCAGCCGCCCCGAGACCCTGGACAGTGCGTCCAAGAAGGTGAGGGGTGGGGGAAGCCCCTCTGTGGGTGGGGGGGGGGGTGGTTTGGGGGTCCCCTCCCCCCCCCCCCACTGATGGCAGCTCCATGTCCCATCCCCCCCCAACCCTGCAGTGGAAGACAGAGATCCTGGACTATTGCCCCAACACACGGGTGCTGCTCATCGGCTGCAAGACAGACCTACGGACGGACCTGAGCACCCTGATGGAGCTCTCCCACCAGAAGCAGGCACCCATCTCCTATGAGCAGGTTGGGTTGGGGGGGGGGGGAGGTCCTATGGGGTGGGGGGTGGGTTTGGGGGTGTTGCACCGGCCTCACGAAGGGTTGGGTTGCAGGGCTGTGCGGCGGCCAGGCAGCTGGGAGCCGAGAGCTACCTGGAGTGCTCGGCCTTCACCTCGGAGAAGAGCGGTCCCACAGCATCTTCCGGACTGTGTCCGGCATCTGCCTCAGCAAAGCCCCCCCGCAGCCCCCTAAAAGCCCCCCCCGCAGCCTCTCCAAGCGACTCCCTGCATCTGCCCAGCCGCTCCGAGCTCATCTCTTCCACCTTCAAGAAGGAAAAAGCAAAAAGCTGCTCTGTCATGTGAAGGGGGGGACATGAATGCTTCCCCCCCTCAAAGCCCCTTGGCTCCCCTGAGTCCTCAGGATGGGGTGGGGGGGCTGGACAGGGCCCTGGAGTCCTGTTCCCCCCCCCCAAGGAGGATGGGGTGCCTGCTACCCTCCCATCACACCGCCTCTCCTGCCAGCCCCCCATCTTGGGGGGCAGCCCCCATGGAGCTGCCATAGGTGGGGGTTGAGGGGGGGGGCCCAGAAAGGGTTGCTGCCCAACCCTGGGTGTGGGGGGGCTTATCCATGGACTCATCCTGTTTCGTCACCCCCCCCCCACCCCATCCCTCATCTGCTGCTTGGCCCTAGGGACCCTCGTGGGGAGGGGGGTGCCGGGGCGGGGGGGGGGGGGGGGGTGTTTTATGGACTGTCTGGGGGAGGGGGGGTGGGGGGTGGTGTCTCTGTTCCATGGTCAGTGTTATTAAAAAGCTTATTTATTATCAGAAATATAACACTCACCCACGTGCAGCGGGTGCCTGGTCCTGTGTTTGGGGGGGGGAATCCTGTGTTTGGGGGGGGGGTTGGGTGTTATTGGGGTTCACCCTGGGGGTGGGGTCCCTCCTGTGTCACCGGTGCCAGTGGGGAAGGGTGACAGTGACACTGACGTGTGCCTGTGCCGTCACCCACGGGTGGTGATGCAGAGGCCAAAGTCCCTGGGGTGTGGGGGTGCTGTTGGGTGCCTCCCTGGGCACCCCATAAGGCCCCCCCCCCTTTTCTGCTGCCCCCAGCCCTTCCCTGGCTCTGCCTGGACCCCCCCCCCCAACTTGGGAGCAGGGGCTGGGGGGGGTGTGGGGCTATCGCACGACGCCGTGGGGGACGTGGGGATATGAGGAGGGGGGAGGAATCCTGCGTGGGGCTGGGGGGGGGGGGTCATTGCGGAGGTTTGGGGGTTCGCGGGGTCAGGGGCGCTGCGCGGCGGAGGGATCCGCGGGGCGCGGGGGTTGCTGGGAATTGTAGTTCCGGCGCGGAAGGGGGGGCGGCCTCGCTTTCCCGGCGTGCCCCCGCGGCCGCCCGGCGGACATGGCGGCGGGGCGGTGCTGAGGCCTGGGCCTGCGGGCGGCGGCGGTGAGAGCGGGCCCGGGGTTGGGGCGGGGTGGGCTCCTACGGCCGCTGGGCTCTCCCGCACGAAGGCACCGGGGACCCCCGTGGGTCCGAGGGGTTTGGAGGATCCCGCTGCCGCGTCACCGGGCTGCACCCGGGCACCCAGGGCAGGGCCTGGATTCCCGGTCCTCCGGGTCCTCCAGCCTTACCCGCTTCCACCGGGGGTTCCTCGGCGCCCCTCCTGGGTCTCCCAGCCCTCCACGGGTCCCCCTGCGCCCCCCGCTCCCTCCCGGGATCCCCCAGCCCTCCCCGGGTCCCCCTGAGCCCCCCCTGCACCCTCCCGGGGTCCCCCCAGCCCTTCCCGCTCCCTCCCCACCAGGTCTCCTGCACCACCACCACCCCCGGGTCCCCCAGCCCTCCCCGGGTTCCCCTCCGCCCCCCCCCCGGGTCCCCAGCCCTTCCCCCTCCCTCTCCAGGTCTCTTGCTTCCCCCACCCCGGGTCCCCCAGCCCTCCCGACTCCCTCCCGGGGTCCTCCAGACCTCCCCGGGTCCCCCCTGCGCCCCCCGCTCCCTCCCGGGTTCCCCCAGCCCTCCCCGGGTTCCCCTGAGCTCCCCCTGCACCCTCTCGGGGTCCCCCAGCCCTTCCCACTCCCTCTCCAGGTCTCTTGCTCCCCCCACCCTGCGTCCCCCAGACCTCCCGACTCCCTCCCGGGGTCCTCCCCCTGTTCCCCACTCTGTCTGACCCTCTTCACTGCAGATGGCTGGAGAACTGGCAGACAAGAAGGACCGGGACGCGTCCCCTGCCAAGGAGGAGAGGGAAGCGCTCCCGCTCCCCAGACAGGGACCGGGATCGCGACCGGGATCGCGACCGGGACCGCAAGGGTTCCCCCTCCAAGGACAGGAAGCGGCACCGGTCCCGGGACAGGAGACGAGGCAGCCGTTCACGGTCCCCGCTCCCGGTCCAAGTCGACAGAGAGGTGAGGGGTGTTACAGGGGACTCCCCAGCTTTTTAGGGAAAAGCGCTCTCACTCTTGTGTGTCCATAACGGCCCCGCAAAGGGGTGGGTGCGGGTGGTTGGCCTGGGGCCACGCTGTCACTGCCCTGTTCTGCAGGGATCGCCGGCACAAAGAACGGGACCGGGACCGGACCAAGAAGGACCGGGACCGGGAGAAGGATGGGCACCGGAGGGACAAGGACAGGAAGCGGTCGAGGTGAGTCCCCTCTCTTTTCAGGGTGTTTCTGCTCTCCCATAAGCACCCCAGGGCTGTTCTCTGTAAGAAGTGTTGTCCTGGGTGAGAGCAGGATTCTCTCGGTTGGTGGGGGACGGGGTGACCCTGGGGCTGCGTTCGGTGCCTGATTCCGCTTTGTTTTGCTGGGAAGCTTGTCCCCGAGCAGGGGCAAGGATTCAAAGTCCCGGAAGGAGAGGGACTCACGGAAAGCAGAGGAGGAGGAGGAGAATGCCCTGAAAAAGGAGAAGGTGAGGAGGGGGCAGAGGGGGCTTGGCTGGGAACAGCTCCCTGGGGGGATCACTCTGGTGAGGCAAAAGGTCCCCGTTGGGGGCTGCTAACAGTCCCGACCCCACAACTGCAGGGCCCAGCCCCTGTCCTTGGAGGAGCTGCTGGCTAAGAAGAAGGCTGAAGAGGAGGCAGAAGCCAAGGTAGGAGCAGAAGCCTTCTGTCTATGTTGGGGCTCTCCCATACCATGCCTGCAGTACAGGATGGATGTTTGAGGGGGGAGTCCTGTCCTGCGGCAGCCCCCGCAGCGAGGGGGTCGCGGCCAGGCCCGGTGCGAGCCTTCTCCTCTTCTGTCCCAGCCCAAGTTCCTGTCCAAGGCGGAGCGGGAGGCCGAGGCCTTGCGGCGGCGGCAGCAAGAGGTGGAGGAGCGACAGCGGCTGCTGGAGGAGGAGAGGAAGAAGAGGAAGCAGTTCCAGGAGATGGGGAGGAAGATGCTGGGTAAGGTGTTGTCCCCACTGTGGTCTGCCTGGCTGCGAGGTGCTGGGGCAGGACCCCCTAGAGGCTCCCCAGCCCTGGAAGGGGTGTTGCTTGGCTCTGAGATCCTTCCCCTGCTCCCCAGAAGACCCCCAGGAGCGTGAGCGCAGGGAGCGCCGCGAGCGTATGGAGCGGGAGACCAATGGCACAGAGGATGAGGAGGGCAGGCAGAAGATCCGGGAGGAGAAAGACAAGAGCAAAGAGCTCCATGCCATCAAGGTAGCGCTGGGGGCCGGGCTGGTGTGGTGAGG
The DNA here is from genome assembly GCF_026419915.1 of Harpia harpyja. Lineage (NCBI taxonomy): Eukaryota > Metazoa > Chordata > Aves > Accipitriformes > Accipitridae > Harpia > Harpia harpyja. The sequence goes on from NC_068954.1 coordinate 29,460,186, forward strand.
GGCCAGGGGGCCCGGGTTCCTTCCCCACTGATCCTCCTCCACCCACAGGAGCGTTACCTAGGAGGAGTGAAGAAGCGGAGACGCACGCGGCACCTGAATGACCGCAAGTTCGTCTTCGAGTGGGATGCGTCAGAAGACACATCCATTGATTACAACCCCCTGTGAGTGATGGGGTGCACCTGGGGCTGGGGGTGCCTCTGGGGGTGCCCCTGGGGGTGCGGGGGCAGCCCCAGCCCTATCCTTGACGCTCCCATCCCACTCTAGGTACAAGGAGCGGCACCAAGTGCAGCTGCTGGGGCCGGGGCTTCATCGCGGGGATCGATCTGAAGCAGCAGAAGCGGGAACAGTCGCGCTTCTACGGCGACCTGATGGAGAAGAGGCGGACGCTGGAGGGAGAAGGAGCAGGAGGAGTGAGCGTGCTTGGGGGGAGCTGAGAGGGTGCTGAGGGGTGCCCAGGGTACTGGTCGGCTCTGCTTGGCTGGGCTGCAGAGCTTGGGGGCTGGCTTTGGGCTGCAGTATGTCCTTTGGATGGGTGGCAGGACGATTCAGCCTCCCCAGAGGCACAGGGTGAGCCCTGTCCCCCTCCTTGCCCCCCACCCCAGGGCCCGGCTGCGGAAGCTGCGGAAGAAGGAGGCCAAGCAGCGCTGGGATGACCGGCACTGGTCCCAGAAGAAGCTGGACGAGATGACAGACAGGGACTGGCGCATCTTCCGTGAGGACTACAGCATCACCACCAAGGGGGGGCAAGATCCCCAACCCTATCCGCTCTTGGAAGGACTCTTCCCTGCCCCCCCACATCCCTGGAGGTCATCGACAAGTGTGGCTACAAGGTGGGCACGGGGAGGGGGGGCCGCTGACAGCCCTCTGGAGTGCTGATGCAGGGGAAAAGGGTTGGTTTTTTGGGGTCAGGGTTGGTTTTTTGGGGGTCAGGTGTTTGGGGGGGCGAGGAAGGGAAGTTCTGCTCCCAAACCTGCTGCTCCCCTCCGCAGGAGCCCACCCCCATCCAGCGCCAGGCGATCCCCATCGGCCTGCAGAACCGCGACATCATCGGCGTGGCCGAAACCGGCAGTGGCAAAACCGCGGCTTTCCTCATCCCGTTGCTGGTGTGGATCACCACCCTGCCCAAGATCGATCGGTAGGTGGGACGGGGCAGGGCGGCAGGGTGACGCTGCGGCGGTGGGGGGGACCATGGCACCGTGGGTGACGTGGTCGTGCCTTGCCACACCGCAGGATTGAGGAGTCGGACCAGGGTCCCTACGCCATCATTCTGGCACCCACGCGAGAGCTGGCCCAGCAGATTGAGGAGGAAACTATCAAGTTTGGGAAGCCTCTGGGCATCCGCACGGTGGCCGTGATTGGAGGCATCTCCCGTGAGGACCAAGGCTTCCGCCTTCGCATGGGCTGTGAGGTGAGCGTTAGTCCCTGGGGAGGGCAGTAGGGGGACCTGGGGGGAGCAGTTTAGCCCCAGGCTGTGGACAACAACTCTTCTGACCTCCCAGATCGTCATCGCCACGCCAGGGCGTCTTATTGACGTGCTGGAGAACCGGTACCTGGTATTGAGCCGCTGCACCTATGTGGTGCTGGACGAGGCAGATCGCATGATTGACATGGGTTTCGAGCCTGACGTGCAGAAGATCCTGGAGCACATGCCCGTCACCAACCAAAAACCCGACACCGACGAGGCCGAGGACCCCGAGAAGATGTTGGCTAACTTTGAGTCGGGGGAAGCACAAGTACAGACAGGTGGGTGCAGGCAGGAGACCCAGGGTGGTGGTGTGGGTGCTTCCATGGGGCTGAGCACAGTCCACGGACTGGAGAGGGGATGACCTGGGGCTTCGGAGAACGAGCCAAGGGAGCGGCAGCCGTGTTCCTTGCTCAGGGAGGACATTGCCCACTGCCCTGGTTTTTTGCAGACCGTCATGTTCACGGCCACCATGCCACCAGCGGTGGAGCGTCTGGCCCGCAGCTACCTCCGTCGTCCGGCCGTGGTCTACATCGGCTCTGCTGGCAAACCTCACGAGCGGGTGGAGCAGAAGGTCTTCCTCATGTCGGAGTCGGAGAAGAGGTGTGGAGGGGGCCGCTGGGGCGGGGTGGAACGGGGAGGCTGAGTCTTGGGGGATGGTCTGGGGCATTTGAGGGTGAGGGAGCTCTGGGAGGGGGACTCTGGAGAACAGAGGGGCTCCTGTGATGCACCTCAGCCTCCCCTTGCCCAACTGTCCTCCTCCCCCCACAGGAAGAAGCTGTTAGCCATCCTGGAGCAGGGCTTCGACCCACCCATCATCATCTTTGTCAACCAGAAGAAGGGCTGCGATGTGCTGGCGAAGTCCCTGGAGAAGATGGGGGTGAGTCTGGGCTGGGTTGGAGCCCCTCAACTTTGGCTGTGGCGGGTGGGGGTCGTCCCAAGCCCCTGCACCCCCATCCCCACGTGGGGACCCTGCAACATGGCTCTGGGCACCGCTGGACCCCGGCTAACCCCCACTTTGTTCCGCAGTACAACGCCTGCACCCTGCACGGCGGCAAAGGCCAGGAGCAGCGGGAGTTTGCTCTCTCCAACCTGAAAGCCGGGGCCAAGGACATCCTGGTGGCCACCGACGTGGCTGGACGCGGTATCGACATCCACGACGTCTCCATGGTTGTCAATTACGACATGGCCAAGAACATCGAGGGTGAGTCGGGGCCCGTCCGAGGGTCTACGGGATGCGGCAGGGGCTGCCTGGCCTCAGCGCTGCCTGTGCCGAGGCCCTGCCTGACCCCACCGCCCCCCCTGCAGATTACATCCACCGCATCGGGCGGACGGGCCGAGCGGGGAAGAGCGGCGTAGCCATCACCTTCCTCACCAAGGAGGACTCCACTGTCTTCTACGACCTGAAGCAGGCCATCCTGGAGAGCCCGGTGTCCTCCTGCCCGCCCGAGCTGGCCAACCACCCCGACGCCCAGCACAAGCCCGGTACCATCCTCACCAAGAAGCGGCGGGAGGAAACCATCTTTGCCTGAGTCCCTGGGGCCGGTGTCCCCCTCTTGGTCACCCCTTTGGGGACGATGGGACCAACGGGGCTGGGGGCTGCCAGGACTTTTTCTGGCCGCTCTTTTTGCAGACCCCCAGACCCCTGTGCAGCCAGGACTGCCAACAGCAGAGTCTGGGGCTGGGACTGTCCCAAAACGTCCCCCCTGTTCTCCCAGTGCCCCTCCCTGCCTTCCCCACAGACCGGTGGAGCTGCCAGAGGCTGTTTGGGGACAGATTCCTCCCTGCCCACCTGCTACTGGGACCGGGCTGGTGCTGGGCTTCACGTGCTGGTTTTTAGGCAGTGCTGTCCCAGGAGCTGTGTTCACTTCATCCCTTTTTTAGCTGAAACTCCAGGCTGCAGGAATAAACCTGCAGCTGCATTGCCGGACGTTGCCTCCTCGCCTTCTCCCTGCCTGCGGCGCCGCCAGCCCCTGGGTGCATTCTCCCAGCACCCTCCAGCGCTCCCAGAGGTGCCAGGAGCTAGCAATGTCCCTAAGGGGAGAGCCTTTGGGTGCTAGCACCCACCAGCACGGTCCCCCCCTCTCCCAGCCCAACATCCCTGTGTGCCGTAGTGTCCCCTGTCGTCCCCCCCCTCGCCAGAGACACAGACACGGGCGCCTCCGAGCACTCTTGTGTTTCTGAAACCGGTTACAGGGAAATCAGTGCTTTCTACAAAAGAAATTATAACAAATCTGTGGCCCCCACCCGTCCCCCACCCCTGCCGGCTCAGGCCGGCTCCCTGCAAAGGGCCCCGGGGGGGGGGGGCTCGGCCCAGCGCCAGGACCTTCTGCCGAGCAGCCCCCAGCCAAGGGCAGCGGGTGCCATATTTACAGGACTGTGCGGTGACGGCTACGCAGGGAGGGGGGCGATGGGGATGGGACAGCGAGTGCAGGCGTGGAGCGGCCTCCCCCCCCCCATGCAGGGTCCGGCCGCCCCTCTCTGTCCCCCGTCCCCCCGGGGGAGGAAGCGGTTTGGCTGCGGTGACTGGGGCAGGGAGAAATCGGTGCAGAGCGAAGCGACTGGTGTGGCCCCCTCCTCCTGGGGGTCCCATGCAGGGGCAGGGGAGGGGGCAGGTCAAGCCCTGGGGAGGGGGGAGCAGGCACCTTCCCTTTCTTCCTCGGGTCTGCGCGGGATGGGGGACACTGCTAAAACTGTCCCCCCCCTCTCCCAGTTACCTGGCCCACAGGTCTTTTCAGGGGGAGGCACCCTCTGTTTATGACAGCTGCCCTGCGGGGAATGAGACAGCCTGCGATGCGGGGGCCAGGCGGGGAAACTGAGGCAGGGAGAAGGCGTGTGGCTGCCCCCAGGTCCCCAGGAGCTGGGGTGGGGTCCTGGGGCATCCTGGCTGCCAGCCCCCCCTGTGCTTATGGCTGAAGACGTGCCCGGGGGGGCCGGGCGCGAGGAAGCTGCCGGTGCGGAGGAGTTCCCCAAGAGAGGGAGATTGTCTGAGCACCCCCAGCACGGGGCTGGGGCGAGGCGGGGAGCGCCCTGGGTGGGGGGGACCGGTTCCCAGCCGTGTGTGTCCCCCCCCTCCCCACCCCTAATAGCTGTCCTTGGCCCAGGGCCGGCTGCGCTGCCAGTTCCTGTCGTGGTTGCGCTCGGTTTGGCGATCCGGCGCGCCGGGGCCCTGCAGCCCGCTGTTGTGGTGCCGGTGGGGCTGGTAGAGGTCGGGGTAGGGGTCCGCGTACTCCTCCTCTTCCAGGTGCCGGGAGCTGCGCTGGGATGCAGCCCCCCAGGGCTGGGGCGAGGTCTCCCCCGCCTCATCCGATGGCATCAGGCTGTCGTGCTCCAGCGGCGAGTGCTCCCCCCGCTCCCCCAGCAGCTGCTGGCTCTGCGGGCAGGGATGGGACTTTGGGGATGGCGCTGGGGGGGCTGCGCCCCGGACCGTGTACCCCTGTGCCGGCTGCCCACAGGGAGCGGGGAGGGGGGCTCTGGGGGGTACCTGCAGGCCCGGGAGGCCGGTGGGCGAGGGCACGGCGTGGGGGGCATGCGGCGGGTGGTGCGTGGCGCGCCAGTACACCTCCAGGTACTCGGCCAGGTGCTCGCAGGCGTCCTCCAGCTGGTTCTCGTCCAGGATCACGTCGAAGAGCTCCTGGGGGGACAGGCGAGAGGGGTCACGGGTGGCTTGGGGTCCCCCCCAGGCATCCCTAGGGTGGGGGGGACCTGCCGGCTCACCGGGGGACACTGCACCAGCTTGTCGGCCGCCATCATCTGTACGTTGAGGTGCTTCACCTGGGACTTGCCCCGGGACTTGATGAGCCGCTGCAGGACCTGGGGAGGGGAGACAAGGGTGATGGCACCAAAGGGGGCAGCCGGAGCCCCCCCCGCCCCAGCACCGCGGTCAGCCCTCACCTTGGGTGAGGACACCTTGACGTAGACAATGATGGGTGCCAGAGAGGTCTTGGCCAGCTGGGCCGGGTGGTTGATGGTGTCGGCGTCCAGCACCACCAGCTGCAGGGACTTGGCCAGCTCGAAGATGCGCTCGATCTCACTCTGCACCTCGGCTGGAGTGGAGACACGGGGGGGACATGTCAGGCTGGGCTGGCCCCTGGGGGGGGTCCTCGCACCGCGGGGTGAGCCTGGCCCCTCACCGATGCTGGAGCGGGTGGTGGAGCGCTCCAGGATGGCCTGCTTGCCCAGGTTGTTGAGGATGGAGCGCTTGGCCAGGGAGAGGTCAGCTGTGATGTGAGTGATGGAGATCCTGGGAGGGGGCAGAGGGATGGCGGTGGGGACCTGGGTACCCCCCTGAGCCATGGGAGGGGGGGGAGTCTGGGGGGGGGGATGTCTCACCTGCCATCAAATCTGTGCTTGAGGAAGTCGAAGAGGGCTTTCTGCATCATGTCGGTGACCTGCCGGTGGGGCCGCCAGCCCGGTGAGCCCACGGTGAGCCGGCGGCAGATGGCACCGGCAGGGAGATGGCAGCCGCCCGGCACCCTGCCAGCAGCCCTCAGCCCCGCCATCTGCCTGTCACCGGCACAGGACGGCCAGGGAGGGGACGAGGGGCACAAGCCACCATGCTGGGGGCACAGCGATGTGTGTCATCCCCCCCCCCCCCGCTGGCCTCCCACCCCGTAGCCCCCTCATACCTCGTATCCTTTCAGCGAGGGCCCCACCAGCACCACAGGCCGCATGGAGGGGACCACATCGTAGGGTGGGATGTGCTGTGTCTGCGGGGGGGGGGGGACACGACAGGGCGATGCGTCAGCACCCTGTGCTCCCATCCCCAGGGAGGAAGGGGTCAATGAGCCTATCCCAGAGAACCCCGGCATCCTGGACCCCCCTCAGCCCCATAACCGGGAGTGGGGGGGGGGGGGGGGTTCTGCTCCCACCCGCTCCATCCCAGAAGCGGCTGCGCTCAGCCCTGCCTGCAGCCCCCTCCCCATCTCCCCCTGCCCCGGGGCACAGCCCTGCCCCACGGACTCACCTGCTTCTGCTTCTGCTTGGCTTGGGAAGAGGAGAGAAGAGACAAAGATTGGTGACAGCAAAGCGGGGGACACACCCCCCCCCCAGGACACCCCCAGATCCTCCTGGGCCAGGTCCTGCCCTTACCTAAGGAGGGGGGAGGCGATCGCCGGTTCCCGCTGTCGCCAAGGCCTGAGGCGTTGCCAGCTCTCCTGGGGGAGAAGGGGGGTGAGTGAGTGTTGGGGGGTCCGGGGGGGGGATTGGGGGGTGTCCGGTCCCTACCTGGCTTTCTGTTCCTGCTTGAGCCTCATGGCTTCCAGGCGCTGGGGGCTGGGGATGAAGGCGATGTCCCCCCCCTCCTTCACTAGGCGCCCAATCCACCAGTCATTGCTGTATTTCTGGGTGGGGGCAGGGCAGGGGTGAGGCTGGGGGGGGGGGTCCCTGGCCCTGTCCACTCCCCGCCCCCCCCAGCACCCCAACTCACCTCCTTGATGTGCAGGAAATCTTTGGCTTCAAAATTGATGGCGGCTCCCTGCACCGGGCACTCCTCGTCCAGCGCCCCGCAGTAGCTGACATTGGTGCGCACAGCGAAGGCGACCGGCTTGTGCTGGGAATGGGGGGGGGGGGTGTCAGCACCCCCCGGGCCCTGCCAGCCACCCCCACCCCGGGGGGGTCCCCCACCATGGTACCTTGGCCCTCTCGAGCTGCTGCTGGGCTTGGCTCTCCACCTCGCGCCGGGCACCCTCACGGTCCTCGTCCAGGGACACGTCGGAGTCCAGGGACGGGCGGCTGGTGTAGGAGTCCGCCGAGCCCTGGGGGGGACACGGCTGAGTGCCGGGGGGCTGTGGGGACCCCCGCAAAGAGGGGTCTCGCCCTGAGACAATGTCCAGCCCAGGGAGGGGACACCGCTGACCCCCGGCCCACAGCCCTTTCTGGCTTTTGGGGTGGCCGTGGTGGCATCAAGCTGGGTAAACGTGGGTGGCATCGCCCAGCGTGGCTGCCCTGGGGTGCAGCCCCTGTGTCCTGGGGGTAGCCATGAGGGGAGACCCCCACGCCCCCAGGGAGGGCCGGGCTGGGGGCAGGATTCCCTGTCCCCCCGGGGATGTGGGCCTGCTGCTGCCGCCCCCCACCCTCGGGTGCCTGGCGGGTGCTCAGTGCGGCCCCCCCCACCGGCTCCCCCCACCCCGCCGGTAATTACCCGTCGCCTGCTGCGCCCAGAACAGGCGCAGAAGCTGCGGTGAAATATTTATAGGTCCCTGGACGTGGCTGAGCCCCCCCGGACCCCCTCAAGGCCCCCGGGCCCTGCTGGGCTGCTCTCAGCGCCGCTGCCCAGCACTGGCCCCCCCCGCACACGGAGCCCCCCGCTCTGCACATCCCACCTCGCTCACATTGGGGGGGGCCTGGGCCCCCCCACCCCAACGCAGGCAATATGGTTTCCCAGCTTGGCCCCCCCCAACATGGCCTCCCCAGCACGCCCCCCCCCCCCCCAGCATCGTCACCGCCCCCCCCCCCGAGCATCTTCCCCCCCCCCCCCAGCATACCCAGCACGGCCCCCCAGTACAGCATCTCCAGCGCTTCCCCCTCCCCCCGCACGACCCCCCCCCCATGCAGCCCCCGGCCCGGAGCATCAGCCCCCGCAGGGTCCGCTGCCATGGAGGTCGGGATCCTCCCCCCCCCGCCCCAGCCCGGTCCCGGTGGCACCTGCCGGGGTGGGGGGGGCCGAGACCGGCGGCGGCGGCGAAGAACAAAGGGCCGGGGGGCGGCACAGCCCCCCCCGCACCGGGGACGAACCCCCGCACCGGGCACGGCCAACCCCCCCCCACCACCGGCCGCCCCCAGTGCGCAATCACCGCCCCCCCCCGGGGTGCAGCTCCCCCCCCCCCCCTCCGCGACCGCAGGCCCCCGGGCACGGCTCCCCCCCCCTCGGCCCCCCCCGGTACCGGGGCCGGTACCTCGTTGAGCAGGAAGGTAGCGCTGGAGTCAGAAAACGACATAGACGGGGCGAGCCGAGCCGAGCCGCCCGCGCCCCCCCCCCCGCGCCCCCCCCCGCCCGACTCCGGTACCGGCACCGGCTCCGGCTGCGGCTCGGGCTCCGGCTGGCCCTGCCCGCTCCGCCGCCGCCCCTCCCCGCCCCTCCCCGCCCCCGCCTCCCGCCGCCCCCCCCGGGGCTCACGGAGCCGCCCCCGCTGGCTCAGCTTGGGGAGGGGGGGGGGGGGAGGTTGGGGGTCGCGCTTCGCCTTTCCCGGGGCTAGCGGTGGGCTCCGGTCCCTCTCCGGTTGGACCCGCGGGGGGGGGGCTGCACTGGCAGCCGCGGGTCCCGAGCGGTCCCGGTGTGGTGCACCGGGACGGGGCCCCGGGGCATCTCCCGGGGGAGCTGGGGGGGGGGGGGTAGATTGCAAAGAGGGCAGCTCCCGGCGGGGAAAGGGGGGGGGGTCCCGGGGCGGCGGTGGAGGGGGGGTGCTGCCCTCCGCCAGCCCGCGGCCGGAGGTCCCGGGGGCGGCGGCGGGGGGGGTTCCCCGCGGGTACCTCCATGCTCCGGTGCGGCGGCCCCCGTCCTGCCCCGAGCCGGTAGCAGCCCCGTCTGCAGGGCGAGCCCTGCGGCGGGGCCGGAGCCGCTCCCGCCCCCCCGCCGCGCCCCCCCCCCCGCCCCCGAGGAGGGGGGCAGCGGCGGGGCCCGGGGGACCGGCCCGGCCCGCCCCGTTACCGCGCAGCGGGACGGGCACCGGAGGGACCGGTCCGGGATGGCTCCGGTCCGGACCGGGGGCCGCGGGGCAGCGCTTGGTGGGGAGGGGGCTCCAGGTAGCGGCGGGATCGGCCGCGGGTACCGGCACCGGGCACCGAGCACCGGGCACCGGCCCCGGTACCGGGCAGCGCGGCGGGGCCGGGCCGGGCCGGGCCCTCTCCGAGGTGCTGAAGGGGCCGCGCCGGGTGCGGGACCGGGACGGGGGGTCCCCGGGGGTACCGGGGGGGGTACCGGGAGGGGCAGGTGCTACCCTAGGAGGGAAACGGGATGCTCGGGCCGTTCTGCGCCCCCCGGGGCCGCCCCTACCGGAACCCCCTGCCCTTCCCGGGGCCGCCCCGGTATCCGCTCCCCCGCCGGCGGCCGGAGCGGGGGGAGCGCCGGTCAGGCCGGGGTGAACCGGAGCAGGCGGGTGGGGGGCGGCGGGGGGGGGGGGGCGATTCGTGACGCCCCCCCCACCCCCCCCCGGGCAGCGCAGGGAGACGGCCCGGTGCCGGCTGATGGACCGGGCGAGGCGGCACAGCGGACACACCCCCCCTCCCCAACGCCCCGTTCCCCCTCCGCTGCCTCAGTTTCCCCGGGGCCGCACGCCACCCCCCCCGCGCCGCAGTGCCGGTGCCCGGCGGCCGGCCCGGCCCTGACGCAGCACTCGCTATTTTTAGCCGCGGGGAGCGGCTGTTGCGATGCCACCGGCGCCCGGTGCCGGCGCCCAGCCCCGGTCCCGGGGGAACTGCGGGGCGGGGACGGCCGCCCGGTTTTCCCCGGTGCGGGGGTTGGGACGGGAGAGCTCGGCCGCTCCCCGCCCCGGTCCGTGCCTTAATGCGGAGCCGCAGCGCCGCTGCCCCCGGGAACGAACCGCGGTGAGGGAGGGGGGGGCCGGGGCTGGCGGGGCTGCCCCGCCCCGGTGCCGGTGCCGGTGCCGGTGCCGGCCCGCTCACCTGCCTGCGGAGGATGCTGGAGGTGGTGTCGGACGAGGTGCTGCCGTCCGAGCGCTTGAAGCGGCTCTTGCGCTTCGGGAGCCTCCGGGGGCTCTGCGGGGGGGAGCGGCGGGGGCGGCCGGTGAGCACCGGGAGGCACCGGGCGGCGCGGCCCCGCCGTTACGCTGGCACCGGCGGCCCCCCGCGCTGCGGGCAGAACCGAAACGGGCCGCACCGGGCCCGCGGCGGCCAGGAAGGCTCCGGTCCTCTCACCTGGAAGGAGCCGGGAGCGGCGGACTGTGCCGGGGCGGACATGCCCGGCGGCACCCACCGGAGGCCCCGGGATCCCGGCGGGGCCGCCCCGCACCGGACCGCGGCGCTCCACCGGGAAGGGCCGCGTCGCCGCCGCTGCCACTGCCGCGCTCCGCATCACACGGGGCCGCCGGGGCGTCCCGGCCGTCCCCGCCCCCGCCTGCCCGCCCCCGCGCCCATCCCCGTGGCGTCCGGTCCTCGCCCCCGCAGCCGGCAGTCACCGGGGGGGGCACCGGGGATAGACCCTACCCGCAACCCGCGGTGCTGAAGGGACCGTCCGGGCGGCACCGGGAAAGAGGAGCCCCGGGGCCGCCACCTCCGTGCCCGCGCGTGTTCGGGGGATGCGGGAGCCCCGAGCCCCGCCGTCCGCATCCCACGGGCACGGGTCCCGCAGCCGCCGTGCCCCCCCCCCCGGGGGGTATCTACTGCCCTCCCCCCGGGGGTATCTGCCCCCCCACGGGGAAGTAACTACCCCCATATAACCCCGCGTGGGGCAGGCGGGGCCGCGGCGGGGGGGTCCGGGGGGCGATGGGGGGGGCGAGCAGCCCACCCGCACACTCGCCCCACGCCCCGTGTCCCCGCCGTGCCCACGGGGGCGGTCGGATCCGTCCCGGTGCCGCGGTGCTGCAGCATCACTGCACCGCCCGGCCCGGAGCGATGGGCGGGGGCTGCGGCGGCCCCGGGGAGAGGGGCGGCGGGGTGACCGGGATCCGTCCCGGGGAACCCCGGCATGGGCAGGATCAGGCCCGGGGGTCCCCGGGAGGGTCAAGGTCTGACCCAGGGACCCAAGGCATGGGCAGGATCGGGCCCAGGGAGGTTTAGCGTGGACAGGGCCTGGCCTAGAGAGCTCCTGCGTGGCCAAGGACTGTCCTGAGGAGTCCCGGTATGGGCAGGATCCGGCCCGGGGAGCCCCAGTATGGGCAGGATCCGGTCCGGGGCCCCCCAGCATGGCCAGGATCCGGCTCAGGGAGCCCCAATATGGGCAGGATCTGGTCCGGGGAGTCCCAGTATGGGCAGGATCTGGTCCGGGGAGTCCCAGTATGGCCAAGATCCGGTCCAGGGACCCCCAGCAGGGTCAGGCTCTGACCCTGGGATCCCCAGCAGGGTCAGGATCCGGCCCAGAGGTCCCCAGCATGGCCAGGATCCATCCCAGACAGCTCCAGGAGGGCCAGGATCTGGTCCGGAGAGTCCCGGTATGGCCAAGACCCGGCCCAGGGACCCCCAGCACGGGCAGGGTCTGACCCAAGGACCCCCCAGCACGGGCAGGGTCTGACCCAAGGACCCCCCAGCATGGGCAGGATCCGACCCGGGGGCAGGGCGAGGCGCAGGCAGAACCTCAGCACCCATCCCCGCGGTGGTGGGTGCCGGTACCCAGTGAGGGTGTTCCGGGACACACCCCCCCCCGCCCCGGGTGTCACCCGAGGTGCACCCTGGCCTGTCCCCCACGCCGGCCTCCGGTGCCACACACCACCCCCCCCCCCCCGCGCACCGCGCGGCGGGACTTCCGCGTGGGGCCACGGGGCCACGGGCCCGGCGGCGGCTGCTAATTAATGATTAATCTGCGCTCCCCGGGGCCCAGCGCTGCTGCGGGGGGGCCGCGGGGCCCGGCGCCGCCGCTGCGGGGGGGGTGTCTGTGGGCGGGGGGGCTCGGCCAGGGGCGGGGGGTGGCCGGGGCCTGACCCACGCACACGCGTGGGGTACGGGCGTGGGGTACGGGCGTGGGGTACGGGCGTGGGGTGGGGGGGCCCCAGGAGGGGATCCCAGTGAGGGGGTGCCCTGCGCCCACCTGGGCATGGGGTGCTGATGGGGGTGTGCGTGCAAATGGGTGGGTGGGGGTGTGCAAGGGGCAGTGGGGTGTGCAAGGGTGTGCGTGTGCAAGGGGGGGTGTGCGTGCAAGGGGGGGTGTGCGTGCGTGCAAGGGGGGGGTGTGCAAACCGTGTGTGTGCAAGGGTGTGCGCACACGTGTGCGTGCGTGCAAAACGAGTGCGTGTGTGTGCAAGGGGGTGGGTGGGTGCGTGCGCGTGTGCATGCCGGGGTGCTTAAGGGGTGCGTAGGTGTGTGCGCAGGGGGCTACGTGTGCATGTGTGCACCCACACACGCAAAGGGGCGTACGGCTGCGCGTGCAACAGGGCTGCACACGTGTGCAAGGGTGCGCGCGTGTGTCGGTGCAAGGGGGGGGTGGGTGTGTGTGCAGGGTGGGTGTGCGGGGGGGGGGGCACTGGGGTGGGGGTGTGCGGGGGTGCGTGTAGGGGTGCGTGTGCAAGGGACACGCTCGAAGGGGGTGTGTGCGTGTGCAGATCGGGGGGTGCACGGGGGTGGGTGGGTGGGTGCGGGGGGTGCGTGTGTGTGCGCGCGCGGGGGGGCCCCGGCTGCGCGTGTCCCCGTTGTCCCCGCCATGTCGGTGCAGCGCGGCGGTGCGTGTGTGCGTGTGTCTGGGTGTGCGTGTGTGTGTCTGGGGGGGTGTGTGTGTGCGCGGCCCCGGGGGTGCCGGTCCTCCCGTGCCCGCGCGCGCGCCCGCCGCCCCCGCGTACCGCCCGCGCCTCCCCCGCCGCACCGGGCCGCTCCGGGCCGTACCGGGCCGTACCGGGCCGCCACCGTCGCCGCTGCGCCTTTAAGGCCGCCGGCCGGGAGCGCCCGGGAGCGGATCCGGGCGTGCGGGGGGGGGGGGGGGGCGGGCACCGGCCGGGGCGGGCCGGGGCCGGGGCCGGGGCCGGGGCTGCGGCCGGGACGGCGGCCGGGACCGGGGCCGCCACCGCCACCGGGGGCCCGGCCTGGGCACGGGATGGGGCGGCGGGGTTGCAGCGCGGCCGCCGCGTAGGAACGGGCGGCGGCGGGGCCGTGCCGGGGCGCGGGGCCCCGCGGGCGGCGGCGCCGGAGGCGGAGGTGAGCGGGGCCGACCGGGCGCGGCGGGCGGGGGGGGACCGGGACCGGGACCGGGACCGGGGCGCTGCGCGGGGATCGGGGCGGTGGGGCTGGGGGGAGCGGCAACACCGGGTTGGGCCCCGGGGCGGCGGGAGCGGTGCGGCCCCCGGGGGAGGGGGGGGGGGTGCTGCCCGGTATTCGGGCGGCTGCCCGGTGCCCGGGGCGGCGGGAGCTGCTCGGGGCGGCGGCGGGAGGGCGCTGGCGGGTCCGGGGTGCACGGGCCGGGCTCGGCCGGGGCTCCCCGCGGGCCGTGCCCGGAGCAGGCAGGCGTACAGGCAGGGAGGCGGCCGCCGCCGGGGCCGGCCCTTCCCCGGTGGCCGTTCTCCACCGCCGCTCGTCCGGGGCTGGGACCGGCTGCCACGTCCCGGCTGGTCCCCGGTGCCCCGGGGCCACGGTGTCCGGTGCAGCCCGTTGGCCGCTGTTCAAGATAAACAGGGCCGGGACACCCGGGATGGTTTCAGCTTTGCCGCAGGTCGCTGCACCGGGGAGGACGGGTTTGGGGTGGCCTTGGTAGCGCCAAGCACCAGGCACCGGGGCACCGGCACCGGGCACCCAGTGCCGGCCGTTATCGCAGGGACCGTGGGGCTGGTGGGAGAGCTGGGGCTTGGGGTCTTGCATCTCCCAAGATGGGTGGGACACCGGGGCCCTTCGCTGCTCACGCTGCCTGTCCCTGCTGGGTGGGAGAAATGCTGCTTCCCACCCCAGTGGGCACCGGGGTCCCTCTCGGGGCCTTGGGGTGGGGGACAGAGCGCTGACCCCCTGCCGGTGCCCGCAGCATGTCGTGGTTCAGCGGCATCCTGGTGCCCAAGGTGGATGAGCGGAAGACGGCATGGGGGGAGCGCAACGGCAAGAAGGGCACCCGCCCCCGTGCCGCCCTCTGCGGCCCCCGCTACATGAGTTGCCTGCAGGACCCTGAGATGGAACGGGGCGGGGGGCCCCCCCGGGGGCTTCGCTGCACCTGGCAGGAAGACCACTACGGCAAAAAGGGGCCCACGGGCGACCTGGGGCTCAAATCGGTGGACCTGGGCTTGGAGGATGGCGAAGCCAAGGGGCCGAAGGGGGCCGTGGGCCGCGGGGGGGCGACCGTCGGCCGGCGAGTGTTGGCGACGGCTGCTCCAGGTTTTCCGCTCCAAACGCTTCCAGTCGGCCAAACTGGAGCGGCTTTACCAGCGCTACTTCTTCCAGATGAACCAGAGCAGCCTGACAGTGCTGATGGGGGTGCTGGTGCTGGTCTGCGGGGTGATGCTGCTCTTCCACTGCCTGCCCGGTGCCCCGCACGTGCCGGCGGCTGCCGCGTTAGCGAGCGCCACGGCCCTTTTTTTGCTCTTGATGGTGCTGTGCAGCCGCAGCGCCTTCCCCCAGGACTATATGTGGGTGGTGAGCTACGTGGTGCTGGGGCTGCTGGCCGGGGTGCAGGCGCTGGGGACGGTGGCCGTCGTGCCCCGCAGCGCGGCCGAGGGCGTCTGGTGGAGCGTCTTCTTCATCTACATCACCTACACGCTGCTGCCGGTGCGGATGCGAGCGGCCGTGCTGGCCGGCGTCCTACTCTCCGCCCTGCACCTTGCCATCGCCTGGCACCGCAACGCCACCGACCCCTTCCTCTGGAAGCAGGTAGGGCTTGGAGGGGGGGGACACATTGGGGGGGGGGGGCTATGCCGAGGGGGTCCTGCCTGTCTGCGGCATGGGGTGGGGGAGGCCTCGGGTGGGACCCCCTCATGGCTGCCAGCAGCTCCCTGAGTCCCTTTCTGCAAAATTGGGCTTTTCTGCACTTGATGTTTCTGCACATGGAAAATTCTGGATGTGGGAGGGGCCCCTTGGCCGCTCGGGGGTGGGGGGGTCCCTGGGGGGGGTCCCATACCAGGGTTTCGTGGGCACTGCCTGCGGCATGGCCGGGGGTCACTCCGCTGCCGCGGCCTCGCATGGGGGGTGAGGGGGCCCCTCATCCCGGTGGGGCTGTGCACAGACCCGCCATTGTGGGCTGTGCAAGGGTGGGGGGGGGCACCCACAAAGCCCCTGTTGTGGGGCCAGCGGAAACCCCCGAGGGGGGATGCAGGGCAAGGGCAGGGGGTTGGCTACCACCCAGGGGGGCTGGGACCCTGGCAGTGTCCTCTGTCCCCCCACCCCGGAGGTGGTGGGTGCTCCCAGAGGGATGCTGCATGCACAGGGGGGGCTCGGGGGGGGTCCCCTCATCCCCGGAGCTGTGTGTTCCCAGCCCTCGGCAGCATCTTGCCGTGCTCCCCCTCCTTGTGCGGAGCCACCCGTCACCCTCGCCCTGCCTGGCCGGGGCCAGGGCCACGTGCCGTCCCCATGGGGCGCAGGGCAAGGAATGCAATGCCTGGGGTGGGGGGGGATGCTGTGACTAGCAGGGCTTGGGGGGGGGGGGGTGTCACAGGAGGGGAAGCCCCCCCTGAGTGGGGTTAACCCCTGCAGGGTGGGAGCGATGGGGCCCGCTCGGGGGGGATGCGATGGGGACGGTGGGTGGGTGCATGGCCCCCGCTCCCAGCCTGCTGGAGCACTATAAATAGGCCTGGCCCTGGTCCCGGGGGACGGGGACGGGGAGGGGGGAAACCACAGCGCTCCCGCTGCAGCCATCTCCGCTTCCCGGCCCTCCCCCGGCTTCCTCTGCTTCCTGAGGGCCCGCAGGGCCTGGCCGTGTCCCCATGTCCCCCCCCCTGCCCCAGGTCCCCATGTCCCCCCTGCCCCAGGGTCGCTGCATCCTCATATCCCCCCCTGCCCTGGACCTCTGCCCTGGTTTCCTACATCCCCGGGTCCCCCACATTCACCTTGCCCCGGTTCATTGTGTCCCCAGGTCCCCTCTGCCCCCCCCTGCCCTGGGTCCCCAGGTCCCTGCATCCCCCATGCCCTGGTTTCTTGCAGCCCCAGGTGCCCCATGTCCCCCTGCTCTGGGTTCCCAGGTCCCCCACGTCCCTGCAGCCCCCACTGCCCTGGTTTCCCATGTCCCTCGGTGCCCCGCATCCCCCTCACACTGGTCCCCATGTCCCCCCCCAGGTCCCCGCATCCCCACATCGTTCTGCCTTGGGTCCCCAGGTCTCCCCACCCCATGTCCCCCCGTGCAGTCCCCTCGCTTCTCTTGACAGCATCCCCCATACCAGAGCCAGGCTTTTGGGGTAGAGAGGAGGGTGGCAGAGCTGGCCAGGTCTCGCTGTGGGGGGCCGGGGGTCCCCAGATGGCCACGCTGAGCCCACCTCCCCTGCCAGCTCAGCGCCAACGCCCTGATCTTCCTCTGCACCAACGTGGTGGGGGTCTGCACCCACTACCCGGCCGAGGTGTCGCAGCGCCAGGCGTTCCAGGAGACCCGCGGCTACATCCAGGCGCGCCTGCATCTCCAGCGCGAGAACCGCCAGCAGGTCGGCCGGGGGTCCTGGGGGTCCCGGGGACAGTGGGGTCTCCCGTGTCGGGCTTGGGGGGGTCCGTCAGGGCCCTGGCCCCCCGCTAATGGGGTGATGCTGGGGTGCAGGAGCGCCTGCTGCTCTCCGTGCTGCCGCAGCACGTGGCCATGGAGATGAAGGAGGACATCAACACCAAGAAAGAGGACATGATGTTCCACAAGATCTACATCCAGAAGCACGACAACGTCAGGTACTGCGGGGCCGGGGGTGCGGGTGAGGTTTGGGGGGGGGGGGGGTGTCATCAGGTGAGGGGGTCCGGGGCGGTGTGTGTTCCCTCGTCAGCCCACGCTCTTCCTCCCGGCAGCATCCTCTTCGCGGACATCGAGGGCTTCACCAGCCTGGCCTCGCAGTGCACAGCCCAGGAGCTGGTGATGACGCTCAACGAGCTCTTCGCTCGCTTCGACAAGTTAGCGGCGGTGAGCGGCAGGACCGGGGTGGGGAGGGGGGCTGGGGGTCCCAGACGTCCCCCCCTGACCTGCCCGTCCCCCCCCAGGAGAACCACTGCTTGCGCATCAAGATCCTGGGGGACTGCTACTACTGCGTGTCGGGGCTGCCGGAGGCGCGCGGGGACCACGCACACTGCTGCGTGGAGATGGGGGTCGACATGATCGAGGCCATCTCGTGAGTGGGGCAGAGCGTGGGGGGTCGTGCCTGTCCCTGGTGCCACTGCAACTTGGGGAGGGACTGTGCCCGTCCCAAGGTGCTGGCGCATCCCCGGTGCTCACCGGCCCGGGCCGCGGTGCCTCGGGCTGACGCGGCGCCGGTGCCGTCCGCAGGCTGGTGCGTGAGGTGACGGGGGTGAACGTGAACATGCGCGTGGGCATCCACAGCGGGCGGGTGCACTGCGGGGTCCTGGGGCTGCGCAAGTGGCAGTTCGACGTCTGGTCCAACGACGTGACCCTCGCCAACCACATGGAAGCGGGCGGCAAAGCCGGGTGAGCCGGGATGGGGGGACCAGGCTGGGGAGCGGGGCAGGGGGAGCGGGGCAGGGGGGCTCAGCGCCTTCATCCTCCCCCCGATCCCCCAGGCGCATCCACATCACCTGGGCGACGCTGCAGTACCTGAACGGGGACTACGAGGTGGAGCCGGGCCATGGGGGCGAGCGCAATGCCTACCTCAAGGAGCACAACATCGAGACCTTCCTCATCGTCGGCTGCAGCCAGAAGCGCGTGAGTTGGGGGGGGCATTTGGTGGGGAGCCTGGGGGGCACCCGGGGCCGCCCCTCTCACGGCCGCGTCGCCCTGCAGAAGGAGGAGAAAGCCATCCTGGCCAAGTTGCAGCGGGCTCGTGCCAACTCGACGGAGGGGCTGGTGCCGCGCTGGGTGCCCGAGCGCTCCTTTTCCCGCACCAAGGACTCCAAGGCCTTCCGGCAGATGGTGAGTGGCCTTGGAGGGGGGGCATCAGGCATGAGGGGGCCCCCACTGCGGTGGTATCAGCTGCTCGCTGCCTTTCCGTGGCTGCTGTTGGGCTTCCCCAAGTCTGCCCACAGCCCTCGCCTGCATCCTCCTGCCTGCTGCAGCCCACAGCCTCGGGGAAACCCCGGGTCTCCCTCCATCCTCAGCAGCCCTCAGGGATCCCCCTACCATCACTGGCCCACGGGGACCCCCAAGTGTCGTCCCCCCCATCCTCACCAGCCCTTGGGGATCCCTCTACCCTCATCGTCCCATGGGACGCCCAGGGGTACCCACTGTCCTCAGCAGCCCTCAGGGAAGCCCCCTGTCCTTACTAGTCTTGGGGACCCTCGGGGGTCCCCCATCCTCACTGGTGTCACGTCACCCCCCAGACCCCTCCTTCCTCCCTTTGCAGACCCTTGGGCACCCCCCCATCCTTGCCAGGCTTGGGGAACCCTTGGGGATCCCCCCCATCGTGGTTACCCTTGGGACTCTGTCCCCCATCCTTGGCAGCCTTGGTGACCCTGAGGGATGTCCCATGTCCTTGTCACCTATAGGAGCCCCCCCCCCCATCCATGTCAGTGTCCCTGACACCTCCCATCTCCCTTCTGTCTCCCCAGGGCATTGATGACTCCAGCAAGGACAAGTAAGTGTCCCCATGCTGGGGCACCTTGGGGGGGGGTTGTGGCCAGCCCTTCCCTCGGGCAGAGCCAGGGGTCTGGGGGGGTCCTGACCCACCCCTGCCCCTAGCCGCGGTGCCCAGGAGGCCCTCAACCCCGAGGATGAGGTGGACGAGTTCCTGAGCCGGGCCATCGACGCCCGCAGCATCGACCAGCTCCGCAAGGACCACGTCAAGAAGTTCCTGCTCACCTTCCAGACGCCAGAGCTGGAGAAGAAGGTGGGGTACCCTTCGTTCCCCTCTGTCCTACTCTATCCTGGTCATATCGGCACCTTTGTTCCCCTCGCCTCCATCCCCTGGGGTCCACTCTGTCCTGGTTTCCTGGTACCCTCCACCCTCTCCATCCCAGCTGTGGGTCACCTCTGTCACTTCTAATCTGCGAGATTCCCTCCATCCAGCTGGTTCCTTGGTCCCCTCCGTCCTGGTCCCTCCATCCTCTCTACCTCATCCCCTGTGGTCTCCTCCATCCTGTTCCCTCCATCCCATCCCCTGCATCCCCCGGGGTCCCCTCCCTCCTCCTCTGCCCACCCGGCTCACCACTCTCCTCCCCGCAGTACTCCAAGAAGGTGGATGACCGCTTCGGTGGCTACGTGGCCTGCACCCTCCTTGTCTTCTGCTTCATCTGCTGCCTCCAGATCGTGGTATTCCCCCAGTGAGTGCTGCAGCCCCCCCAAACCCTGGGCCCTGGCCCCCCGGCCCCCCAGCGCTCACAGCTGCCTCTCTCCTCAGCTCCCCGCTGATGCTTGGTGTCTACGTTGGCATCTTCATCCTCCTTGCCGCCATCCTCTTCGTCTGCGCCGTCTACTCCTGCGTCACTGTGAGTACAGGGCCAGACGGGTGGGAGGGTGTGGGGGGGCTCGGCCACGCATGACGGGGTCCTCTTTTCTGCATCCCCCCCCCGCCAGCTCTTCCCCGCCGCCCTGCAGCGGCTCTCCCAGAAGATCGTCCAGTCCCGCGCCCACAGCACCGTCATCGGGGTCTTCACCATCCTCCTCGTCTTCGTCGCTGCCTTCGTCAACATGGTAGGGACGTGGGGTCGGGGGGCTGCGGGGGGCTGTGGGGCACCGGCTCAACCTTCTTGCCCCTCCCCAGTTTGCTTGCAGCCGGGTGGCCCTGCGGGACTGTGCCGCCCGCGAGCTCAACATCACCCCGGAGGCTGTGGGACCCTGCCAGCTCCGGGCCCTCAACTTCTCCCTGGGGACCCCCGCGGGCCCCTGCCACCGCGATGGGCTGGCCTGTGACTTCCCTGAGGTGAGTGGCCGTGGGGCACCCACAGGTGCAGGGCTCCCACAGCTGCAGGGCACTGGGACGTAGTCCTGCACGGGTGCCAGCATGGGTCCCTGCGGGTGCAAGGTCCTCCTCGGGTGCTGGCACAGGGTCCCTGAAGATGCAAGATGCTGGCAGGGGGTCACCGTGGGTGGAGTGTCCCCCAGCGTGCTGGAATGGGGTCCCCACAGATGCAGGGTGCTGGCATAGGTCCCTGTGGGTGCAAGGTGCTGCGTGGCACTGGTGCAGGGTCCCTGAGGATGCAGGGTGCTGGCACAGGGTCCCTGCAGGCACAGTGTCCCTGAGGATGCTGGCACAGGGTCCCTGAGGGTACAGGGTGCCAGCATGAGGTCCTTGAAGGCACTGTGTCCCCAGTGACGCTGGCATGGGGTCCCTGAGGGTACAGGGTGCTGCAGGTAGAGTATCCCTAAGAGTACAGGGTGCTAGCACAGGGTTCCCGCAGATACAGGGTGCTGGCATAGGTCCCTATGGGTGCAGTCTCCTCCGTGGGTGCTGGCACACAGCCCCTGAGGGTGCAGAGTGCTGGCAGGGTGTCCCCATGGGTACAAGGTCCCCGTGGGGTGTGGGGTGCCGGCAGGGGTTCCCCACGGGGTGCCGGTGCATCCCTGCGGCGTCTCTCCCGCAGTACTTCAACTACAGCGTGGTGCTGAGCCTGCTGGCCTGCTCCGTCTTCCTGCACATCAGCAGCATCGGCAAGCTGCTGCTCATGGTGGCCATCGAGGCCACCTACCTGGTGCTGGTGGAGGGGCCCCAGGCCACCCTTTTTGACAACGCCGACCTGCTGGTGGTGGCCAATGCCCTGTGAGTGCCCGGTGTCGCGTGTCCCCCCCAGTGTCCCCACTCTGGGAGCTGCGTCCCCACCCCGCTAACCCCCAGCTCCTCTCCCCACCAGGCCCTCCAATATGACCCAGGGTGAATGGTGAGTGGGGGACTGGGACCAGTGGGAGAAATGGAGTAGGGTTAGGGTCGGCAGCAGCAGGAGAGTCCTTTGGGGGTCTGTGCTGCAAGGATGGGTGCAGCTTGGGGGCTGGGTGCAGCTTTGGGGTCCCTGGGGTGGGTGCAGCTTTGGGGATTGGGTGCATCTTAGGGGGGTCCCTGCGGTGGGTGCATCTTAGGGGGTCCCTGGCGTGGGTGCATCTTATGGGGTGGGTGCAGCCTTGGGGTCCCTGGCGTGGGTGCACCTTATGGGGTTGGGCACAGGTTTGGGGTCACTGGAGTAGGTGCATCTTAGGGGATCCCTTGGGTGGGTTCATCTTAGGGGTCTGGGTGCAGGTTTGGGGTCCCTGGGGTAGGCACGGACTGGTCTGGCATCCCGTCTCAGCGGGTCGGGGGTGCCCGCAGCCTGGCGGAGGGGAAGGTGGCCCTGCGGTACGTCACCCCTGTCATCCTGGCCGTCTTCGCGCTGGCGCTGTACCTGCACGCGCAGCAGGTCGAGTCGACCGCCCGCCTCGACTTCCTCTGGAAGCTGCAGGTAGGACCAGGGGACGAGGGGCCGGGACTGACCCCAGCCCTGCACCCCAGGACCGGGGTGGACGCGGGGGCCCCGGCGCAACTCCCCCACGGTGCTGTGCAACGCAGGCGACGGGCGAGAAGGAAGAGATGGAGGAGCTGCAGGCGTACAAACCGGCGGCTGCTGCACAACATCCTGCCCAAGGACGTGGCAGCACATTTTTTGGCGCGGGAGCGTCGCAACGACGAGCTCTACTACCAGTCCTGCGAGTGCGTGGCCGTCATGTTCGCCTCCATCAGCAACTTCTCTGAGTTCTACGTTGAGCTGGAGGCTAATAATGAGGGCGTCGAGTGCCTGCGGCTGCTCAATGAGATCATTGCCGACTTCGATGAGGTGCCAGAGGGCGGGGTGGGGTGCAATGGGATGGATCATGGGGATGGGGCGTGTGGGGTGCTGGAGAGGCTGTGGAGCAGCGTGCACAGAGCCGTGGGATGGGGTGCATGGAGACAAGGTGCAGGAGATGGGGTGCATGGGGCTCCAGAGAGGCTGTGGAGCACTGTGCCTGGGGTGCACAGGGGTGGGGTGTGAGAAGATGGGGTGCACAGAGTGCTGGAGAGGCTGCAGAGCACCATGTGTGGGGGACAGGGTGGAGGGGATGGGGTGCACGGGGTGCTAGAGAGGCCATAGAGCAGTGTACATAGGGAGATCATGGGATGGGGTACATGCGGATGGGGTGCACAGGGTGCTGGAGGGGCTGTGGAGCAGCCTTCATGGAGCCATGGGATGGGGTGCAGGAGATGGGATGCACGGGGCTCCGGAGAGGCAGGGTGGGGTTGATGTTGTCCCCCCCATCCCCACCCCAGATCATCAGCGAGCAGAAGTACCGTCAGCTGGAGAAGATCAAGACGATCGGCAGCACCTATATGGCGGCCTCGGGGCTGAACGCCTCCACCTACGACCGGGAGGGCCGGAGCCACATCGCGGCGCTGGCCGACTACGCCATGCACCTGATGGAGCAGATGAAGTACATCAACGAGCACTCCTTCAACAACTTCCAGATGAAGATCGGTGAGCGCCCCTTGCACGCCCCTTGCACGCCCCTCTGCACCTGCAGCCACCCCATGCACCCTACCCCACGTGTACCTGGCCCTCGCAGGCGGCTTCACGTCTGCTGGCTCTTGCACGCCTCGTCCCTTTTGCACGCGCGGCGCTGGTGCGTGGCCTTGCACACGTGACCTTTGCACACCCCCTGGGCTTTGCACATACAGCCTCTGCACACCCCTCTGCACAGGCAAAGCCTTGCACGCCTCAGCCCTTTTGCACGCACGGCCTTCGCAGACCACTTTGTGTACAAGCCCTTGCACACCCCTCTGTACACACACACCCTTGCACACCCTTTCCCCTTTGCACACACAGCCCTCGCACGCCCCTTTGCACACACTGATGTCGCACACCCCTTAGCCCTTGCACACATAGGCCCTCACGCACCCCTTTTACACACTCCTTTGCTGTCGCACACCCCTTTGCGCACGCAAACCCTTTGCACACCCCTTCCCCTTTGCACGCCTTGGCCGTTGCACACCCCTTTGCCTCCGCAAACCCTTGCACACCCCTTCCTTTTTGCACGCGCGACCTTCGTGC
Source organism: Harpia harpyja (assembly GCF_026419915.1). NCBI lineage: Eukaryota > Metazoa > Chordata > Aves > Accipitriformes > Accipitridae > Harpia > Harpia harpyja. The sequence continues at coordinate 29,483,341 of NC_068954.1, forward strand.
ACCCAAACCCTTACCTACCCCCTCCCCTTTGCTCACCCACCCCTTTGCACCCCCCCTTTTCCCCTTGCACGCTCCCCCCGTGCCCTCGCACGCCCCCACGCCCTCACCCTCACAATGTCGGGGGGGCCGTGACGCTCTCTCCCCCCCCCCCAGGCCTGAACATGGGGCCGGTGGTGGCGGGGGTGATCGGGGCGCGCAAGCCACAGTACGATATCTGGGGCAACACCGTCAACGTCTCCAGCCGCATGGACAGCACCGGCGTCCCCGACCGCATCCAGGTCAGCTGGGGGGGCGGAGGGGGGGGGGATAGGGCCACCCCCGCCCAAAGCCCCCCACCTCTCACCCCCCATGTCCCCCTCTACCAGGTGACAACGGACCTGTACCAGGTGCTGGCGGCCAAGGGCTACGTGCTGGAGTGCCGGGGGCTGGTCAAAGTCAAGGGCAAGGGGGAGATGACCACCTACTTCCTCAATGCTGGCCCTGGAGGGAGTTAGGGGGGGGCCCCTGTGGTGTCCCCCATCCCTGCCCCCCCTCTCCCCGCCAGGCTCGTGCCCCCCAGCCTGTGCCGGGGTCAGGCAAAAAAGGAAAAATCCCCAAATCCACGTATTTAAAAAAAAAAAAAAAAAAAAAAAAAGAGGAAAAAGGGAGAAATGGACACAAGGGTAGTAGCTAGGGGGGCCCTGCTGTGGCCCCCCCCCAGGGTGGTGTGTTGGGGGGGGGGGCATTTCCTAGCCCCGCACCAGGGTGTTTGCAGGGGCGTGTCGGGGTGCAGCCCCCCCCCCCGCCTTTGCCGAAATCCCCCATGTGCCAAAGAGGGGAGATGGGGGCCCCCCCCGGGGAAGGGGCTGGGGGGGTGTGGTGGTGGGGTTTGGGGGTGGGGGTGTCCCCAGCCCCCTCTGTGTGCCAAATTGAAGTGCCGCCTGCCTGGGGGGGCGCAGGCAAAGCACCTTTGTGGCCCCCCCAGACCCTCCTGGGGTCCCAGCCCTCCCTCGCTGGGGGTCCCACTCCCTCCTGGGGGCTGCCGGTGGGGAGGGGGGGGGGCAGCACCCCCCCCCTTTTAAATGCAAAAAAAAATAATGAAGTGACTTTTTTCTTTTTCTTTTTTTTTTTTTTTGTTTTTTTTTTTTTGAAGCAGTTTTGGGGCGGGGAGGGCTGGGGGCTCAGCCCGGGGGTGGGGGTGGGGGGGTGGGGGGCACCGGCCCCCCCTCCCAGCGCAGACCTGAGGTACTTTGTCCTTCGTGTGTACAGATAAATTATATATAAAACTCACTTTGGATACGAGCTGTGGCCTGGCGTGTGGGTCCCGGGGGGGGGTCCTGGGTCCCGGGGGGGGGGGGCCGGAATCCCGGTGGGGAGGTGAGGGGGGGGCCCCAGGCAGGGCCCTGAGGTGCGGGCCGGGCGCTGGAGCCACGGGAAAGCCGGAACCGGGGTGGCGGGGGGGGGGGGGAAGTCCCGGGGTCCACGGGAGATCGTGGGTGCCCCCCCCCCAACCACTTCTTGCGCAGGCGTAACGAAGCGCGCATGCGTCACACTGGCTCCTCCCCTGCCGCTCCCCCTCCCCCCTGTGACGCAGCCGTACGCGCGCGCCGCCGCCGCCGCCGCCGCCCTGCGTGCGCCGGGTCGCCGTTGCGTGCGTCCGTGCGTGCGTGCGCGCGCGGGCGCAGATCGCCATGGAGGCCTCGGCGGGCGGAGGGGCCGGCGGCGCGGCGGGGCGGCGCTGGTATTTTACCCGCGAGCAGTTGGACCGTAGCCCTTCCCGCCGCGCCGGGCTGGACCCCGACAAAGAGCTCTCGTACCGGCAGCAAGCGGCTAACCTGCTGCAGGACATGGGACAGCGTCTCAACGTGTATCCGCCCGCGCTAGGCCGCGCGGCCTGCGCTTGGGTGCCACCGTCGCGGGGCGGGGGGGGGGGGAGCGGTTGGCTCCGTCAGGGAGCGGGGAAAGGGGGGGGGGGGCTGGGTGCGGGAAGGGCCGGGGTCGGGTCTGTCCCGGGAGTGGGGGGAGCCGGAGTCGGCAGCGGGGAGAGCCGGGCGTGTTTTGGGAGCGGGGAGAGCTATGCTGGGGTGTGGGGAAGGCTAGGCCAGGCCCGGCCCGGCTGCGGGGAGAGCCGGGGCCGGTAGCGGCGAGAGTGAGGCCGGGAGCGGGGAGAGCCGGGGCCGGCAGGCGGAGGAGTGAGGCCGGGAGCGGGGAGATCCGGCGCCGGTAGCCGGAGAGTGAGGTTGGCAGCTGGGAGAGCCGGGCCCGGCAGCCGGGAGAGCGAGGCCGGCGGTGGGGACAGCCAGGCCCGGCAGCGGGGAGAGCCGAGCATGTTTCCGGAGCTGGGAGAGCTATACCGGGGTGCGGGGAAGGCCAGGTTCGGCCCGGGAGCGGGGAGAGCCAGGCCCAGCTGCGGGGAGGGAGAGCCGGGTCCGTTATTGGGAGCCAGGAGAGCTATGCCAGTGTGTGGGGTTGCCCAGGTCCGGCCCAGGAGCAGGGAGAGGCAGGCCTGGCCTGGTGCCGGTGGGATGTAGGGGAGTTGAGGGTGCTGCTCAGGGATTGTCGTCGGGGCTGTGTTTCCTTAACCACCCCATCAGCTCCCAGCTCACCATCAACACAGCCATCGTGTACATGCACCGCTTCTATATGGTGCAGTCCTTCACCCAGTTCCACAGGAACGTAAGTGTGCTGGGGTCTGGTGGGGTGTGGGGTGACGGGAACCCCCCAGCTCCGCTCCTGCTGCTGTCCTGCTGCTGTCTGGCAGCTAGCTCGGGGGGCTACATGGTGGGACCGACCCTGGGGAGGGGGTTTGGAAAGGGGAGGGGTTGTTCATAGCTGTCGGTAGTCACTAGAGCCCTTTTCCCTCCTGGTGGTGTTTGGACTTGCACAGGCTTTGTTTTCTAAAGGAATATTTGTTTTAGATGTGAGAATTAGCCTAATTTATTTGTTTTAATTGTGAACTTACTAACTTTAAAAAAAAATATGTTTTTTTTCCTCTGAAGTCAGTGGTACCAGCAGCTCTGTTCTTGGCAGCCAAGGTGGAGGAGCAGCCTCGTAAGCTGGAGCACGTAATCAAGGTAGCACATGCCTGTCTGCATCCCCAGGAAACTCCTCTAGACACCAAGAGCGAGGTAAGTGTCGAGATCGGAGAACTGGGCTCTGGTGTGAGGAGCGGAGGCACGAGGAATGGGAATGGCGGAAGCGTGCTGCATCCTGAATCGCGTGGCTACAGCGTCTCGTTAAATTGGGTTCAGCAGTACCCGCTCTCTAAGCGAGTGGCTGTGTCCTAGGATGGTCAGTGACAGCTTTCCAATTTGACTGCTCTTACACCGCTGAGAGCTTTTTGGCTTCTGTACAGCAGAAGGCTTTTCTTTCCTGTTCTGTGGCAATCTCTCTTCTGTTCTCCTCTGCTGTGCTGCTGCAAATGTGACTCATATGCTGTGTATCAGTGTCTGCGTGAAAAGCTTCTGAGGAGGGCATGGATGTTGGCTGCTGCGATTGAGTAGTGTCTGTGGCAGAGCAGAAGGTGGTGTACGCAGTTTGGTTCTGTTCTGTCCCCACACGTTTAATGGTGGGTTTATTAAAAACGATGCCAATTCCCCATCTCTTGAGACAGCCCGTCTTACCTGGAACTGAGCAGCCAACCCTGCTGAAAAGGGGCAGCTTTATCCAGGAAAGCTTAAGGAAAAAAAAAAAAAAGCAAGCAGCTAATTCCTCTCCTGTACTGCTCATACAGCCGTCCCATGCAGTGTGAGGGACCAGGACTGAGAGGGCCACTGTGGATCCCGAAGCAACCGTCCCCTAGCAGAAGCACTAGCAGGGGAGCGGGTCCACCCCAGCACTCTGCTTTCTCTTTTCTGGCAGGGAATCTGTGCCAGTTCCCCCAGTGCAGATCGGCATAAAGATTCCCCTTTGCTATTTTTGCCTCCCTGAGAAAAGGGTGTTAGAAATGTGCAGGCTTTATACGGAGTGCCTCATCGTGAGTAACTTGCCTGTCCTCTCAACCCCAGGCTTACCTGCAACAAGCCCAAGACCTGGTCATTCTAGAGAGCATAATACTGCAGACCCTGGGTAAGTTTTTCAAAGCGGACGGGCTGCCACACAAATCCCAGACCCAGGAGTGTTCCGCAGAGCGGAGAGCCTAACCGCACAGTCTTCTCCACAGCTGGAGGGCAGATGTACAGCTGGCCAGTGGGAGAGCAAGAGTCCAGGCAACAAACTCTATTTTTCACACCCACTCCTTCTGTTTTCCTTCTAACGTCAGTTTTTTCAGGTGTAACTTGTGTCAGGTTCAATGCTCAGAGAAATTAAAGTGTGGAAGTGTGGCTCATCTCTTTTTTTCCCCCCCACAACAGGTTTTGTACCGCTTGGACACCGGTCGCTGTCCTCCGTTGTGCTGTTGAACTTGATAATGCTCTAGTCCTGTAGCTAGGAAGCAGTTTGCACTGAGAGATGTCTAACAAAACCTGGGTTGAAAGTTAGTGTTTTGATCAGATAGCTGAATGTGGAAAAAAAAACCACAAACCAGCAACAGTTTTTGGGTTTTTTTGAAAGTAGAAGCTGGAGCCTACATTTAGGGCTGTGGCCGTTGGATCTGGTATCCTATTCCTTTTTAAAATGTACTGTTAAAAGTTGTTTTTACTAACACATGTTCCGTTTCAGAGGCAGTTTGTAGATAGTGTTCCACTCCAAAATACTCAGTTGGCCTTTGTTATTTCTGACTTGGTTCAGAGTAAATGCCACTAGTCCCTCACTCACAAGGGGACAGGAGGGGCAGGCGTGTTGAGGGGTTGCACACGCTGGGCTGGCAAGCCAGTGGCTAAACTGTGACCCCAGTTCTGCAATGACTCGGTTCTCCAGTTGCCTTGTTTAACATCCCAGTTCTTCCAGAATGTTCTGCATGGGAAGAAGCAAATCTGTTGCACACATGGACCGATTTGCATTTTTTTTTTTCTTTCTTTAAAACATAATGCCCAAACTGAATAGGAAACTGAAGCAAGGATTAAGTTCAGTTGTCTTTAGTGCTGTAGGCTCCTTCAAAGGGAAAACGTCTGCTTCCTCTTAGCTTTTTGGGTGACAGAAATTCCTTTGAGCAGATGCCATTGTCTTCTTCTTCCTCCCAGCTGCTGTAAGAGGTTTTGTCCTGCTATTTTTAAAATCCTTAATAGTTGTTTTGTTTTCAGTGAGGTCTTTCAAGCGCAGAAGTGATTTAGCTGCTTGGAGGTCTGGCAGCAGCAGTGACCTTCGGGTTTTGTGACTGGAGAACTTGAGTCTTCTGGATACAGGAAAACAGGCTTCTCTATTCCTGCTTGCCTCCGAGCAGAGAGCAGGGGCTGTAGGAGGGAAGGGGAGAAGGCCTTGTCCCCCAGGAGCAGGAAACGTGAGGTTCATAGATCCATGGGGGTGTGCTGCTGTTTTTTGATGGCTCTATGTCTGTGTTCTTCCAGGTTTTGAGATCACTATTGACCACCCCCATACCCACGTGGTGAAGTGCACACAGCTAGTGCGAGGTAAGCAATGTCAGACGTCAGGTGCTTGTGGCTTCTCCTCAGCATAACCTCAGCTTGATAGAGAAGAGCTGTGAAAATACATTGTAGTGTTCAGCCAGGACTGCCCGGGAACTTGCCTGTAGTCAGTCTCCTTAATAACCATAACAAATGTCACAATGGAGACAGTTGCAAATGACATGATGTTGTGGCTCTGCTGAAGCATGCAAAGCTCTCTATGTACAGTAATTTCTAAAATCCTTCTAGCTGTGGTATAGGGTTAGTCAAACCACACTGGGTCTCTTACTGTGCGTGTGGTGGTGAGAGGCCTGTGGTTCTTGCACTAAAATGTAATAATATTTGCCAGGATATGCAGACTAAAGCCCTGCTTTTTCCTTTTCTCTTTCAGCCAGCAAGGACTTGGCGCAAACTTCCTACTTCATGGCTACCAACAGGTTATTATTTTACAGTTGATTCATATTTGACAGAGGGTCTTATCTGGAGATGTGCTACTGGTGACCCCATGGGCATTGGTCAGCCTGGGAGCAACTGGGGATCGCTTGGTTTGGTTCAGAAAGAGCAAGAACCCTTTCTCCTGCTAGCTGCTGGTCAAAACCAGCTGCAAAATTGGCCATGTAAACGAGGCAGATGGGATGCTCAGGAACTTCACTGCTTTTATGGGGAGTTAGACAGTTGTGGAAGTTTAAAAAAAAAAAAACAAAAACCCAAAACAAAACAAAAAGGTAGATTTGAAATGAATGTATACATTTTTACTTGCTTAGTACCTAGGTGTCAGAGAGTTTTCACTGAACCAGGTGCTGTGCAAATTGTCAACAAATATGGTGGGTACCCCAAAGAAGGCTCATCTAGAGTATAAAGGGAGAAAAAGGGTAGTTGGATGCAGGCATGAGGTGTTACAAGAGAAAATGATACCCTTGTCTGGCCTGCATGACTGGACAGACAGTCCTGTAAGCAGAGTCTTGAAAATGAAAAAAAAACCCTAGTTTTTTTCACCTTGAGAGGTCTGGGTAGTTTTGTTGCTAGATTTTCACTGCAAGGCTGATACCAGCCCTTGTGTTGGGACTTCTGACATTTTTTAAATTTAATTTCCTGGATTACCAACTTCAGGCAAATCACAGAGTTAACTTTTGGAACAGACCAAGTCGTGGACATGGAAAATCTTGTGTTTTTGTGAAAGAGCTTGCAGAAGTGAAAGGATGGGAGAAAAAGACGGTTTAGGCGCTAGCACAGGTGAAGCTGCAGAGTCAGAGAGTGCTTCCAAGCCCTGGCCAAGCTGTGAATGTGCATGGCCTTGGGCAAGTCGTTTTTCTCCTCTCTGCCTGTGAGACGTGTTACCTGCTCACCTCTACAGCGTGCTGGGAGAATTGTTTGTTGAAGGTGCTCTCTAGCTCCAAAGGGCACTGTGTGGGTTTCCTGCATAAACTAGCATAAAGGGAAGGTAGTGTTAATAATGTGTGGGTAAATGCATCCTTGAAGCGTGTTTTATCCCTGCAGCAATAATTGCAAAACCAAAGAATTAAGAGCTAAGGTTATAATTGAAAAAAATTCAGGCAGAAAGGAAGAAATGCAGCCAGGCAGCCTCAATTTTGCCTTAAAGTGATGCCATGAAACGCCTGATTAAGGTGCTTAAGTGATGAACTAGATTTATCAGGCGTACCTACAGGTGTTTAACTTTTATTTCCTTCTGGCATCATCATGGGGCAGAGTTAAGGCTCTTTGTGCACCTTAACTTTGCTTCTTACCTTGGCAGACTGGATAAAGGCTCTGGATTTCCTGGGTTTGACTTCTTGATGTATGGATAAATACAGTATCTGTGAAACGGCTTCAGACTTTTTGGCTGTAGATGCATATCTCTGTCTCTCCACATTGCATTGACGGAAAAATGTTTAGTAACCCGAGCATGGTGAAGAAATGCAAATAATGCTATCCTGTGGCTGCACGTAGGTGCTCAGTGGCACCATCTCCATCAAGCGCTCTTTGAAAGGGCTGATTAATGAGTGTGAAAGTGGGCAAATCCTGCACTCGACTTGCTGTCGTGTTTTCTGTAGGTTTAGTGGACCTGGTCTTCCTGCAGGTAGAGAGTAGGATGCTTTCTTAGTCCATCGGTTCTCCTGTTCTCAATGCTACGTAGACCTCCCAGCACTGACGTCCGAGCTGTCGTGGCAAATTAATTTACTAATGAAAATGCTTGATAGGCGGCCAGGCTCCCTCTTAGGCACTTCTGAGTCGCTCCAGCATATGGTGCTATTTGCAGCCAAAGCCTCAGTGCTTTTCCTAAAAATCATTTGGGAAAGACCAGACCCTTCCTAAAAGCCAAAGACGGCCAGTTTGCTCCTTGAATGCCATCCCAGGAGTTGCACTTGGAAGTGTCCAAGTTTCTTCTCAGATTGAGCAGAGCCCACAGCAGAGGTGGGGGCTGGCAGGTAATCCAGCTGCTCGCTTTCTCCCTTGGGAGAGGGCTCAAGCGGGGCGCAGCGTGTCTCGCTGCTCCTGCATGAGCTGCAGAGCCTTGAGTTGACAGAGTTGCCTGGACCCAAATTATCTGCAGCAGAATGGGGAAGGAACAAGCAAATCGGTGGAGCGGGATAGAGACGCCCGTAACAGTAGGGTTGTACTGGGGGAGGAACAGCAGGGCCTTCCCCACCATGTCCACCTCTTGTGCAGCGTCTGTTCAGCGGGCGATAGTGAGTGCTGAAGTTAAGGCTTGGGAGTTCATGGCTTTCTGTTTCTCTCTCCCTGCTGGTGACGTCAGCCTGCACCTGACCACCTTCAGCCTGCAGTACACCCCTCCCGTTGTGGCCTGCGTCTGTATCCACCTGGCTTGTAAGTGGTCCAACTGGGAGATCCCAGTCTCCACGGACGGGAAGCACTGGTGGGAATACGTTGATGGCACTGTAACTCTGGAGCTCTTAGATGGTAAGTTTTGGAGCAAGGTTCCCCCCCAAAGGCTCTTAAGTTATTTTGGCATCTCTGTTCCTGGGTCTGCCATTCAAACACGGCCACTGGCCAGTTCGTGGACTCCAGGACTTCAGGTCTTGCCAAGGTTTCCAGTGCAGCAGCAGCAGCTTCTATGGTGCAACAGAGATGGCAAAAGGCGCACATTGAGATGAGTTTAAATGTGGTCAGTGATACTAGTTCTCAGTATTTCCCCTCCTGGAGTAGCTCCATCTCATCAGTAGCTCCATTCATCAGTAAGTAGGGGGTTGCCCTGATGGATTAGTGCTGGTCTGCCTGTCTCTGACCCTCTTGCTTGGGTTTGTGTCTCCTCTGCAGAACTGACTCATGAATTCCTGCAGATCCTTGAGAAAACTCCCAACCGGCTTAAACGTATCCGGAACTGGCGGGTAAGAATCTGCTTTGGACCGCGGGTGCTTGCAGGAGAACACAGGCTCTGATTTCTTCTGTGTGCACGAGGCTGTGTGGCATCTCTGGTATGACAACGAAAGACAGTGTCTGAAGGGCATGTGTGTGGGGGGGAAATCTGAACGCTCTGCATCTGCAAAATGTTGCTTCAGTGCTCGAGTTCATGTGTTCCGAATTAACTCTGTAGAGACCTTGGTTTTTCAACCACACTAGCAACCCCACTTCCAGTGGTTGGGTCTTTTCCCACAAGTACGGATGGGACAAAGTGGATCCGTCTTTAAATGAGAGCTTGCACTGTACCAGCTGAGCTGCTTGCATCAAAGTGGCTCTAGTGACAGCCCAAAGTAAGTGACTGGTTGCTGCTTTTATTCCAGGCCTCTCAAGCAGCCAGGAAGTCAAAGGCTGACGACCACGGTGAAGATGAGAGCCTGTCAGAGCAGACAATCCTCAACATGATTTCCAGGAACAATAGTTCGGACATGAACATTGCTGGGTTAATGAGCATGTCAACATCCTCGACCGCTGGAGCAGGGCCGTCTCTGCCGGCCACGGCGGACTCGCCCAGCGACAAGAGCGGTGCGGATATGTCCCAGTCTGACCACTGGCATCCTCCACCCAAGCTGGAGACTGGCCAGAGTCACAGGACTAATGAAAGCTCTTCGGCTGCTGAGCATCCTTTACAGCAAGATGGCGCTGGTTATCAGAAGCAGAGCGGCAAGAATGCCCCATCAGCCAAAGTGTCGCTCAAGGAGTACCGGGCCAAGCATGCCGAGGAGCTGGCAGCACAGAAGCGGCAGCTGGAGAACATGGAAGCCAATGTGCGGTCTCAGTATGCCTATGCCGCGCAGAATCTCCTGGTCCAGCAGCAGCGGGAGAGGGAAGTCCAGCAGGACAGTAACCCCTCTCCAATCATCCTGAAAATCCCCATGGGTGGCTCAGAGAACCCTGAGCGCCCTCCTGGCCCTGAAAAGAGTGACAAAGCCTCGGCTCTGAAGCTGAGGATCCCGGTGGCAGGTGGAGGTGGGGAGAGGCCACTCCCCTCCAAGCAGGAGGAGATAAAAATGCGGATCAAGGTGCCAACTGCTGGAGACAGGCACGGCTCCTCGGACGAGAGCAGTGGCAAGAACCGGGAGCACAAGGAGAAACACAAGGGCCACTCTTCTAACCACCACCACCACCACCACAACCACCATTCTCACAAACACTTACACGCCCAGCTTGGTGCCGGCCCCAGCAGCGTGGCAAATAAGCGGCCGGGAGACTCTAAACACAGCAGCCAGCCTAGCGCTGTGCCCCACAAAAGCTACGGTCCCCTTGCCTCTTCCCGCAAGAGGCTCCTGCCAGAGGAGGCGGCAGCCACGGCCGCAGCTGCAGCCCACGAGCACCAGCCCAAAGTCAGCAAAGCCTCCAAAGGCCCTGGGATGCCGTTCCCTTACCCCCACCTCCCTGGGATGGCCCACCTCTCAGGGCACAGCTCGGATGCGGGCAACCTCCCCTTATCCCAGGCCAACAAAGCCCGGGGCACCCACAGCAAATCGGACAAGGGTCCCATGGGGGCCAACGGGCACAACGCCAACCAGGCCAGTGACTACCAGGATACGGTCAATATGCTGCACTCACTGTTGAGCGCGCAGGGCATGCAGCCCACCCAGCCCCCTGCCTTTGACTTCCACTCGTACGGCGAGCTCTTGAACCCACGGGCTTCTACCAGCTCCAGAGCTGTTGCCAACACGGACAAGCCCCGACCACCACCCCTGCCCTCAGAACCACCCCCCCCACTCCCCCCTCTCCCCAAGTAAAACCCCTTTTTACTACTGAGTTGGCACAGAGCCCAAGCCCAAACCTGGGCTGCCCCTGCGGGGGCGTGAAAGGGCTTGTTTGATCTCCACTGCCTCACGAAGAACTATTTTATTATATTATAACTTTTATTATTGATATTTAGAACGCGGAGTTGTTGAAGCTGTGAAAGGATAAGAAACCCTTTCTCTGTTCCTTGCTCCCTCCCCCATCGACTTTCAGTTAGTGGTGGGCTCTGTCCCTGCTAGAACTGAAGCCCCCTCTGAGGAACACACATTGCGGGGGGGCCATGGGGGGTATTTAAAATATGTCACAGAAAATTTAAGATGTTTTACAAATAATTTAAGCAGTAACTTATATCTTAGTGTTTTGCTCATTTTAATTTTGTGGTGCTGCGGGGGACCTTGGTGAGAATTTGGGGTGGCTTGTCGGGTGGTTCCACTCGAGCTGTTGGTGACAGAAAGTGGGTTCAGGAGCTTTTGGGGGATGGAGGAGACGAAGCAGCCTGAGGGGAGGGCAGGGACCAGAGGCCACTCGGGCTGGGGGGTGTGTGTGAGGGAATCCCAGCTGCTGCGACTGTGGGGTGATGGGAGCTGCTCTACCTGCCGTGGGTCAGGTTTCCTCACTCCAAAAGCTGCTCTGGTTTCAGGATCCCGTCTCTGTCCCTCGCTCTTCTGCAGATCCCACCGCTTCCGCTGGAAACCCTGGCTGTGGTGGGGTTCAGGGGCAGCGCATGTGCTGAGGGCTTTTGGTGGCTTTTCAGGGTGGCTTGTGTTGAGCAGCCAGGGTGAGGTGATGGATTGAGGGTGCTTGGCCCTCGTGGATGCTTTTTGGGGGGAGAGAGCCCAGAGGAGCTGCCCATGGCTGGCAGGGATGAGTGCTGCTGAGCAAGGGGCTCAGATGCGGAGTCAGATTGTGCCCGAAAGGCACCTGCCGGAGCAGAGCAGCCCCATGCTGGGAGCTGGCTGGCTGCATCCTGCTGCAGGTGGTGCCGCTGGCACGTGTAGAGCCGTGTTTAGGCGTGAAATGCGTTGGTGGACTCGGTCTGTGGCAGTGCAGGGGTTGATCTGGAGAGGAGCAGCGTGGTGCGTTCCCAGCTGGGACGTAGAACAAGACTGTGCAGGATGAGACCGTGCAGGATGGCTGGCTGGAAGGGTCATCGTGCCCGGGGCAGCTCTTCCAGGGGATCCCATCGGTGCATGGCTGTTTGCAGCCCAGCTGGAAACAGCTTTTACCACAACCTCAACCCTGGGCCTGGGTGGCCACCTGAGTTTTGGTTGAGTGTCGGAAAAACCCATTTCCTTTGTTCTCAGATTTTACTCTCCCAACCTTCAATAAATGTACTGTCTCCGTATGGTTTTGTGAAACTCTTGTTCTACGTCAAGCTTGTTTTTAAGAGCGATTAGCGCTGCTGACCCTCACCAGCGCCTCTGCCGCCGGTAACCCACCCCCTGCGGTTTTGGGTATGGTTTTTAGGTTTCAGACCCCTGGCAACGGCCCATCCCTTGCTTCCCCCCCCACTGCTTTTGGAGCCTTTTTTGGAGGCTGGCTGCTCCCGGGTTGTTGGGCTTTGCAGTGAGTCGCTTGTTCTGCCCTCTCCGTTAATCAGTGGGGAGCAACGTCGGTCTTCTGCTGTCCCGGGAAACCGAGAGGGGACCGGGTAGAGCCCGGGCGGGTTGCTCTTGTCCCCTGGCTGGTGCCCTGGGACCAAGCCGGTGTCCCCGGGGCTACCGGGAGCTTCTGCCTTCCCGGAGCCACAGCACAACCCGGCTCCCTCGCTCGGGGCTCGCAAACGCGCAGGCGCCTCCGGTCCCGCCGCGCCCGCGTGTCGGCTTCCCGCCGCCGCGCCCTCACGTGACTCCTGGGGGGCGTGGCCGGTCCCTGCGAAATGACGGCGGGCTCGGCCAACCGCGTGCGGTACCGCCCCCGCGCCCGCCGCGGACTGGCGGGCGGGCGGGCCAATGAGGTAGCTGGGCGGGCGGGCGGCGAGGCAGCAAGGAGGCCGGGGCGGCAGCGAGGTAAGATGGCGGCTGCGCCGCCTGCCCTCGGCGGGGTCTGCGCAGCCCGTCGCCGCGACACCTGCGCGCTGTCCCGGGGCTCCTCCACCCCGCACCGACCGGGGGGCCGGCATTCCATGCGCCCACCGCTCCGGCAGCGCTGCCTGGACTCCTTTCGGGAGCGCCCCTCACGCCCGCTGCCCGCGGACAAAATGGCGGCACCGGCGCAGCCGGGCGGCGCGACTGCGCATGCGTGGGATCTGGGCGCGGGGCGGGTGGCCGAGCACGTGCGTGGGGGGGGAGAGGGGCTGCAGCGGGAGCAGGGATGGGCACCGGGAGAAGGAGCCACGGTGGGGGGGGGTACTGGGAGGAGGCGATCCTGCACTGGTGCCGCACTGGGCAGGAGGGATCCTGTACTGGGCGCTGTGGAGTTGGTGAGCTGCGCACGGGGAGGGGGGGTGCAGGGCTGGGGGTGAGCACTGCGTCTGTGGGAAGCATGGCGGGGGGGGGCGGGAGGGTTGGGAGATCGTCCCTGCTGAGGAAGAGGTTGTGGGTTGGGGGGGGACAGATGATGCTGTGAAGGGATGGGGTTTGTATTGGGCATTATGGGATTGGTGGGCTGTGTATGGAAGGGAGCATTGTACCCTGGGAGGGTATGGAGCTGTGGGATTCGTGCGCTGGGAGGAAAGGGTCCTGCACTGGGGCGATGGGGGTGGAGGGGTATCTCTGGGACATATATCCACCCCCTGGCCACAGTGCTGCCAGGCAGCAGCGCTTGTGCCCGCACCTTGGCATGGATGTTGCTGCTTGGTAGCTCAGGTGAGTGAGATGTATTTCATTCTGTGCAGAAATGGGGTTGCTGCAAAGCTAAAAGTTTCCTTAGGCGTTGGAAGAAACTGATTCTATAGGAGCAGCTTCATCTTTTGCCTGCTCAAGGGAGTCAAAGAGTTTTATTCAGATGCATTAGCAGGTGTTAGCAGATGCTGCTGCTCTTTCTTTTTATCAGTAGTTTGTTTCATTCTTTTAACTGGTCTGCATCTCTCGAGCAGGTGTTGGCATGAACAGAATTCGGATCCATGTTTTGCCATCAAGCCGAGGACGCCTCACTCCTGTGCCGCGGCCACAGGAGCCTCTGTCATGTGCCTTCACCCACCGCCAGTGCTCCCAGCCGCGGCTGGAGGGGCAGGAGTTTTGTATTAAGCACATTCTTGAAGACAGGAGTGCCCCTTTCAAGCAGTGCAGTTATGTTTCAACAAAGAATGGAAAGCGGTGTCCCAACGCTGCGCCCAAACCAGAGAAGAAAGATGGGTGAGTACCTCTGTCTCCTGGTTCTCCAGTTCTTTACCATATAGAATTAAAACGGGCAGGAGAAGGTCCTTCTCCTGATTCAGCTGCTGCATTTACGTTAACTCAGACACGTGGCGCTCTCTTTCTGAAGCGTTTTTAAGCTAGAAAAAGACTTTGTGAGTGCTGGACACTGCACGGAGTCATCTTGGTCCTGCAGGACTGTTGGGCTGCTGCCTTCTGCCATCAGAAGGTGGCTGCAGTGATCCAGGTCCTTTGTAAGAGCTGTATGTGCGCCCACGCGGTGCCATACCTCTGCTCAGCCCAGGAAATTTAACTTGCCGCTGTCTGTACTTAGGGATGATCCTCAGCACAGATATTCTGGTCCTGTATTATGTGGACTTGATGACCTGGTTGTGCTTCTTGTTCTCTGATGCATATAAAATGTCTTGACTGCTATGGATGGAAGGACCTAGAACAGTTACTGACATTCAGTAAGCACATCAGCAGAGCACAGTTTCCCTTACAGGAGCATTGACCTGCATTTCATTCTCAGAGGTTACGGGGATGTGGACACTGGTAGTCTTCATTCTGCCCTTGGCTCCTCTGCGATAAAAAGGATCCATCTGATGTGAGCCAGCGTGCTCTGCGTGGAAACTGAGAGTCTAGTGTGAATATTTGGAAGCAGAAGAGCTCACCTCAGTGGCTTTATGTAAAAAGCTCTTTTCTCTCCCTGCTGCTGTGCCATGTGGCTGCCAACTCCAGTGCCAGAGGTGGCATTTCAGCAGTGGTGTGTGGTCTGCGAGCCACCTGGGGCTCTCTGGCATTTCCGAGCTGTACCTGCAGCCAGCGGCTCTCTCTGTGAGAGAGCTGTGGAGGGGATATGCTTTCCAGGTGCCAGGGAGTGTTTCTCGCTGTATCGCTTGTTTGTTTTGCCGGCTGAGGGCTTGGAGTCGTAACGAGCTTGTGGTTTATTCCTGCAGTGCGTCGTTCTGTGCGGAGCATGCCCGTAGGAACGCTCTGGCACTCCAAGCTCAGATGAAGAAGTCCAGTCCTGGGCCTGTAAGCGAGACTCTCCTTTGCCAGCTTAGCTCTTATGCCAAAACAGAGCTGGGCTCTCAGACTGCAGAGAGCAGCCGCAGCGAAGCCAGTCGGATCCTAGGTAAGAATTGAAAGCAAAAACTGGTGAGAGAGGATCTGGATTTCTCAGTTTTGTGTGGAAATGTCAAGAATCCCAGGGGTCTGTGAGTAAAAGATTGTGTTCTGCAAACCCTGGCATGTCTTGCCTGCTACTGACTGTAGTCAAGTCACACTGCCAGACCAAAACCCTGACGGTTTTCTTCCCTTGCACTCGCACAGTAGAAATGTTAGCTAGCTTCCCCCTTTGCTGGGTTAGTCTCTAGCGGTGCCTGTCAAACGCTGGCTCAGTGCTGAGCTTCCCGTCTTGCAGGGTCACTCGTTGGGGCCAGCCGGCAGTTCATGGTTCCTGGGTAGGCAGGAGTGTCACTCCGCAGGAGCTGTGTACTTTGGCCGTGCTGAGCTGGTGGGTTTCCTGTTGTTCCGTGTCCCTTGCTCACACTGTGCTGGGGAGAAGTCTCTCTTGGAAAGAGGCAGAGCAAGTTCACCTCTGTGCAGCTGTGGAGCTGAGCTGTCCTGTGCTAGGATGTAGGACAGTGTCCTACCACTGAGGGTGACTTGTCTTTTCAGATGAGGACAGCTGGAGTGATGGTGAGCAGGACCCTATCACCGTGGACCAGACGTGGCGAGGGGACCCAGACAGCGAGGCTGACAGCATCGATAGTGACCAGGAGGATCCCTTGAAGTAAGCTGGGTGCTGGTGGCTGTCGGCTGCTTACACATGTGCAGCGTGCAGAGTGTTCTGAGCTCAGTGTTGTATCAGAGGAGATGGCGGTTATGTTAAAGAAGTGATGATAATGGTGTTGCAGTTGGACTTTGTGCCTTGGTGAGTTGTTAGGCATGAATGCTCGCAAGTCTTGGACCTGATGGTTCTTCTGGGAAGTATCTGGTGGTCATCCTCTTTCAGTGTGGAGTGGTCCATTCAGCAGCAGTCCCTGGGTGATCTCTTAACTTAAAAAAAACCCATAAATTCGGTGTTTCTGCTCATACTCATTGATCTGTATAATCTAGCCCTGCTCAGCCCATGTTTCTGATAAGGTCTGTGTCATTTGGTCAGGAGAACAGCCCCGAGGGACCCTTACAAACTTCACCCTGTTTGGGTGGGTGTTTTTCAGGCATGCTGGTGTATACACAGCTGAGGAGGTGGCTTTGATCATGCGAGAGAAGCTGATTCGCCTGCAGTCTCTCTATATTGACCAGTTCAAACGGCTCCAGCACCTTCTGAAGGAGAAGAAGCGCCGATACCTGCACAGCCGCAAGGGAGAGCATGAAGCCATAGGCAAGTACTGGTACAGGTAGTCACTGATCTGTATTCCTCTGGCTGAGGGCACAGTGCTTTTCTAAAGCACATGCAGAACTCTACATTAAAAAAACCAAAAACGTGGGTTTTGCCTTTGTAGAAGCAGATTTCAAAGCAGTGCTGTCTCAGTAAGGGTGAAAATTACTGTAGGCCTGAAACTCAGTTAGCGAAGGTATTTCTGTGTCTGGCCTCATGCCCAGAGATTGGTATCGTTTGGGTTAGAAAGGTTGCCGGATTTCTTTGCTCTTCAAAGTTTGCAGTGTTGTCAGGAAATGAGACTACAAAGTTAATTCTGAGACAAAAGTTCTTTTTTTGTATGGGATTTCCTGTTTTTGGTTTTATAAACAAAAAATTTATTCATCTGTAAGGTCCTGTCTGTATCAGCAGAAGTTTGTTTCAGTAGTTACACCGGTACTGCTGTAATGGCATATCCCTCCTTAGCACAGATGCAACTTTCCTTTGCAAAAGCTCTTCTGCCTTGGTTGGAATTCTCCCTGTACAGAACATGCTCTTGGAGGCAGGAGTTCGTAGTTTAGCAGAGGCAGAACCGGGTTGTATAACTGGTTGCAAGTATTGCAGTGCAAAGAATGCTTTCTCTAGCATAGTCTTATAATAGCTCATCCTGGAAAATGGCATAATGCAGCTCGGTCCCAAGTAAAAATAACTGAAAGTTTGGTACATAACAATTTTGTAAAACTCTTTTTAGCAAACCAGTAATAGAAAAGCAGATCCCCAGCGTTGACCTGTAATTATAGCTGGGAGTGCTTACAGGAAGCTTCCAGAACGTGGACAGGAGCAAGCTGAAATTTGACAAACTCCTATGCTGGCTGCCTGCAGAAATCACAATAGACTTTTGAGTGGCCAAATTATTTTAAAAGACGTTTTTAAAATACTCTGTTGGCCCAAGTGCTCCTCATGTGCACAGAGAAGTTGGGATAAATTTCGGGATGGAATCTGCTTTGTCATCTTCTTGTGTAACTCAAAGATGTGCTTCCTGTTTATACATGCAACTCTCACTGCTCGTTCAGTCTGTGCGTTGACATCTGTGTCATTAGTCAGCTGTTGGAGCTCTCGACAGCTGATTCTGGCTCTCGGTACCAAAAAAATTGGAAGGACATGGCAGGTGGGGTGGTATTTTCTGACCCCTCCCTCACTCCCTGCAGGCAGCAGCCTTCTGACAGGCCCGGAGGGGCTGATGGCCAAGGAGCGTGAGAACCTGAAGCGCCTGAAGTGCCTGCGCCGCTACCGGCAGCGCTACGGCGTGGAGGCCCTGCTCCACCGGCAGCTGAAGGAGCGCAGGATGCTGGCGACCGATGGCGCTGCCCAGCAGGTGCGTCAGCAGCTCGGGGACTGGGTCCGGCTGGAGTTATAGCCTCGCTTGGAAGCTGGGTTTCTCCTCTCGTCCCTTCCTGGAAGTGATCCCAGGCCGGCTCTGCTCTGGCCCTGCTGGATTGCTCCTTGTAACACCCTTTCTGCAAGGACATAGAGGTCTGGTCCCAGCCAGCACCCTCAGTATCCATACGTTGGCTGAAACATTGGTGGTTCCTAGGGTCACTTTAAATGGGCATCAAAACTGCAGAAGTTCAAGCATGGGGTTGGAGAATTTTCTTTTTTGAAAGGGAAGGCTCAGTATGAGGTGGCCTGAATTTCATGACTGAAAAATGTGTGGAAAAAAACTCCTTATGGTGGTGAAACCCAGACCCCTCCTAGACCTATGGGGACCAAAAGGCAGGCGCCTTGCATCACATGTGATCCTAAATTTGAAGCTACGTGCAGCCATTTCTTTATAACTTAAAATTCAAAGCATTCCATTAACTGACTTCTGAAAGTTGGAAGGTAGGTCTGAGAGACCTCATTCTGTGAGACATACTTCTGAGGTGAAGTTCTTCCTATTGAAATCGAGTCGTGCCTTATTATCTCAGCTCTGTTTAATAAAAGCTTGAATGAGAAAGATGTAATGAGGAGCTAGGCTCTGCTGGAGTGGAACTGAGAGTTTGGTCTTGGCATGTTTTGAAAGCAGGATGCAAGTGTTGTATAGCCGAGGGGGTTTCTGTGGAACAGAGCCGGACAACTCTGGTGCAGCTCTGAGCTCTTCTCTTGGACTTGCAGGCGCACACCACCCGCTCCAGCCAGAGGTGCTTGGCCTTTGTCGACGATGTCCGATGCTCGAACCAGTCCCTCCCGATGACCAGGCACTGCCTTACGCGTATCCTTTGATCTGCCTGTGCTGCCTTGGGCTGCGCTCCTGACTGTTTGCTGGCAGTTTGAAGTGTGTCTGATCCTCCTTTTTTCTCTTTGGCCCTAAATCAAGGCCATCGGTTTGCTGTAGCCGTTGGTTTCAAGCAGGAGCCCAGAGGAAACGTCTCCCGGTCTGCTGGCGCTCCCGTCCCCGTGGAACGACCAATTCGTGTGGGAGTGACAAAAGGCTGGGCTTGCCCTCAGCTGTGCCCAGGCAGGTCCCGCTGCAGCCTTCCTGCAGTATGTTGGCCGATCCAGAGCATCCGAACGGGGTGGCCAGGTCACTTGGAAGTGACGGGAACCTCACGAAATCTGAGGGAGGCATGAGCTAATTTCTGGCCGTATTGAGGGAGGGTAGAAGCAAGTCTGCTCTCTGCTTGGCTACCGGTGCTGAGTGCCAACAGCCAACCTGAGCAGGGTCTGTGAGCTCTTGGTATGAGTCCTGCTGTGAGGGATGTCTGTAGGAAGGGGTATCTGACTGCTGAAGTGTGTGCTCAGTGATTTTTTGGGGAGGATCTGAATGAGGAAGTAGTTCCTAGCCTGTTTGGGGCTGCCATGGACCAGCTCAGTCTCCTTTGATCCCTTGAAAGGTTCGCACGTGTGTGTGAACAGCCTTGAGCTGTTTGATTTCCCAAAACAGCCTTGGCTCTTTGAGAGCCAGCACTGAAATTTCCACTGGGATCCCCCCAGCTCAGGGATCACTGCCCCAACATGGGATCCGCAAACAGAGCATTGCCCTGGGTTCATCTGCGCAGCTCTTGTCTAAGCGGGATTGGGTGGATGTGTCCAGGAGCAGGTTTGGATTGTGTCGGAGCTGTGTTAGCAGCTGTTGCTGGTGTGAGTCAGGAGAAGCTCCGGTGCTGGGTCCCAGAGCGGAGCTGGCAGCCAGGGGGAGGATGAGCTCTTCATTTTGTTTTGAGCTTTTTGTTTTGTTACTGAAGTTGGCAGACTCAACTCCAGCTATGCGCAGGGAGTAGGAAGCTGCCTTTGTTTCTCTCTAGTGACCATATACTTCAAAATAAAGACAGGGTAGATACCTTTAAAACGGTTTGAGCAAGTTGCTGTTTGCAGCTGGCTCGCTTTGAGCAGGGCAGGCCGAGAAGGGAGTGGAAAAAGCGAGGTTTGATTTCCTTATGTCTGAGCTGTCAGCTGACTTTCACTGACACAAACAAGATTTTACTTTGGTTAGCCCTGCTGAGCCGATAACATCTGCAGTCTGCTCTGCTTTGTGCATTGTTGGGAGGCTCTTGGGCTTTGTTTGCTTTTCAGGAGCTGGATTGTTTGTGACAATGCATTAAAGGGGCCGAACCCAGCTGGGCTGTTGGACTCCAGGTGGAGCGTGTGATTTTGTCATCTTGGCAATCCATGCTTTTTGGCTACCAATAAAGTCAGTGCTTGATCTGGGAGTCATTCAGAGAGATTAAAATCTGGCTTCCCCACCCTGCTGTTCATACAGAGACGCTTTCCTCACCACATCTGCCCTCGGGTGTCTGAGAGATCTGGCTCCTCTGGGCTGGGCTCTGTACCGTTGCTGCTAGCACAGATTATGGGCTCTCCGCAGCCTGCTGGGAAATTGTATCGGTGCCTTCACAGCTGCCTTAGTGCAGGGAGGAGAGGAGGAAAGGATAAATCTGAAACCTAGACAGCTTAAGAAACTGGGTTAAAATTGGCACCTTTTGCCAGTCCACATCGGTTTGGAAGTTCCGGGGCTTTTTTCCTCTCCCTTACGTGCTGCGCTGTGTGAAGAGGAAACCGTGGTGTGAACTCCACAAACATCGAGAACGGCTGGGCAGTTACTTGGGTGGGTTTGATATTGAGGTATCTGACGTGAAAGACATGATCCACACCTGAAATCTGCTTTGGCCCCAACTCCAGATTGTCACTTGCATGGAGATTGTGCCTCACTGCTCACTTGGTGACACAATCTCTGCTGTTCCTTGCAGCAGTAAGTAGAAACTTCATGACTGTCAGAAAAACGTTGTTTATGAAGACCCTCGTGCAGCCTCAGTGGTGGGTCCGTCTGTAGTTTCGCAGGGCTCTTGGACGAGGATGGGATTTGGTCTGTAGCTAGTCTCTGCTGGTGGATTGCTCTGCAAGTGCGATGCAATTGGAGAGCAGGGTTTCTGTTTGTGATTAAAGGCAGGAAATCCCATTTACACCTCTGGCAGGAATAGGTTTTCCATTGGGAAGGAAAATGCACTGGGAAGATAGAAATACCGGAACTAAACTCCTGGCTGTGGAAAAAGCATTGTGTGTGCTCGTATCTCTGCTGTGTGTTAGATGTTAAGGCTTGTGCAGATGCCTCTTAAATGGATGTCTGCAAATAAAAGTAAGCCTGTGCATTTGTAATATCTTCCATCTGAGGATCTGCGAGTGCTTTAAAGGGATCCAACTACATCTCCCAGCCCCCACTGGGAAGCTGTTGCTGTTGTCCCTGTTTTCCATCGTGCAAGTAACATTGGCCCACGTCGCTGGGCAGTCAGGATGCAACTCTGCAGTCTGGACTCCTGACCTTGGAGAAACATATGGGGTTTTTAACACCGTTTGCTGGAGGGTGGCTGGGTGTGTGGGGAGCATTTATGCCTCTGGATGCGTGTCTGTCTGTAGCTTGTCTGCCATGCGGGTTTCCCTTGACCGCATCTTCCCAGACATCTGTCAGGACGCTAATCAGACTCTGTTCAAACCGTGTCAAGGCTCCGAGGAAGTGCCCTGCAACAAGCCAGTGCCCGTGAGCCTCTCGGAGGATCCGTGCTGCCCGCTCCATCTCCGTTTGCCTCCGCAGATGTACGTACCCGAGCAGGTGCTGGCTGTCCCTGAGGAGCTGGAAGCTGCCCCCACAGATCTGTACTTGAGTGCTGCTGAGCTCCAGCCCACGGAGAGCTTGCCCCTGGAGTTCAGCGATGTAAGTTGCGCAGTGTGCTTTACGCCGTGGTGTGCAAGGAAGGTGCCCTGCAGAAAAGCTTCCCCAAATGTTTCTGTTTTTATTATATGCCATGAAGTCACGCTGAAGTACTTGGGGAGCGGGCTGCAGTGCAGCAGACCCGCAGCTCCCCAAGTGGAACATGGGTGGATGTCATGTAAAGCACTGCCTCCCCAGCACAGATAATGTAGAATTATTTTCATTCTTGTTGGCTTGGGGAAGGAGAGTCTTTTGAAAAACACACAGGAACATGAAAGGTTTGGGAGATGTTTGTTTCTGTAGGGCTGGTTACTGCTCCTTCAGAAGGGCTGTGCTCTCATTTAAATCCGTATTTAGGGGCTTTTTAAAAAGCGGATTTTTTTTTTTCCCTCTTCTCTCCCGTGAGGAATCCATGAGGATTTTAATCCCCAGATTATTCTGATGTCCTGCATGTATGTTAAGCCTACATGCTTAAAATCCTCTGAAATTTGTTTAATCAAAAAAATACCATGGTCATTTGGAGCTGGTCCTCTGAATGAGGTGTCACTTGCTTTAGTATTTGGGTGTCCCCAAGATTCTTGAGCGCTGCTATCAGGAGGCAAATCTCATAACCACTTCAGAGTTTGCTGATGGAGGAGGGATTGCCAGCAGCTGTGGAGTCCAGGGCATGGCAGCAGCCACAGTGTTAACGCAGGAGAGCAACTGCTGCTGCTCTGGGGTCAGGCTGGGCCCAGCACCCCCGGGGTCCAGGGAACACTCTCTCTGCCTTCGGTGGGCACTGGACCAGATCCCAGCCTTCCTCCGGGACAGAGCCGGCACACCGCTCTCTGTGAAAACAGCCTTTGTGGGAGGTGATTTTTTTTCAGGTCAGAAGTGAAAAACATAACTGTTTCTCCCCCAGCCTGTCCTTTGAGAGGGTCCCCCACTCCACATGGGGTTTCAGGTGCTTCAGGCAGGAACCCAGGTGCCTTGCTCCTGCCCTGTACCCCGAGCCGTGCATGGATGGGAACTGCAGACTCCCCGAGAGCCCTGTCCTCAGCTTGGAGGGATTGGGAGCTGTGGCAGCGTACGGCTGTGTAGGGCATCTGTGTTTTATCTCACGTCACGCTAGGCTGGTAGAGTGCCACTCATGAGTTGCAGGCATCTCGCCTTGATGTCAAACGCCCTCCAAAGCCAAAACAAATCCAGTCCTCTAACAATAGCCTTGCAGAAATCCCAGCCTCTCGCGTCAGCAGGGTTATCCACGCACGCAGCAGACGGCAGCGAACAGGGCGGATGGAGGAGTAAGCCAGAGACCGTCCACTCCCAGTATGTTGTCAGGGCAAGCAAAGAGGGTTTTGTGAAATCCTGGGAGAGGGGTGACTGCTCCGGGTGTCCTCAGGAAGGCAGGATCGGACCCTCCTGGCTGCTGCGGGGGTGCTTCTGGGGCAGCACATCACACTCGGCTCCGGACCTTGTGCCCCACACCTTGTTTTCAGAGGGAGTGCAGCACTGCCAGCCTGAATCATGCCATTTCTGGAGGAGGAGGCTCCTGTAGTTGTCTTTCTGGCTCCTGAGGCTGGAGGTCCTGGTGGCATGGTGCCTGCTGCTCTGCCTTCCGTGCCCAGAAAGCAGTGAAGCAGCCTGCCCACTCCTGCCCCTCTGCTCAAGAGGGTAGCAGAGAAGGGCTGCGAGGACTCCTGCTCCTGTCTCCCACAGGGCTCCTTGGGACTCCTCCTGCTGATGAGCCGCTCCCAATGTTTTCTCTCCTAGGACCTGGACGTGGTGGGCGATGGCATGCAGTGTCCTCCGTCCCCTCTGCTCTTTGATCCTTCTGTGGCCCTCGATCAGTCCCTTAGAGACATTGCCGAGGCCTCCATAGACATACTGGCCCTGGAGGAGCCTTCCCATCCAGGTCTCCCTCTGCAGATGGTGCTCACGGACAGAGGGAGCTCCTCTGCTCACACCTTCTCCCCGGCCACCGAGCCTCTGGCCAAGCTGCCTGCGCAGGTACAACTGGGAGAGCACCAGGGGCTTCCAGCAGTAGCACAGCTCTTGCTCCGGGTGAACCACAGCCCTCAGGGCTCTGGAAGATGTGTCTTCCCGGGGGAGGGGAGAAGTCCCTGTTTGCCCTCCAGACACGCAGCCAGGCCCTGGGTGGTTGCTCTCCCATGCAGCGGAGTTCGGACCAGTGCTACACCCACGGTCTGGATGATGTTAGAAGTGTTGAGGGGGTGGCAGCCAGAGCCTGTCCCCGGGGGGACTGGTGGAGGACGAGCGGTCGCCTCTTCTCCGTGGGTGGCTCGGTGCCACCCTCTTCCTGTGTGTGGGACGGGTGTCGCAGGAGCCGTCTGGGACGTGGCGGAGATGTCTCACAGGCTGGGGACTACCCGCTGTGGGAAGCCCATTTTCTCCCATCTGGGGATTTTAAGGGGAGCTGTCATCTTCTGGGCAAAGGGCTTCTGCTTTTTCCTTCTTTTGAGTCTCATTTTTCACTTGCAATTTGCTCCTCTTGTGTCCTGCCCGGAGCCTGTGGCTTGCTCTGGATGTGCCCGCAGGGCGTCATCTTTGGAGATGTCCTCAGACGTCCCACCCTGCATCCCCTGTCACTCCTCCAACACTGTCCCTGCAGTCGAGGAGTCCCTGCAGTGCCTCTCCCCTGGTGGGAGCCAAGTGTTGGGGTGGGGGGACCTCAACCCTGGAGCACCCCCCCCCCAGGCCCTGAATGAAGACCACCGGTTTGCCGTAGCTGTTGGTTTCAAGCAGGAGCCCAGAGGAAACGTCTCCCAGTCTGTTGGCGCTCCCATCCCTGTGGAACGACCAATTCGTGTGGGAGCGACAACAGCCTGGGCTTGCCCTCGCCTCTGCCTGGGCAAGTCCTGCTGCAGCCAGCCCACCATCCCTTTTCTGTCCCCGACAGAGTCACCTGCCGCTGGGAGCATTCCGGCTGGGGCCCAGGGAAGACAGACGGCCGGAGGAAGCCGCCACCTCCACCCAGACCCGTGGAGCAGCCGCCAACGGGAGCCTGGAATTGGGGTCCGTGAGCTGAGACTGGCTGCACGCGGCATCTCTATGCTCCCTTGTGAATCCTCGCTCGCGCCGAGTCACGGCGGAGCCCGTTGGTGGGACGCGTGTGGAAACCTGCAGGCGCCGGCGTCCTCGCCCAGCACGGGGCTGAACCGCAGCTCCAGCTCCTCTGCCGGGGTGATTCCTGGAGCAGTGGGGGCTGAAACCCCGGAGTGGGGACCCCAGACCCTCTTTCCCCCTGCTCTGCCTGCCCTCGTGGTGGGGAGCCCTGCAGCTACCAGGCTGGCCAGGGGAGAAGCCACAGGGGGACTCGGGGAAAGGACGGAGCCACTCTCCACGCTCACCGGGGTTTTGGGGTCCTTTGCCGTGGGGAATGGTCTGTGTTTCATGTTGCCCCCCCCCCGAGGGGGGGGGGGGGTCCGAGGCCAGGGGTGGTCTGTGAGCCCTGTAATGTTTTCAGTGCGGGGAGGAGGTTTCCATCCTGCGGGTAACCCCCACAATAAAGCGATGGAGGTGGGTGCCCTGTGTCCCCGTGTTGTGTGGTGAGGGGGGTGGAAGAGCTGAAGGATGGAGCAGCCGGTGCTGTCCCGGGGGGGGTTCAGGGCTGCCTTGGGGTGACGAACACCCTCCCAGGGAGGGGGTGACCCCTCTGCTCCCAAACCTCCGGTCCTGCTGCCCATGGGGGCCCCCGCCTTTGGGGCTCACTCCCTTATTTCGGTCCTTCGCACAAGACCTCGGCGGCTGCGGGGGGGGGGGGGAGGACAGGACACCCACCGAGCCCGTGCGGGCCCCGCCGGTCCCAGCCCGGGGCAACGGGGTTCAGCCCGCTCGGTGCCGTATCCCGGTTGGGGGGGGGGGGGGGCACCGGGTCCCTGTGGGGCAGCTCCGGGGATCGCGGTGGGGGGAGACACCGGGGTTGGGGGGGGGGGGGGGAGCCCGAGCCCGGCCCCGGGGAAGGGATGCGGCGGCAGCACCGGGACACCCGCCGCTCCGGGATCCCGCCGCCCCCGGGCGCGGATTGGCGGCGGCGGGGGCGCAGGGCGGAGCCGGCCCGGTGGAGCCATGACATCACCGCCGCTGCCGCCGCCGGGCCGGCCCCGGCCCCGGCCCCGGTCCCGGTCCCGGTCCCGGTCCCGGTCCCGGTCCCGGTCCCGGTCCCGGTCCCGGTCCCGGTCCCGGTCCCGGTCCCGGCCATGGCCATGCCGCCCCTCGCCGCCGCCGCCGCCTCCCCGCCGTAGTCCCCGGTGAGTCCGGCCGTGTCTGCGGCGGGAGGGCGGGCGGGGAGCGGCGGCGGCGGCGTGGGGGTCCCCGGGGAAGTCGGGCCGCAGCTCGGGGGGCACCGGTAGCCCCACGGTGCGGAGGGGGGGTCCCCGCTGCCGCCGTGCAGCGGAACGTGCCGGGTGGGGGGGGCCACGGGGGAAGCGGCACGGGGCGACCCGGCCGGTCCCCC
Organism: Harpia harpyja; assembly: GCF_026419915.1. Lineage (NCBI taxonomy): Eukaryota > Metazoa > Chordata > Aves > Accipitriformes > Accipitridae > Harpia > Harpia harpyja. The sequence continues at coordinate 29,509,295 of NC_068954.1, forward strand.
CCCAGTACGTCCCCGGTGCATCCCGGCTGGTCCCGGTGCCCCCCCGCCGCATCCTGGCTGTCCCCACTGCATGTCCCTGTTGTCCCCAGAACATCCCAGGTGCCCCCAGCGCATCCCGCCTGTCCCCGGGCCATCCCTGCTGTCCCCGGTGTGTCCCCACCGTCCCCTGGTACATCCAGGCTGTCTCCCTGGCTCTCCCCACTGTGTCCTGGTGTGTCCCCAGTGTCCCCAGTGCATCCTGGCTGTCCCTGGTCTGTCCCCCACTGTCCTCCATCCCACCCGCTGGTCCCCACTGTCCCTCGAACATCCCAGTTGTCCCCTGTGTGTCTTTGCTCTCCCCACTGCATCCTGACTGTCCCCAGTGTCCCCACTGCATCCTGGCTGTCCCTGGCATGTCCCCAGTGTCCCCAGTGCATCCTGGCTGTCCCTGGTACGTGGCCCTGGTGAGTCCCAGCTGTCCTCGATGTGTCCCTGCTACCCCAAGGCTGTTTCTCCGGCACATCCCCGGTGTAGCCCAGCTGTCCCCAGGGTGTCCTTGCTGTCCCCAGTGCATCTGGGCTGTCCCTGGGCTGTCCCCGCTGTCCCCAGTGCGTCCTGGCTGCCCCAGGAACAGCCGGCCCCTGCAGCCCAGCAGAGTTGGGGACACTCAGGGCTGCCACCCCATGTCCCCAGGCTTGGGGTAGGACCCTGACGTGGGGCAGGCCAAGGCCAGCCCATCGCGGCCATGCTGTGGGACCGTGGCCTGGGTGCAGGGGACCGTTCCCTGCCGCGCTGGCGTGTCCACAGCCGCGTGGTTTGGGCACGTGCCGTGTCCCCACGCTGCCTGGGGCAGCGGGTGCAAGTGGCTGGGAGGACCAGGGAGGGTCTGGGTGTCCCTGGCTCTGCTGGAGCTGTGTCCCCCTCCCCACAGGGACCCTCATGCTGCCCCTGCGGGGCCCCATGCTGGGGGAGGGGATGGCCACGCCGTCCATCTGTCGGGGCCCCCCCGGCTGTCCCCCGCCAGCAGGACCTGGGGGGGGGGGACGGGAGCTGTGGGCTTCTCTTCCCCTCCAGACAGAGCCTCACTTCCCCCCGTGACGCAGCCGGAGCCGCCGGCCCCGGGGCCGTTTCCTGCGCCGGGGGCAGCACGAGGGGGGCCCATGCACCCACGGGTACCACGGGCCACCCCGGGGACCTGCCTGGGTTTGCTGCCGGCCCCGTGGGCTGCGGGGGGGGACAGGGACAACACGGTGAGGTCCGGCCGCGTGTGCCGGCAAGGGTGCACGGTGCTGCTGTGCACAGGGCCGGCGGGGTCTCGGGGTGTGCGGCCAAGGTCACGCAGCCCATCGGGTTGGGGACGGCTGGCTGGGGGCTTTGGTGGGGACGTGAGGAGCATCCCACAGCCCCTCTCTGTGCCCAAACAGGGCTGTAGATAACCGGTGCTCGGGTTATTTTTGCCGCTCTCATTGCATTGGGTGGGAGAAGGTGGCAGAGTTTGCTCCGGGGCCGTCCGGTGGCCCCCAGCGCTTCCACCCACGGTGCAGCAGTGCAGGGTCCCCGGTGGGGGACAGGGCTGTCGTTGAGCACTGCACGCACCCCGACCTGGCCTGCTTCCAGTGGCTTCCCTCCTGGCCTCGCTGCCTCCGTCACCCCCAGACCCCCCCCGTTGTCCCCTCTGGTCCCCCCTGTGCTGCCAAACCCGCCTGCCGGGGGGGTCCGGTTGAACCGGGACCGCGTGGCCCCGTGTGAACCCCAACCCTTGCCCAGCTCTTGGGGTGCAGGGTGGAGGCCACGGCCTGGGGCCACGGCACCGCTCCGTGCCTGGAGCCCCGGTGGCCTCCCCGGAGGGTGCCCAGGCTCCTGGGGGGGTCCCTCTCCAAAGGGTGCTGGGTGCCCCAAGAGGGGGGTCCCTCTCCGTGGGGTGCCCTGTACCCCCGGGGCTGCCCGGTGCCACACGGGGCTGCCCGGTGCTCCCTCTCCCGGGATGCCCGGTATCCCGGTGCCGCCTCTTCCAGGGGTCCCCGGTGCCCCGGATCCCCCCCCCCCCCCCGCCGTGCCGGCTCTCCGGTACTCCCTGCCCGGGGCTGGCGCTGGCGGAGCCGCGCACCGGGGGCGGCGGCGGCCCCGGCTCCTCCCCGGCCGCGGCGGGAAGGCGGAGCCGGGCCGCCGCCGCCTCCCAACAATAGCGCGGCCGGGCCGGGCCGGGATGGAGCCACCGTCGCCGCCGGAACCGGCCCCGGGACCGCGTTGAGCGGGGACGGGCGGCGGCGGCGCCGCCGGGAACCCCGGGCGTGAGTGAGCGGCGGGGGCGGGATCGCGGCGGAGGGCGGAGGGGGGGGGGGCCGGGTCCGGGTCCGGGTCCGGGCCCGGAGCGGGGCCGGTGGTCGGGGTCGGCCCCTGTTCCGACGCGCACGGGGTGAACGGTGCGGGGAGGCACCGGGACCGGCGGCGGGGGACGACGCCCTGTGCGGCGCCGGGGGGGACCGTTCTGCACCCCCGGGGGTCCTGTGTACCGGGTGCTGCGTATTCTCGTGCCCCGGGGCCGGTGCCAGCCCCCGGGGTGCTGTACATCCTGGTGCCCCGGGGCTGGTCCCGGTCCCGGTCCCGGTCCCGGGGGTGCTGTGTATGCCGGTGCTCTGGGACCGGCACGGGTCCCAGGGTCCCTGCACACCCCGGGAAGGGGCAAGGGCGGCTGGGCTGCAGGATGGGTCCCTGTGGCTCTGGGTGCCGGTGCCAGTGGGCTGGGGGTTCCCCTCCTCAGCCCCGTTCTCCCTTGCAGGTGACACTACGGAGGGACGGGGCCGGGGACATCCCGAGCGAGGTAAGGGGGGGGTCCGGGCTGCCTAGGGCCTGGCAGTGCCGCGGGCCAGGGGGACATCGGCTAGGGGTCAGCGGGGCCCCCGGCCTGACGCCTGTCCCCCGGCAGCCAGCGATGTCGGAGAGCGTGGCCGAGGTGCCGGGAGACGGGAGTCCCACGGTGCTCGGCGAGACGGACACCAGCCATGAGCTGCTGCAGCGGCTGCGGGAGCTGGAGGTACGGTGGGGGCTGGGAGATGGGGCAACCAAGAGCCGGGACCACCGGGCAGCTGTGGCTGGTGCCACCGGGCAGCCAACGGCCACCAGACACTAGGGCCACCAGGGCAGCCGTGGCCATTGCCTTCGGGCAGCTGTGGTTGGTGCCACAGGGCTACCGTGGCCACTGCTACCGTGCAGCCGTGGCCGCTGCCACTGTGCAGTTGGTGCTTAGAGGTAGCTGCGGCCCGTGCCACGGAGCCAGCAGCCCAGATACCACGGTGGGGGGGGCAGCACTTTCCTGCCGTCCGTGGCCCTTGTGTGCCACAGCTCCTGGGGCAGCCCTGTCCCTCTGTGTGCGGCCCTGGGTCCCACCAGGCAGAGGAGGGGTCCCCTTGGTGCCCTGGGCACCCCACCGTGTCCCCTGAGCCGTCCCCGCTCTGTCCCCAGGCGGAGAACTCGGCCCTGGCCCAGGCCAATGAGAACCAGCGGGAGACGTACGAGCGCTGCCTGGACGAGGTACTGGGGGGGGGGGAGCACATGGGACACGTGTGCACACGCGTGTGCCGGGGTACGGGGCTGCGTGTGCCCTTGCACCCCACCCAGGCCCCCCCTCTGCTCCGCAGGTCGCCAACCATGTGGTGCAGGCGCTGCTCAACCAGAAGGTGGGTGTCAGGGGGGCTGGGGGGGGGGCAGTGGGGGGCTGGGGAGGTCCTGGCTGATGCCCCCCCTCCTGCCCCGGCCAGGACCTGCGCGAGGAGTGCATCAAGCTGAAGAAACGGGTCTTCGACCTGGAGCGCCAGAACCAGGCGCTGAGCGACCTCTTCCAGCAGAAGCTGCAGCTCTCGGCTGGATCCTTGCCCCAGGTGCGGCTGCGTCGGTGCTGGGGGGGCGGGTCGCAGGGCAGAGCCCCCTCAAAAGCTTAACCTGGCGTCTTCCTCCTCTCCAGCTGCCGCTGCACCCGGTGCCGGTGCCCCTGGATGCCCCAGCCAGCCCCCAGCCAGGCATTGCAGAGCAGCCGCCCCCCCCGCTGCCCCCCAGCCGCTGCATCCCCCTGCCAGAGGTGAGTACCAGCATCTCCAAACCCCACTGCCCCGGTATCCCCCTCTCCAGGCTGTGGCATTCCCCCTCTCCAAGCTCACGCTATTGCCTTTTCCAAGCCTGTGGTGTCCCCAAGGCTGTGGTACCCCGCTTTCCGGGGCCCTGGTGTCCTCTCCTCTATCCCCCTCCCTGGGTCTGTCGTGTCCCCATCCCCGAGCCCGTGATATTGCCCTTTCCAAGCCTGTCTGCCCACGATGTCCCTGTCCCTGAGCCTGTGGTGTCCACCTCTCCGGCTCCATGGCTCCCCCTTTCTGAGCTCCTCTGCCTGTGATGCCCCAGCTCCAAATCCCTTTGCCCCCAGTGTCCCCATCCCCAACCCCCTTACATCCCCCTCCCAAATCCCATTGCATCCCTCTCCCTCTCCCACTCCGCCCGTGGTGTCCCCAGCGCGTCCCCCTCTCCCAGCCCCACCATGGTGCTGTGGGGATCAGCACCGGGTGCCTTGGGGGTGACGGTGCGTGGACCCCGCAGGTGACCCCCGTCGGTGCCGTCGGGTAGCCCCGGGCTCAGCCCCGGCGCTGCCCCCCCTGGATGCCCTCTCCCCCTTCTTCAAAGAAGAAAGCCCAGATCCTGGAGGTGCTGCGCAAGCTGGAGGAGACAGACCCGCTGCTGGGGCCCCCCCTGGCCTCCCCCGGCTCCCCGGAGCCCTGCGCCGCCCCGGGCTGGCCCCCCTGCCCGCTGCGGGGGCCGAGGGCTGCCGGGGGATGGCGGGGGGCTGAGGGCAGCCCCTGCTCCTCGCCCGAGGAGGCTGCACCGCCGCGGGGGGCCCTGCTCAGCGCCTTGGCCGAGCGGCTGCTGCGGGGCGAGGGGGGCTGCTGCCGGCGCAACGGCGAAGCCCCCGGGGGACCCCCCCCGGCAGCGGTGTGGTGAGCACCCCGCTTTCCTGGGGCTCTACGCCCCAGGCGAGGAGAGCCCCGAGGGGGGCTTCGCCCTGCTCTCGCCTGGGGGGGGCCCCAACCCTCTGCCCTCCCCCCCCAAGGTGCTCAAGCTTCCTCCCCCCCCCGGGGCGCTGCGCCTCAGCCCCCAGCTCGCCCGTGCCTCCAAGATCCCCTGCCGCGGCGGCAACCCCGAGGCCCTCGCCGGCATTCAGCCGCCGTGCCTCCCCCGACGCCCCCCCAGAGCCCGGCTCCCCCGAGCCCCCCGCCTTCCCCCCACCCCGTGCCTACGAGGCAGCCGAGCAGCCCCCTGGGCCACCAGGACCCCCCGCCAGCGGGGAACGGGTGGCTGCCTCCCCCCCCAGCACCCGCCGTGGCACGGGGGGCTCGGGCCCCCTCCCGCCGCCCCGGCAAGAAGCCCCCGGAGCCGGGCTACTTGCCCTTCAAGGAGCGTTTGGCCGCCCTGGGCAAGCTGCGGGGGGCCGAGGGCCGCGAGCCCCCTGGCCCAGGGCGGCCTGAGCGGGGCCATGGGGCTGAGCCGCGACCCCCTCCCCGGGGGAGTTTGGGGGGCAGCCTGAAGCACCCCGAGCCGGCGCATGGCGGGGAGCCCCTGGCCCGGTGCTACTCCTCTGGCTCCATGGGTGAGCCCGGCAAGGCAGGGGGCAAGGGGCGACCCGCCGGTGGCAGGACCCCACCGCGGGCCCCCCCGGCACCCCCCGCCAAAGCTGCCGCAGCCCCCACGGCAGCCCCACCAAGCTGCCCACCAAGGCAGGCGCCGGCAAAGCCGGGACGCCACGGGGCGAGGAGCCGGCGGGAGCCAAGGCGGCAGGGGTCCCCCACAAAACGCCACCAGCCCCCGAGCCCCCCGGCACGGGGGCCGCCGCCGGGTGCCGCCGGGCACTCGGCCATCGAGGAGAAGGTGATGAAGGGCATCGAGGAGAACGTGCTGCGGCTGCAGGGGCAGGAGCGGGCACCGGCGGGAGAAGCCAAGGGGAAGGCTGCCGGCGGTTTGGCCAGCTGGTTTGGGTTGCGCCGTAGCAAGTTGCCGGCTCTGAGCCGTCGTGGCGATGGCAGCCGTGGCCGGGAGTGGGCCGGGACGCCGGCTCCCCTACGCCGGGAGGTCAAGTTGGCCGCCCGCAAGCTGGAAGCCGAAAGCCTCAACATCTCGAAGCTGATGGAGAAGGCGGAGGATCTGCGCAAGGCGCTGCGGGAGGAGCACGCCTTCTTGCAGGGGCTGGCGCTGGAGAAGGGGCGACCGCGCGGGCCCCCCCGAGGTCCCGGCCATCTCCCGGTGATGTACCAGGAGGTGACGGCCGAAACCTTCATGCAGCAGCTGCTCGACAGGTCAGTGGTGGCCCAGGGACCCTTGGGGATGGGTGGGGGGGATGAGGTGGTGGGTGCATCCCCCCCCCCGCCACCACGACTGCCCTGATGCGGCGTTGTCCCCAGGGTGGACGGGAAGGACGTGCCCTACGAGAGCCGCCTGGAGCGCAAGCGGGAGCTCTGTGACCTCCGCCGGGTCCCCCCCGACACCAAAGACCCCCGGCTCTGCCGCCTGCCCCGCAATGGCATCGTGGGACATCTGCAAGAGCCCCCTGACAAGGTAAAGACACCCCCCCCATCACCACCGGCAACTGCGTACCCCCTCTTTCGGTGGGGACCCCGCGGCTGCTCACCCTCTGCACACCCCCATCCCCCCTCCAGGTGCCAGACGTGGGACTCCGGGATGAATTGCCGTCGGATGAGAGTTTGTCCGAGTCAGGGACGTCACAGCACTTTGCCAGTAAGGGGGTGCTGGTGGGGGGACATGGCAGGGAGGGGGGCACCGGGATGGACCCCCCCAGCCCCAGCACTGATGCCTCCCCTTGTGCCAGCAGCCTGCGGGTCACTGACGCGGACGCTGGACAGCGGGATTGGGACCTTCCCGCCCCCTGACTACGGGGGGGTCCCCGCCAAGAGCACCCCCAAACCACGAGGCCGCCCCGAGCCGCTGCCCGGCGCTGTGCCGGCGCGGCCGCCCGCCATCACCAAAGTGCCGCGCAAGGCCCGGACGCTGGAGCGGGAAGTGCCCAGCGCGGAGGAGCTGCTGGTGGCCGGCAAACACCGGAGCGCCCCGGCGTGCCGCCCCCCAGCACCCCCTGGCCCGCAAGGCCACCGCGCCGGTCCCCAAGGTCAGTGTCCCACCGTGCTGGGGGGGGGGGGGGCGTGCAAGACCCCACCGATGGTGCCGGGTGTGCACCCATGCTCACACAAGGGTGCGACAGGGGCTTGGCACCCCGGCAGGGAGATGGGGGTTGCTGGGGGGGACCCTGCAGGTCAGCACTGACCCCCCCCCCCCTCGCCATTTTCCCTGCAGATGCTGGTGACGATGCCGGGAAGCCGCGGCGCGTCCAGCAGAGCAAGAACTGGACCTTCCCCAACGCCAAAGCCTGCGGCACCGCCGACCCCTTCCTCTGCCCCCCTGGGGGGCTGGAGGGGCTGCACCATCCCGCACTGGTAAGGGGGGGCCACGGAGGAGGTGGGCTGTGGGACCACCTCACCAGCCCTGGGGTGTAATTAGCACTGGTGGGGAGTGGGGGGGGGGGGGCGCAGGGAGCACCCCCTCACCGTGCTGTCCCTCCCCAGGCCCCCGTCTGCAGCCCAGCAGGGTGTCGAGGGGCGTCCCCAGAGGCCCCCCCGCCACTGCCCCCAGCCCTGAGCGCCAGCAGCAGCCGGACGCCCAGTGCCTCGGACGTGGGGGACGAGGGCAGCACGGAGGCCCAGTCACGGGATGGGGGGCACGGCCCCCCGGGGCTGGAGCACTCCGAGTCGCTCAGTGACTCGCTGTATGACAGCCTCTCCTCCTGCGGCAGCCAGGGTTGAGCCCCCCCGCCTCCACCGGCCGCACTCGCACGTCTTCCGCCCCCCCTTGCCCCCCGTTCCCAGTCTGGGGTGCTGTCTAGGGTGTGGGGGGTCCCCACTGTCCTGTTCCCCCCCCCGCCCCGTGCCCGGCTCTCTCCGATGGTGCTATCGCAGTGTACAGCCCCCACCGCCGGGTTTTTAACTCAATAAAGCCGCCCTCCCCTGGTTTATTTATATATGTTATTTTGGAGCCGCTGTCGTCTCTGCATTGGCCACATCCTGCCCGCGGGAGGGAGGGAGGGAGGGGGCCGAGAGGTTCAAGTCTTGAGCGTTTTATTGAATCGTCCCGGTGTACAAAGAGAGGCGACGGCGGGATTGGGAGAGCTCGGAATCAAAATACGTCGTCCCCGCGGCCCCACCGGACGGCTCGCCCAGAGGATCGTTTTCTTTTCCGTTGTATTTCTTGGCACTGGTGCTAAAGGAGAGGCTCCTCCGTTGAGTTTGGCTTCAGAGGGTCCTGCCACCCCACACCGGGCTGGCATAGGGGGGGCCCACAGCTGCCCGGGGTGGGGGATAATGCCCCAGCTGTCGGTGCAAGGGCACGGCGGGGATGTGTTGCCCGTGGGGCCGGGGAGAAACCTCTACAGAAAGCTCACGTGTCGGTGATAATGCCGAGGGACGTGGGCTCTGGGCGGGGTGGGGGGGGAGCTGGGCTGGGGAGGGGTTGGAGGGGGAGCTGAACTCCAGCAGGATCCGCAAATTGGCCAGTTTCTAATCAAAGAAAAGCTAAACAAGAGAAAAACCCACAAGGTGCGAAAGCTTCTGCGCTGCTTTTCATCGGCAGCAAAGCGCAACCCCTTTAATGAATCAGAGAAGGGACAGGTCAGGGTGGGGACAGGGACCGGACGGGGACAGCTCCACCTCGGCCTGGAGCTGCTTCACTTCTTCTCCTTCTTCTTCTGCAAGAGGAGAGGTGGCCGGTCACTGCCGGGTCCGTGGCTCCTGTCCCACCCCCCCAAGCCACACCCCGGGGACCATCACCCACCTCAGTCATGCCCAGGATCATCAGGAGCTCCCGGAAGATGTCGACGAAGTCGAGGAAGAGATCGACGCAGTGCCTGCAGGGAGGGAGGGATGCGTTCAGGGGGGCCCGTCCCGTCCCGTTCCCCGACCCCCCCTGTCCCCGGCACCCACCAGATGTAATCCTTGTCCCCGCTCTCCGCCTTCTCGATGATGAGCTGCGTGTCGAAGAGCACGAAGCCGCACATGATCATCAGCCCCAGGTAGAGATTGGCCTGCGGGAGGGAGAGGGGGTGTTAGACGATGGACAGTCCTGTGTTGGCATCACCGGTGCGAGCTGATGTCCGTCCGTCTGTCCGTCCTCTGCGGGGTCCTGGCAGACGGGAGGGGACTCACCGTGAAGAGCCAAGTGGATCCCACGAAGGCATTAACCACGGAGGAGAGAAGCATCAGGGTGAGGCCAGAGAGCAGGAAACCTGTGAGGAGAGGGCAAGGAGTGAGGCCTGGCCCTGGCCCACCCGTGGGGTGCCCCCCACCCAATGCAGGGAGCCCCCAGCTCCCGTGAGTGTCCCCCCTCCGGCCCCTCTTACCTCCCAGGTAGAGGAAGCTGCGGCGCCGGGCATACAGGGCACTCAGCGAGAAGCAGGCGAAGATGGTGGCGGTGCCCAGGAAGGCGGTGGGGATGATGCTAGGAGAGAGGAGAGAGGGTGAATGGGGCCTGGGGGGTGGTGGGGGGCAGCTGGGGGGGGTCACGCTCCTACCTGGGGTTGATGGAGATGCACATCTGCAGGAGGGGCCCCAGGTTGATGCCTAAAAGGACAGAGCAGCGTGTCACCAGAGCCATTTCGGAGCTGGTCAGGGCCCTCGTCCCCCCTTCCCAGGGCTCGGGGTCCCGTGGGACTCGGGAGGGTCCCTGGTGCCCACCTACCCGTCAGGAAGGCGAAGCCGGCCAGCATCCCCAGCCTCTTCTGCTCCGTCTCCCGGCTGTGCGGGGTGGCCGTCAGCCATATCATCAGCCCCAGGGCACCCAAGCCGGTCAGGAGGCTGAACTGTGGGGCGAGAGGCAAGTGGGGGCCCGGCATCGCCTTGCCGGGGCGGTGCGGGTGGGGGGGGAGCAAGCACGGGGGCCACCCACGACACCCCAAAGGCCCCTCACCTGGAAGAGGTGGGTCACCACGTTGATGTAGGCCCCTGCGGCCGCCACGAACATGCAGAGGGCGAAGCTGGCATAGACCCTCTTCAGGTGCTCCTGGGTGGAGGCCGAGCTACGGGCGAGGGGGGCAGCGATGAGGCCGGCGGTGAGGCTGGCACAGCCCCCTGTGAGCCCCCCCGCTCCAGCCCGGCCTGCTTGTGGCATTACTCACATGTGGGAGAACTTGAAGAGAGCGTCAAAGTTGATGTTTCGGTCGAAGACGTTCATGGTGCCGGCTTGGGAGTGGGCCCACCGGCCGCTTGGCAGGGGTGCAAGCTGCAAGAGGGGAGGTGGGTCAGGGGGATGCCGGAGCCCTCCTGTGCTCCCAAAGCTCCTGCCACACGGCAAAGGAGCTCAGCGGGAGCCGAGGACCTGCCTGTCCCGTGCGGAGCGAGCAGGAGGAGCTGCGAGCTGCTCGGGATCTGCTGTGCTCTGCGCCGGCCAGGTGCTGGAGCCCTCCTTGCTCAGCTGGTGCAAGCGTTGCGGGCTGTTGCGAGACCAGGGCTGTCCCCGGGGAGGCCCTGAACCCACGGGAGCGCTGCCGGCAGCTGGAAAGCGTCTTTGTGCCAGGCTACTATTAGCACCCGTAATGACATCCCCAGAGGAGGCTCTGTCAGCGTGAGGCTCCCTGCAGGGCCTCCTCCTTCTCATCCTCCTCCTCCTCACCCCTTCCTGCTTTGGCCCCTCCACCACCCTCTGGTCCGGCCGGTTCGGCCAGTACCGTTTACCCTGGCACCTGCGGGAGTCCAACCAGCCCAGCAAGTGGCACGAGCCGCCTGTCCCCAAAGGGGCGGAGGGGACTGAACAGGCTGGGGCAGACAGGACCCAAGGGGGCACAGGCTGCGGGGCTGTCAACTGGCCGCCCCAGTGGAAGGAAGAGCTTGGGGTCTCCTCCTGCCACACCAGCAGAGACCCTTGTGCCTGCTCTCCTTGTCCAGGGCTGCACTGATTTCATCCCAGCACTGGGATAGCGAGAGCTCAGATGTCACTGGGCTGGTGCCACCGTGCCGATGGGGACCTCCTGGCTCGGCCTCACAGCTCACGATGGGGCAGAAGCAGAGGTTGCTGCCCCGTTGCCTCAACGGGGGTTGCACAACGCAATGGGGAAGCTGTCTCTGCCTGGGGTGTGGTGGCCACGGAGGTGTGTGACAGCCTCCTCCCGGTGTGGCAGGCGGTTGTGACAGCGAGTTTCGTCAGGCACGGCCTGTCCTCCCTGCGGAGACGGCAGCTGGCTCCCAGCTCCCGGGACGGCAGAACAACCCGGGCCTCCCGCGCCGGGGCCCGGGAACTGGGAGAGCAGCCCTTCACCTGGCACAAGGAAGTGAAACGGGGGCCAGAAGCCTTTCGGTTTTGCTGGTGACGTCCCTGGTCGGTGGCCTGTGGGTGGCTGCTGGGCTCTGCCGTCAATGGGTAACCGGGCCCGTGGCTGTCGGGCGACCTTTACCCACCGGCGCCCGCACCCGGCCCTGGTGCTGCCCCGGAGCCTGCTGGCGACGTCCCGCTTCCCCTGCGGGTGCTTCCCTGAATTCCCCCCCCCACTAGAACCAGACGGGGACCCCACGGGGGACCGAACCCGCGTGCACCCCCGCCCCCGGCAGCGAGGCCTGTGGAAGAGCCGGGGGGGGGGGGGCGGGCAGGAGCTGCCCAGACCGGGCCGGGCCCCCCCGGGGGCGAGGCCTGATGGGACGGTGGGGGCTGCCCGGGGCTCGCAGCCACCGTAAGGGCCCCGGGGGGCGGCGGGGACCCCCGAGGTCCGGCCGGGCCCCCCCCCGCCCCAGCCGCCGCCGCGGTCCCCTCAGCCCTCACCTGCGCGGCGCTCCGCCGTCCGTGCCAGGCCTCGAACGGTCCCCACTCCGCCACGCCCCCCGACCCCCATTGGCCGACGCGCGGCCGAGGCCCGCCCTCCGCCTCGCTTTATTGGCCCGCCGCCACCACCCGGGGCGGGCGCCGCCGCCTCTCATTGGCGGCCGGCCGCGCCCGAACGCCACCGTTGGCCAGGCTCTTCCCTCCCCCGCACAGAAGCGCGACGCTCATTGGTCGCCGTGGCAGGGATCGGGCCAATCGAGATCTCCCTGTCCTTGGGCGCCCCCCGGTGGTACCGCCGCCCCTCCGCCCTTGGGCGCCCCCTGGCGGTTCCGCCGCGGAGCAGCGGGCGGCGGGGCGGGGCCGGGGCGGGACCCGGCGGGGCGGGGCGGGGCGGGCCCGGGAGGCGGCGGCGGCGGCGGCCGGACGCGACGGGCTGAGCCTCCCCCGCCGCCCCCCGGTGCCTGGGCCGGGGATGGGGAACGTGGAGAGCGCGGACGGGGAGGCGCTGCCCCGGGGCCCGGGAGCGGCGGCAGCGTCGGGCCCGGGGGGACCCGGTTTGCTCGCCCCGGGCAAGATGCCGATGCCGGAGCCTTGCGAGCTGGAGGAGCGTTTCGCTTTGGTGCTGGTGAGAGACCGACCCCCGTCTCGGCCCCGGTCGTCCGCTGCGCCCCCGCCCGCTTCTCGCTGCGCCCCTCCGGTTCCCGGTGCGCCCTCCCCGGTGCGCTTCCCCCCGTGCTCCGTCCCTGCTCCCTCCGTGCCTTCTCCGGGTCCCGCTGTGCCCTCCCGGTTCGCCCCTATCCGGGACCCCTCCCGGGCCGGACGCGCCCCGCCGCCGCGCTCCCCTCCCGGCGTCCGGCTGCGGGGCCAGCGGACGGGCGGGCACCGCCGGGGACGGCACCGGCGCCCGGAGGATCCGGGGGCGGGCAGGGAGCGCCGGTGCCCGCCGGGGATGGGCAGTGGCCGCGGGGCCGGGGGTAGCCGCGGGGGAAGTCCGGCCCGGGACAGCCCCGGGAGGGGTGACGCCACTCCCGGTGCTACCGGCGGGGGGGGCCCCTTTGGCCCCGGGACTTTTTCACCCGGGAAAGTCCCATCGAGGCGGCGCACGGGGCTGGGTGCGGGTCCCCCGTGGGTGCAGGGGTCCCCGTGGGTGCAGGGTCCCCAGGGCTGGGGGTCCCTGTGGGTGCGGTGTCCCCGTGGGCGCGGGTCCCCGGTCCGCTGTCACGGCCGGGGCGGTGGCCTTCCCGCAGCGGTCACCGGCCAAGGCTGCCGTGCCACCCTGGCACCTGGCTGTGGCTCGGCGGTGACCCCGTCCCCACGCCGTGATCCAGGTGGCATCGGGACCACCCATGCCATGGTGGCCACCGCGTCCCACCGGCACATGGCTCGTGGCACAGCGGGCTGGCCCCGTGGCCCGTCGGCAGCGGGGTGGCCCATCCGTGGTGCCGGCACGGGCCTGGCTTTTTTTGGGGGGAGACACACACTGGCAGGGCCACCACAGCTGGGTGACACCCAGGGCACGCAGCCCCCGACACCCGGCACCGCCGTCCCGGTGGTGGCCGGAGCCAGCGGAAGCCACGTCCGGGCAGGAAATGCCGAGCGTGGTCCCACGGGGCTCTGGGAGCCGGAACCGGGGGGTACCGGGGAGCACCGGCACCCCCAGCGTGGGACCGTCCCACCAGCGGCGAGGGGCACCCACCCGCGGGGCCGTTGCCCGTCCCCGCATCCCACGCGGGGCGGATGCGGCAGCCAGTCCCCGTGGGGCCGGTGGCGGGGGGGGGGACACATCCTGCCGGGCAATGACGAACGCCGGGATGGGGGGAATTTTGGGGGTTCCCCCCCAGTGCCACCACCCCCAAATTTCTCCCCCGCCCCAGCGTTGGCCCGGCTACTGCCGGGGAGGAAAATATTTCATCATGTGATGGGGCTGCAGCGCCGGCGGCCCCCGGACGGGCAGGATCCGTCCCTGGGTGTCCCCCAGCCTTGGGGTGGGCTCCAGCCTGGGTAGCCCCTGGTCCTTGGTTGGGGGGGGCTCAGTCCCAGGGCAGCTGGAGGGGGGGTCCCCGATGGGGGGGTGGTGGTGGAGGAAGTGCCCAGCCGGGAGCGGCCCCGCTCCCGCCACAAAGGCAGGAAGCCGAGCGGCGGGAACGCCGGCGAAGGCGGCCGCTCTTCAAAGCCCCCCCGGTGCCCCCCGCCCCTGCCCGGGGCCTCCGTGTGTTGTCCCCCACCCGCCTCTGTCCCCGGGGTGTTCCCCGGGGGGGCCGCGTGATTTTGTGTACAAATAAGCATGGCCCCGTGGGGAGGGAGGTACCGGCCCCGGCCCCAGGGCGATTTTGGGGGGACCCCATCCTGGCGGTGACATTCCCGCTCCCGTGGCACTGTCGTCCCCCCCCCCTCCCAGAGGTGTACGGCCTCACCCAGGCTCTGCCCCGGTTTCCTGCGGCTCCGCGGGGCCAGGATGACCAGGGGAGGGATAATTTTAGTTGCCACGGAACGGGTGGAGTGCCAGCACCTCCCGGCTGCGGTGATGGCCGGCTCCTGCTGACGGCGCTGCCCGGGAGCTGCCTCACCAGCATGGCATCACCCACCAGCATGGCATCACCCACCAGGGTGGCATCACCCGCTGGGGCATCCCCAAGCCCACCATCATCTGGCATCCCCAGTTTCCACCGTGGTGTCCCATGATACGGGTGCTCCGGACCGTATCCTTCACCAGCGGTCCCCGAGTTCTGCCATGAAGATGCCCAGCGCCCCGGCGAGCCGGGCATCACTGCCGGGCTTCGTGCCGCGGTCAGAGAACGGAGGCTGCGGTTTGCCGGCGAGGAAGCGGGTGCAGACAGGAAGGACGTGTCGGCGCTGGGGAGATTTGGTGCTGCCGGCGGCTGGCGCGTGGCCCCGGTGGTGCTGCCATCGCCGTGCCACGCGTGTGGCCCCATGCCCACCAGTGCTTCCCAGTGCCGGGGACCGTGGCCGTGCCATGGAGCCGGGTGCCCTTGGGGGTGACCCTGGCTGTGCTATGGGTCCGGGTGCTCTTGGAGGGGGACCCTGGCCGTGCCATAGGATCGGGTGCCCTCGAGGGGGGGTCAGCGTCCCTGTGTCCCCTGGGGTGACGCCCCCCACTTTGCCCCCAGAGTTCCATGAACCTGCCCCCGGACAAAGCCCGGCTCCTGCGCCAGTACGACAACGAGAAGAAGTGGGACCTCATCTGCGACCAGGTGGGGGACTGGGGGGGCCATAAGGGGTCCTGGAGGGGGGGGGAGCTGTGCTGCCGTGCCGGTGCCACCAACATCCCCCCTCCCCGTCCCCCCCCCAGGAGCGGTTCCAGGTGAAGAGCCCCCCCCACGCCTACATCCAGAAATTGCGCAGCTTCCTGGAGCCGGGTGTCACGCGGAAGGTGAGGGGCTTGGGGAGGGCTGGGGGGGTGTCCAGGGGGTCTGGGGGTGGGTGGGGGGGCACGGCTCAGCCTTGCTCTGCCCCCAGAAGTTCAGGAGGAGGGTACAGGAGTCGACCAAGGTCCTGCGCGAGCTGGAGATCAGCCTGAGGACGAACCACATCGGGTGAGCGTGGGGTACCGGGGTGGGGTTGTTTGGGGGGGGGGGGCGGGCACAGGGTCCCGAGGGGGGGGCACAGGGTCCCAGGACCAGCCCTGCTGCAGCTGCAGGGGAAGTCGGAGGCGCTGCAGGAACTGGGCCGGTTCCTGCCCCGGCTGTGCCGTGGGCCAGGGCCGCCGGCGGGCAGGTCCCGGGGGGCGGATGCCGCGGGCGGATGGGCCGGCGATGACGCCCCGCTCGAAGCAGCGCGGCCAGATCCTGCCCGACTCCTCCCGGCACCGGAGGGCTCGGCACCATCCCCGAGCCGGCGGCACCCTGACCCCGTACCGGCGGCACCCTGACCCCGTACCGGCAGCTCGTCCCCCTCCGGCACGTGGGAGGGAACGCACCGGAGCCGCGCGGGCTGACCGGAGGGACGGGGACGTTACCGGGGACGTCACCAGCGGGTGCCCGCCGGCGTGGTCGTGCCCGCATGCTCGGGGCGGCTCGTGCACGTGCTGGGCTATGCCCCGCCACCGGCCCCGCCACGGCCGCGCCATTCGGTTCTTCCCCGCCCGCGGCCCAAAAATAGCAGCAAGCCAGAGACAGGAAACAGGCTGGGGCGAGGGGCTGGCGCCGGCAGGAAAGGGGCGGCCGCGGCCCCCCCATCCCGGCCCCCCCCCGGCTCCCGCTACTGCCTGACTCACCGCCCCCAGCCACGGGCAGGGCTGCAGGCAGGGGCACGCGTGGGACCCCCAAGGCCGTGAGCCCTCGTTGTCTGTGCACGCTCGCCCCCCCGTCCCGTGCACACGCGTACTGCCTTGTGCACAGCCCCCCCCCCCCGCCCCGTGCACACAGTCCCTCTCCCTATGCATGCACCCCCCCCCCCCATAAAGACCCCCCCCATGCACATGGACATCCCATGCACGCTGCCCTCCCCCCTGTGCACCCCCCCAATAGACACCCCCCCATGCACACGCACCTTGTGCACGCTCCCTACACACGTGCGCACCCACGCCATGTGCACCCCCTCGGGTGCAACCCCCCCCCACCTTGCACACACCACCCCCCCCCACCGTGACCCCGGCATGTCTCGGCCGGGCTCAGCGCCTCACGTGTGCACCCTAACACCCTCCCAGGGGGGGCAGGGGTACCCCGAACCCCCCCACCCTGGGGTGCCCAGGGCTGGGGATGGGGGTACAGCCCCAGCACCCAGCTCAGCTTCCCGCCTTGCGCCCGGGGCCGAGCCCTCCCTGCCCTGCAGCCGGCAGATAAAGCCGTGCCGGCGCTGGTACCGGCGATAGCAGAGGGGCTGCAACCGCCACCGGAGCCCCGGGACACCCCCGCTGCCCCCTCCCCATCCCTGTACCGGGCCGGGGGTCCCTATGGTGGGGGGGGGGATCATGCTGGTGGGGGGGGGGGGGGTCGCCGGCTCCTCCTGGCCCTGATGGGTGCCCGGTGCTGTAGGTGGGTGCGCGAGTTCCTCAACGATGAGAACAAGGGGCTGGATGTGCTGGTGAACTACCTGTCCTTCGCTCAGTGTGCCGTCATGTGAGTAGGGTGCAGGGGCGAGGGGGGGGTCCCTGGGGTGCTGGGATGCGGAGGGTCCCGGTGCCCTGTGGCAGCTCCCCGCTGCAGGCGGCCGATACCACTCGGCTCCTTATCGGCACTGGGGCAGCCCAGCCGGCACGCTGGGACCCGCCTGCCGTGGGGTCCCGAGGGACACGGGGATGGGGGGGGGGGTCCCCAGGGCCACCCTCGCGCCTCTCCCTGCCCCGCCGCTGTTCAGCCGCCACCCGCTTCAACGCTTGCCGCGGTGGCTGCGCCGCTCCGCGCCGAAGCCGTGTGCTCCCACCCTACCCCCCCCCCCCCACCGCCGCGCGCGTGTCCCACCCAGGTTGGATTTTGAGGGCCTGGAAGGCGGCGAGGATGGCGCGCTGGAAAAGCTGCGCGCCTGGAGCAGGTCCATCGAGGATCTGCAGCACCCCAGCGCCCTGCCCGCCCCTTTCGCCAGCAGCCTCGCCCGCTCTGCCCGCCAGACCGCCCTACGGTACGTACCCGCCGCGCCGGCCGGCTGCAGGGGTACGTCCCGCCGATGCGCCCAGCGGCTGCCCCGCTCTGCCGGTTCTGGCCGGCCGCGGTGCTGGCGCTTGCTGCGTGCTGCGCCGTGCGCCGTCCCTGCCCGTGGCGCGTGCCGTGCGCCCGCTGCCTTGCGGTGCTGTGCCATGCGCTGTCCCGCCCGTGATGTGTGCCGTGCCGTGCTCCATCTTGGCCATGGCGCGTGCCGTGCCGTCGTGCCCTGTGCCGCGCACGATCCTGCCCGCGGTGTGTGATATGCCACGTACCATCTTGTCGCGGGCCGTGAACCATCCTGCCTGTGGTGTGTGCTGTGCCAAGCACCATCCTGCCATGGCGCGTGCCGTGCCGTCGTGCCGTGCCACGCACGATCCTGCCCGCGGTGTGTGATATGCCACGCACCATCCTGCCTGCGGTGGATGCCGTGTGCTCACCGCCTTGTGGTGCATGCCGCGCTATGCACCATCCTGCCCATGGTGCGTGCTGTGCCGTGCACCGTCCTGCCCTGTGCCATGTACCGCCCTGCCCGTGGCGCATACCGGGCCGTGCACTGTCCTGCCCTGTGCCGTACACCATCGCATGCATGGTACGTGCCGTGTCCTCTGCGCCGGCTGCCCCGTGGTGCTCCCCGAGCGCCATGCTGTGCCTTGCGCACGGTGTGGCCGTGGCACGTGCCACGCGTGCCGCGTCCTGCGCTGCCTTGCGTGCCGCGTCCCATCCTGCCGGCCGTGCGTGCCGTGCCCTGCCCGCCCGTAGCAGCTCGGCGCTGCCGTATCATCCTGCCCACGCCGCCTGCCCGTACCTCCGCCTGCCGCGGCCGCGCTGCCTCCGCTCGCCCCCCACTCTGGCTCTGCCCCCGCGCCCCGGGGTAATGCGCCCCATGTCTGCTTCCAGGGCCGGGCCCCCCCCCTCTCTGGCTGCGCTCTCTCTCTCTGTCCTCTGCGCCCACCTCGCCGCTCGCCCGCCGGGTAAGTACCGGCTGCCCGGGGCCGGCCCGGTGCTCGCGGCGGCTTTGCTCCGAGTCTCCGCCAGCCTCTGTCCCTCTTGCCCTCCAGCCGCTTCTCTCTGCCTCTGCCCTTCCAAAAACCCTGCTGTCCCCATGCTGTCCCCACCCTGGTCCCCACGGGGCCGGTTCCCCCGCCCGGGCGAGCGCTGGCGGTGCAGCACCGGCGGTGCGAGGGTCCCGCTCATGGGTGCCCTGTGTGTCCCCCCCCCCAGCTACGGCACGCTGCCGAGCCGCAGGGCGCTGAAGAACTCACGCCTGGTGAGCCAGAAGGATGACGTCCATCTCTGCATCATGTGTCTGCGGGCCATCATGAACTACCAGGTACCACCGCCCCGCGATGGGGGGACACACCGATGCTGCCGCTGCTGCCGCCGCGCCGGCACTGCTAACGCCGTCCCCGCTCCGTCCCCACAGTACGGCTTCAACCTGGTCATGTCCCATCCTCATGCCGTCAACGAGATCGCCCTGAGCCTCAATAACAAGAACCCGAGGTAAGAGGGGGGGGGGGGTCTGGTGGGGGTGGTCCCGGTGCCGGCCAGGTTTGATGGTGATGGTGCTGCTCTGCCCTAGGACAAAGGCGCTGGTGCTGGAGCTGCTGGCGGCCGTCTGCCTGGTGAGGGGCGGCCACGAGATCATCCTCGCTGCCTTCGACAACTTCAAGGAGGTATGGGGGGAGCGGGGGCTGCAGGAGCAGGTTGGGATGGGGGGCACTGGGGGCACCACGATCAGGCTGGGATTGGGGACCAGGACCCAGGGAATGGAGGGATGGGGGACACCAGGACCAGGCTGGGATGGGGATTCTGGGACGCAGGGGGATCAGGGAAGATGAGGTGAGGCTGGAATGGGGGGTCTGGGGGTACCAGACTGGGATTAGGAGACTGGAGCCCAGGGGATGGGGGACCAGTGGCTGGGGGGGGGCAAAGCCAGGTTAACCCCATGTCTGCTGCCCGCTCAGGTCTGCAAGGAGAAGCACCGCTTCGAGCGGCTGATGGACTACTTCCGCAACGAGGACAGCAGCATCGACTTCATGGTGGGACACCCGGTCCTGGGCGAGGGGGAGGGTCTTTGGGACAAAAGGGGGTGCTGGGGGGGCTCCTGGTGACGCCAGCCCTGCCCTCAGGTCGCCTGCATGCAGTTCATCAACATCGTGGTGCACTCGGTGGAGGACATGAACTTTCGCGTCCATCTCCAGTATGAGTTCACCAAGCTGGGGCTGGAGGAGTTCCTGCAGGTACAGGGGGTCGGGGGGCCAGGGGGGCTGCCCCAAGGAGCCCCCCCCCATCCCTGACGCTGCCCTGACGCCTGCAGAAGTCGAGGCACACAGAGAGCGAGAAGCTGCAGGTGCAGATCCAGGCATACCTGGACAATGTCTTTGACGTGGGGGGGCTGCTGGAGGACGCTGAGACCAAGAACGTGGCCCTGGAGAAGGTGGAAGAGCTAGAGGAGCATCTGTCCCATGTATGTGAACGCGGTGGGATGTGGGAATGCTCCTCGTCGTGTCCTGGGGCATCCCCTCCCAGGGTCTGGCTTTGCCCCAGGGGAGATCAACAGTGATACTGGGGGGGTGGTCCCCAAGCCAGTGTCACAGCCACATCCCCCCCCCCAGCTAACGGAGAAGCTGCTGGACCTGGAGAACGAGAACATGATGCGGGTGGCGGAGCTGGAGAAGCAGCTGCTGCAGCGGGAGAAGGAGCTGGAGGTGGTCAAGGTACACGGGGGGGGGGGGGGTTTGGGGAGCGGGGCAGGGTCCCGTCCCCCGTCCCCCCAGCCTGACGCTTGCCATCCCCAGGAGACCTACGAGCACACGAGCCACCAGGTGCACACGCTGCGGCGGATGATTAAGGAGAAGGACGAGGCTTTCCGGCGGCGCTACGGCTCTGAACCGCCCCCCGTACCGGGCATCGAGCCCCCTCCCCAGCCCGAGCCCGAACCCCTGGAGGAGGCCCTGCGGCTCCCCGTCCTGCCCCCCGTGGAGGCTGCACCCCCCCCGCCACCCCCGCCACCCCCCCTGCCACCCCCCGCACCTCCGCTCCCAGGTGAGGATGGGGGAGTCTCTGGGGCATCCCCAAAACTGCAGCATCCCGGAGCTGGGCATCCCCAGGACATGGGGGGGGGGGGGGGGGGGCTCCAAAACCGGGGTGTGCCTTGTGCCGGACCACTCCCGAGGCTGGGGGGGTCCCCAAAACTGGGCCATCCCTTCTGGGGCACGGTCTCACCCTCACCTTCCTTCACAGGCAAGTGCCCCCCAGCCCCGCCGCTGCCCGGGGCTTCACCCTCCATCGCTCTCACCGTCGGGCTCTCAGGTAGGTGGGGAGGGTGCGGGGACCGTGGGGATGGGGACGGTGCAGGGACCGTGGGGACGGTGGGGACAGAGGAAGGGGAAGGCTTGCAGGCACCAGGGTGTCGGGGTTGCAGTCACCAAGGGATGGGCACGGGGATGGGGTGGCACAGGGGATGGTGACAGCCTGGGGACCAATGCACCGGACTCGGGTGGCTCAGGGTGGGCACAGGACATGTCCCCCTGCCCCGGCGGGGGCTAAGCCGGCTCCTGCTCCGCTGGCAGCCATCCGGATCAAGAAGCCCATCAAGACCAAGTTCCGGCTGCCCGTCTTCAACTGGACGGCGCTGAAGCCCAACCAGATCAGCGGGACGGTGTTCAGCGAGCTGGACGACGAGCGAGTGCTGGAGGTGAGCCCAGCACCCTCGGCCCGAGCGGCTGGGTGGGTGCCACCGCCGCTGCTCCCACCTCTGAGCCCCCCCCCCTCCTTGTCCCACCAGGATCTCGACCTGGAGCGCTTCGAGGAGCTCTTCAAGACCAAAGCGCAGGGTCCAGCCCTCGACCTCGTCTGCGCCAAGAACAAGGCGTCGCAGAAGGCGGCCAGCAAGGTGACGCTGCTGGAGGCCAACCGGGCCAAGAACCTGGCCATCACCCTGCGCAAGGCGGGCCGCGGCACCGAGGAGATCTGCAGGGCCATCCACACGTACGTGCCCCCACGCTGGGGTGCAGCGGAGGGGTGCTGGGGGGGCTGATGGGCTCGCTGGGGTGCAGGGAGCCTTGGCAGGGTTCAAGGGGGCTGGCTGGGGTGCAGGGGGGCTGGCTGGGGTGCAGGGGGGCTAGGCAAGGTGCAGGGTGGCTGGTTGGGATGCAGAGGGTCAGGCGGGATGCGTGGGGGCTGGTTGGGGTGCAGTGGGGCCAAGCAGGGTGCCCGGGGGTCTGTTTGGGCTGTAATGGGACCAGGCAGGGTGCAGGGGGGCTGGTTGGGGTGCAATGGGGCTCAGGCAAGGTGCAGGGGGGCTGGCTGGGGTGCAATGGGTCCACGCAGGGTGCAGGGAGGCCAAGCAGGGTGCCGGGGGGGCTGTTTGGGCTGTAATGGGACCAGGCAGGGTGCAAGGGGGCTGGTTGGGGTGCAGAGGGGCTGGTTGGGGTGCAGAGGGGCTAGGTAGGCTTCAAGGGGGCTTGCTAGGGTGCAGGGGGGCTGGTTGGGGTGCGAGGGTCTTGTTGGGGTGCAGGGGGGCTGGTTGGGGTGCAGAGGGGCTAGGTAGGCTTCAAGGGGGCTTGCTAGGGTGCAGGGGGGCTGGTTGGGGTGCAGGGGGGCTGGTTGGGGTGCAGAGGGGCTAGGTAGGCTTCAAGAGGGCTTGCTAGGGTACAGGGGGGCTGGTTGGGGTGCAGAGGGTCTTGTTGGGGTGCAGGGGGGCTGGTTGGGGTGCAGAGGGGCTAGGTAGGCTTCAAGGGGGCTTGCTAGGGTGCAGGAGGGCTGGTTGGGGTGCAGAGGGGCTGGTTGGGGTGCAGGGGTGCTGGTTGGGGTGCAGAGGGGCTAGGTAGGCTTCAAGGGGGCTTGCTAGGGTGCAGGGGGGCTGGTTGGGGTGCGAGGGTCTTGTTGGGGTGCAGGGGGGCTCAGGCAGGATGCAGGGGGGCTGGCTGGGGCACAATGGGTCCACGCAGGGTGCAGGGAGGCCAAGCAGGGTGCGGGGGGGGGCTGATTGGGGTGCAGGGGTGCCGAGGCATGGTGCAAGGAGCTGGTTGGGGTGCAGCGGGGAGCCGATCCCCGACGGTGCGGGCGCGGGGCAGGTTCGACCTGGCGACACTGCCGGTGGACTTTGTGGAGTGCCTGATGCGGTTCCTGCCGACGGAGGCGGAGGTGAAGGCGCTGCGGCAGTACGAGCGGGAGCGCAAGCCGCTGGAGGAGCTGGCGGACGAGGACCGCTTCATGCTGCAGTTCAGCAAGGTGGAGCGGCTGCCCCAGCGCATGGCCATCATGGCTTTCCTCGGCAACTTCACCGAAAACCTCCAGATGCTGACACCGGTACAGAGCCGGGGAGAGAGGGGGATTGCACCCACTGGGGGTGACTGGACCCTGCACCCCAGCTGAGCCCCCCCCCACCTCGTTCTGTCCCCCTGCAGCAGCTCAATGCCATCATCGCGGCCTCGGCCTCCGTCAAGTCCTCGCAGAAGCTGAAGCACATGTTGGAGGTGAGCATGGGGCGGCCGGAGGACGTGGGGACAAGCTGGGTTGGAGTCCTGCCCTCCATCCTCGCCTGTAGCTGGGCAGGTGGGGGTCCCACGGGGGTCTCGCTTCTCCCTGACCCCACCATCCCTGGTGCTTTTCCCCTGCAGATTATCTTGGCGCTGGGCAACTACATGAACAGCAGCAAACGCGGCGCTGTCTACGGCTTCAAACTGCAGAGCCTGGACCTGGTGGGCAACCCCAGACTGCCTGGGACCGCATGGGGTCCCCAGGGTCCCGTGCCACAGCCATGACCTACCCCCAAATTGTCCTGCAGCTCCTGGACACCAAGTCAACGGACAGGAAGATGACGCTGCTGCATTTCATCGCGCTGACGGTGCGGGAGAAGTACCCCGAGCTGGCAACCTTCTGGCAGGAGCTGCACTTTGTGGAGAAGGCGGCCGCAGGTGCCCCCCCCGTCCCCATGCCCCCAGCTCGCCATCCCCCAGGGCTGTGGGTCCCCTGACCCGTCCCTGTGGCCCCGCAGTGTCCCTGGAGAACGTGCTGTTGGACGTGAAGGAGCTGGGCCGGGGGATGGAGTTGCTGCGACGGGAGTGCGGGCTGCACGAGAACAGCGTGCTGCGTTCCTTCCTGGCCGCCAGCGAGGGCAAGCTGGAGCGGCTGCAGAAGGACGCGCGGACGGCCGAGGTGAGGGCTGCGGAGCGGCTGTGCCTTGCACGGCCCTTGCACACGCCATGTCATGCATGCCTTGCTTTGCATAGCTCTCTTGCATGCCTTGCTTTGCACGCTCCTCATGCACGCCTTGTCACGCACGCCTTACTTTTTGCATGCTCCTCCTGTACACCTGCCTTGCTTTGCGTGCTCCTTGTGCGTGCCTAGCTTTGCACGGCCCTCGTGCACATCTTGCTTTGCGCAGCCCTCGTGCGTGCCTTGCTTTACACACTCCTCATGCACGCCTGCTTTGCTTTGCATGGCCTTTGTGCGTGTCTCTCTTTGCACGCCCCTCGTGCCAGGAGGCCACCAGGAGCTGCGGGACGTGCAGCCCATCGGTGACCGTCCCGTCCCCCTCCCCAGGACGCCTACAACACGGTGGTGCGGTATTTCGGCGAGAGCCCCAAGACGACTCCCCCGTCCGTCTTCTTCCCGGTCTTTGTCCGGTTCATCCGCTCCTACAAGGTGAGCTGGGGCCGGGAGGGGACACATGGGGGGGGGTCGGTGACACTGGTGCTGGGGTGGGGGCTGGCTCCCACCGCCGCCCCCTCGCCCCGGCAGGATGCGGAGCAGGAGAACGAGACGCGGAAGAAGCAGGAGGAGGTGATGCGGGAGAAGCTGCTGGCGCAGGAGGCTAAGAAGCAGGAGAAGGTGAGCATGGATGGGCGCGTGGGTGGGCTGGGTGGGGGGGACACGGAGGAGGCACCTGTGTCCCCAACCTGGGACCCCTGCGCCTCCCTCGCAGCGGAACAAGTGGCAGCAGCAGGAGCTGATTGCGGAGCTGCGGCGGCGCCAGGCCAAGGACCATCGCCCCGTCTACGAGGGCAAGGATGGCACCATCGAGGACATCATCACCGGTACGGTCCCCGCCGCCCCCCCCCCCCCCCCCCCGACCCAGACACCTGGGTCTCACCTGCGTGCGGGAGCTGATGTCTCCCTGTCCGTCCCCCCCTGCCCATGCCCCCCCCACTGCAGCGCTGAAGAGCGTCCCGTTCACGGCCCGCACCGCCAAGCGGGGCTCGCGCTTCTTCTGCGACCCGTCCCACCACGACGAGTCCAGCTGTTAGCCCCCAGGTACCACCTGCATGCCCGGTCCCCCCGGGACCCCCCCCAGACCCCTGGATCCCCCCTGGCCCCGCATGCCCCCTCCTGCATGCCCTCTCCCCGCATGCCGTCACTCCGGGGTGCCTGGCACCCCCCCCGCCCCAGCCCCTTGGAGCGGAGCAGGGTCCTGGTGTGGGAATCTGGTGCAAGGCTCGGTCCCGGCACAGGATCCTGGTGTAAGGCTGGGTCCCGGCACAGGATCCCGGCACAGGATCCTGGTGTAAGGCTGGGTCCCGGCACAGGATCCCGGCACAGGATCCTGGTGTAAGGCTGGGTCCCGGCACAGGATCCCGGCACAGGATCCTGGTGTAAGGCTGGGTCCCAGTACAGGATCCCGGCACAGGATCCCAGTGTAAGGCTGGGTCCCAGCACAGGATCCTGGCACAGGATGCTGGTGCAAGGCTGGATCCGGGCACAGGATTCCAGTGCAACGTTGGGGTTCCAGCACAAGATCTTGGCAAAAGATCTTGGTGCAAGGCTGGGTTCCCAGCATGGGGTCTTTGATGCAGTGCAGGGTCCCAGTGCAATACTGGATCCCAGCACAGATCCCACTGCAGGCTGAGTCCCAGCACAGGATCCCGATGCAAGGCTGGGTCCCAGTAAGGCTCCTGGTGCAAGACTTGGGTTTCCAGCATGGGGTCTTTGCTGCAGTGTGGGTTCCCAGTGCAATACTGAATCCCAGCATGGGGTCCCAGTGCAAAACTGGATCCCAGAGCAGGGTCCCAGTGCGATACTGGGTCCCAGCCCAGTGCGTGGAGGACTGGCTCCGAGCTGCCTTGGCCCCGGAGGGGGTCACCTGGGACCATCCCCCAGGCCAGGCGTCCCCTGACACTGTCCCTTCTGTCCCACAGCCCGCAGGTGGATCCGCCTGTAGCCGAGCGAGGGTAAGGACCCTGGGGGGGTGGGGGGGGGGGGGAGTGGGGAGCTGCAGCAGCTGGGCTGCCTCAGTTTCCCCTCCTCACCCTGCTCTGCCCTGCAGGTGCCGGGGAGGGCTCTGTCCTCCCCCCGACACTGTGCAAGGGGGGGGAAATCTCCTCGTGCCGCCGTCCTCGCCCAGGCTCGCAAGCGGTGTCCCTGTCCCCTGCACCTGGGGGGGGGGTCACTGCCCAGACCAACCCCCCCAGCCTGCCTGCGGCAGAGGCCAAATCCCGTCCCCAGCTGCGGTAGGGGCCCAGCGCCGGTGGCTGATCCACAGGGTGCCCCCTCGCCATGGGGGTCCCCTCATCCCAGTGGGGGTCACCGCCCCAGAGCCCCCATCCCGCTGCGGGGACCATGGGGCCCCCCCCCGCACGCTCGTCACTTTGACCACTGATGTGAACACTAATTGCCAAAAAAAGGGACCAAAGCCAGGCCGGGGCGGGGAGGGGGGGCAGCAGGATGGTGCCCCCCACCCCAGACCCCCCCCCCAGGCCCTCCCCAGTGACTTTTTGTACATGTGAAATATATGGAGTCTTTTACATGGCTGCTGCCTGCTTGGAGGGGTGGGGGGGGTCTGGGGGAGGCACAGAGGCGACCCAGGCATCTGGGGAGCCCCCCATGCTGGGGGTCCTGTCTCCCTGGGTGGGGGGGACATGCATGTACAGGGACCAGACCCTTAAGCAAGTTTTGCGGCAGTGTTATTAAAGCTGCAGGATTAAGGGGGGGGGGAACCTGCTGGTCTGGGGGGGGGGCAGTTCACCCCACTGCTGGCAGCTGTGGGAGACTGGGAGCGGCTTAGGGGCTGGAGGGAGCTGCAGTAGAGGGTGGAGGGGCAGGATGCGGCCCCAGGAGCAAAGGAAAAGGAGGATGGAGGGGCAGGATGAGGCCTGAACATCGCTAGGGCAGAGCAAAGGGGGCATGGAAAGGCAGGATGGAGCCACAGGACCCCCTGCTAGCAGGTGGTCTGGGGCAGGATGCGGCCATTGCGAGGTCTAAAGGGCTGGGAGGAGCGGGACGCGGTCATTGCGTCCCTAGGAGAAGGGCAGAAAGGGTTTGGGGAAGGCAGGATGCAGCCCTGGCATCTCTGCTGTCGGGGTATAAGGGGCTGGGAGGGGCAGGATGTGGCCCCAGACCCCCCCCAGCAGCCGTGCAGCCATGGCACAGCGGGGCAGGAGGCTGCCACCCCCCCCCCCATGGCAGGGCAGGTGCCCGGTCTCCCTCCCTGAGCCACGAGCAGCGCCTGCCCCACCAGCCCAGGGATTAGCCCTGAAACAGAGAATAAAAGTTTCCCCTAATCCTCTCGGGGGGGATTACCAGCGCTGCCGCGCCCATGGCCAGATCCAGACCTGGCCCAGGACCGGCTCCCCCAGCAGCTCCGCTGGCCCCGTTGCCTTTTAATCCATCTGTACAAGCCGGGGACGCTGTGGTCCCCAGCGCCGTCCCGCTCCGTCCCCAAGTGCCATCGAAGATGCTGTGGGCAAAGATGCTGCTGTTCATCCATCTGTCTATCCGTCCATCCATCCATCCATCCGCTGGGCTCGGGCTGGTCCCTACGCGCCCTCGGCAGCTCCCTCAGCCTCATGGGATGGTCGCCGTTCCCCCTGCGCCGGGGCTGCCACCAGGCTCTCCGCCTGCAGCAGCAGGTTGCAGCCGAGGAAGAAGATGGCGAAGGTGACGGTGAGGCAGAGCACCAGGACGACGGCAATTTGGGCGGCCTCGGCCACCCGCGTGTCCCCCCAGGCGCTGGCCTGCGCCAGCGTGGCGTTCATCTCCTCCTCCTCTTCCTCCCAGGAGCAGAGTGCTGGCGAGCAGGGCAGTGGCAGCAGAGCGGTGACGGACAGGGAGGGTTTAAGTGATGTCAGGGACAGTCTTAGCTGCCCGCGCAGCCCCCCTCGCTTGGTTGAGAAGCTGGTGCCCAGTAGATGCCCCACCCCGGGGGAGGGAAGTAGCTTTGCCCCCCCCCTTGGTGTAGTGGAGGAGTGCAGAGTCCTGCACAGAAGGGGGTTCGCCCCATCCCCTCCCCTGGATGTGCTTGGGGGGGCAGCTGGGGCTGCCCCACTCGGGGTACTGCTCCCAGGGTGTAGGCAGCACTGACCCAGCCCAGGGGTGTCAGCCCCCCCCATCCCACTACCCATCCCTGCCTCTCCCCACTGCAGCCGGTGAGCCCCACCGCACGGGGACACAGTGGGGTCCCCCAGCTCAGCCTTGGCACCCATTTCCCTCCCATCCCATGGACGCTGGCCCCATCAACAACCAGGACGTGACCAGACTCCATGTGAAAGGAGAAATACTTTATTTTTGCCCCAGAGGAAGCAGTGAGCTCGTCTCCGGGCCCCGCAGGGAAGTGGCTCAGTCCCAGGGACAGGGGTGCCACGAGGGGTGACATGCGGTGACGAGGCCAGCACTGGCTGTGCCGAGCAAATTAAGTTAGAGACCAGCCGCAGGCGGGGCTGGATGAGGTTCGGATGTCATCCCCTCCCCATGCTGATCCGCAGCACCGCTTTCTGCTGGGGCCACGAGCCCAGCGCCGAGCCGCTGCCGCACGCGCCAACCAGCACCTCCCGCCCCGGGGACTCACCACCCCTGGGAGCTGCCGAGCCGGTTCTCCAGGATGGGCAAGCGCCCCGCAGTGCAAACCAAACCAGCAGCATCCCCCAATTAAGGGCTGGGCTGAGTCCAGCTCCTTGCAGAGGCTTTTTGGAGGTGGAGAGGAGGGATCCAAGCAGAGATGCTGTCCCAAAGAGCCAGGGGCTGCGCCGGAGAGGTGCCACCATGCAGGGTGAACCTGCCTCAGTGGCACCCAGTCCTACAGAGCCAGCGTGTCCTTGATGAGCCGGCGCATGGTGGTAGTGACCGAGGTGCCCAGGGAGTCCGTGATCTGGTAGGAGATCTTGTACAGGTAAGGCTGCACGTCCTTCAGGCTGGTGTCGAAGACGTTGTCCACCTCCGACTGGGTGGGCATCTTAGGCAGGTACTCGTGGCGGTTCATCACCTCTACGATGTTGATGATCTTCTCACAGAGTTTCTCACCCACCTTCTCCCGGCAGATCTGCCGCTCCTGCTCGTTAGCCAGGTTCACCACATTCACCTTGATGGTCCACAGCTCCCAGGGGATGCACTCATCCGAGAAGGGCCAGCGCGACTTCTTCTTCTGGTAGAACTCCAGGGAGATCTGCCCCATCCCGTCGCTGCCCGAGTTGCGCAACGCGTCCTGCCGAGAGAGCATGTGGCCCTGCTCAGGGGGGGCCAGGGACTGACTTTTCCTTCCCAGGAAAGGACATGGCACAGCCTACAGGATTTTAAACTACCGCTTTCGTCCCTGATGGGTCCCCGTGGGGCTCCCTTACCTTGAACTCCCCGACGGCCTTGCGGAGGGCCCGGTCCAGCTCCTCGGAGGAGACGCGGACGTAGGCGAAGTCGATGAAGTCACAGTCCACATCCTGGGTGCCCACGGTGCCGATGGAGTAGGTGCCCTCCTTCTTGTAGTGGAACTTGCCGGTGCTGCGGTGCAGCAGGACGGTGTGGAGCACCGCCAGCATGGCCTCCTCCACCTGCCTACCCTCCACCGACACCTCCAGCACCTCCGCACGGCAATTCATGGCAGGGGTGGCTCCGGGGGGGGGGGTGCGACAGCAGGTCCTGTGAGAGAAAAAAGGGTGTTGGCAGGGGGGGGTGAGTTGTGTCCCCGCTTGGGCAACAGCCCCTCTACCCACCCACGTTTACTCACCCCCTGGGAATCCTGGTGTCCCAGTGTGTGCCCTCCCCACCTCTCAGGGACCCAGGCGTCACGGTCCGGGGCCCCCCCCACCTCTCAGGGGCCCAGGGGTCCCGGTCCGGGCCCCTCAAATACCCCAGAGGGCCCCAGACGTCGCCCTCCCCCACCGACTCTCCCCCCTCGCAGAGCTCCAGACCCCCCTCACCCTCGAGGGACCCCGGCTCCCCTCGGCCCCCAGCTGCCCTCACCCTCTCCCGGGGCCCCGTCCCCCCTCACCCCCGAGGGTCCCGGCCCCCCCTCACCCTCTCCCGGGGCCGCGGCCCCCTCAGCGCCGCCGGCCGGGCCCGCACTCACCGCCCGGCACCGACCATCTGACGGCGGGGAGGAGGGAAGTGGGGCAGCCCATCTAGGTAAGGGGGGGGTCGGCACCCACCATTTACCGAAACGGCGGCGCCTCCCGCTGCAGCAGCCGTGTTTCCTCAATCTACACCTCGTTTCATTAACGCTGCGCCCAGCGATGCCGTTTTAGGCCGCGGTGAGGCCCCGGGAATGGGATCGCCAGGTCTCGTTCCGCGGCTTGCCCCCCCCTCCCCCCCTCCGCATCGCTACCCGCTTGGTTCGTTCCGGGAAGGGACGCCACAGAGCTGGGCATAGGGCAGTGCAGAGCGGCTCACTTCCTCGGGGCGCTCCCGAGCGCACAGCGCCCCCCCTGGGCCGGAGGCTCCCCGGCGGTACTGCAGAGGGGCTGGGGGTCCGGTGACCCCCGGTGACCCCGGTGACCCCCCCGCAGGGCCATGACCCAGGACGGGGGGACAACAAGGGACAACAAGGGACAAGGAGAGAACACGGGGGTGTACATGGGGAGAGGGGACACAGGGGCCACGGGAGCCCCAGGGACATGGGGGACACCGATATGGGGACACGGGGAAAGGAGGGACACGAGGACGTGGGACAACAGGGGACACGGGGACACGGGGGACACATGGACACAAGGGACAGGGGACACGGGGCACAGGGACACCGGGGATACTGGAGAAAGGGACGTGGGGGACAGAGGGATGGATGGACATGGGGGGACACGGGGGACACAGGGCCATGGGGATTTGGGACACCAGCCCCCATGTCACGCCAGCGTCCCCCGTCCGGTCTCGGCATCAGGCCGCCCACGCGGCCGTGGGGACACGTGTCCTGGTGTAAATAGCAGGGAGGGCGGTGGCCGTGGCATGTCACCTGGCAGAAGACCGGGCACACGTCGTGACACATGTGTCTGTGCCGTGCAGCCCCCGGGGCAAACCGGCATGGCTGGAGCCGGCCGCGGGGCTATTTTTACCTGGCCCTGCTGGCACCATTGGCCCCGTCCCTCCTGCCGCAGTCCCTGCCAAGGGGATGGGGACAAGGACGGGGCTGAGGACAAGGTGGGCAGAAGCCAGCCCTGTGCCGTGGGGAAGGGGACAGGGACCCACCGCCCCGCCGTGACCCCGCCGTGCCGACGGCTGCCCTCCCTGGTGGCTTCGCGGTGTGGGTCGGCACCGTGACGGACTTTGGGACGGGCAGCTGCTGAGCCGTCGCACGGCCCAGCGCGGCACGGCCATTCCTGCCCCACGGCATGGCGCAGCCGCTCCTGCCACGCGGTACGGCACGGTTGCTCCTGCCCCACAGCCGGAGCAGAGCCGTGCCGGTAGACCACCCTGTGCCCCCTGCCCGTCCCTACCGCGCGAGGCTTTCCTGGCCCCCCCCGCATCCCACAAACCGACCCCCCCCGGCCGCAGCCTCGCCATGCGTCAGCGCTCTCCCCATGGCGGGGGCGGGCGGCGAGGGGGGGGGACACACGACAGAGGGGCCCTTGTTGCGCGCCGCCACGGGGCCCCCCCGGCCCAGCACCTCAATGTGGCCCTTGTTCGGCACCGGCCCTTGGTGTCCCCATTAACATTTGCTTCCGGGGGCCAGGCTGTCCCCAGTAAGAGGAAGGGGACAAGCTGGGGGGACCGTGCCAGCTCGGCATGTCCCCCCCCCACGCACCGGGACCCGTGCCCTGTCCCCAGCCCCATGAGACCCCCCCGCCTGGGACAGGGACCCCAAACCCCATCACCGCCCCCACCCCCCCAGCGCTGGGGCTGGCCCTGCCAATGGCCACATCCCTGGGGACACAGGGAGGGGGGACCCGGTCACGCTTCCCGGTTATTTTGGGGAGGATAAATCAGGCGGGCAACAGGTGTGGGGCCACTGCAGCCGCCGCCGCGGGGGTGAGTGACGGTTCAAGGGCAGCGGCGTGGGCAACGTGCAGCTCCGGCACCCCAGCTGTCCCCAGCCCCAGCCCTCTGTCACCCCCCCCTTCCAAATCACCGTATATTAAATACAGATGATATTACCGGGGGAGACGCACGAGAGAAACAGCCCTGTCACTGGCTCTCAATGTACGTACAAGTTTATATACAGAAAATGGCCAAAAGAGGAGAAAAAAAAAAAAAAAAAAAGAAAAAAATATAAAGGGGAGGGGGATGAGGCTGGGGGGGCCGGAGCCCCTTCCTCACCCCCGCGCTCCCCACTCTGTACAGGATCCGGGCCGCTCGCTATTTACAATGGGGGCTTTTTTACAGTGGAGAAGGGGAGCACCGCACCAGCGATGTCCCCCCCCGGGGGGTTAAGGCATCGGCGGTGCTGTGCGTCTGCGCCTGGCGCCGTGAAGGCACATGGGGGGACCTGGGTGTCCCTAAGAGGACCCAGGCATCCGAGGGGGGACCCAAATGTCCCCAAGGGGGGAGGGGGGGGGGGCAGGTCAGGGGCTGGTGGCAGCCCCCCCACCCGGGGGCTCAGAAGGGCAGTGTGTCCATGAAGATCTTGTCGACGATGGGCGGTGGTGGCACCAGGTCCTCCAGTTTCAGGTAGAAGATGCGCTGGAGGCCCCTGGGTGCAGAGGCTGCGCAGCTCGGGCAGTTTGCCCAGCAGCTTGGAGAGGCAGCCGGGGCGGCCCGGCTCGGCCCCGGCCGCCGCCACGTGGTCCTTCAGGCAGCCACGATGCGGTTCTGCAACTCCTCCACTCGCTTCGGCTCCTTCAGCCCGTGGCGGTCTGGGAAACACACGCACACACGCGGAGGCGTGAGGCCAGGGTGATGGCCGCAGGGTGGGGAAGGGGACAGAGGCAGGGAAGGAGCGGGCAGAGGGTCTCACCTGTGATGATGACGAGGGCGGCGAGGCAGGAGAAGGAGGGGACATCGACGTTCATGCGGTGCAGGCTCTGGGAGAACTCGAGGATGGCGTCGATCCACTCGCCGAAGCCCCGCACGCACTGCAGGCGGTGCAGCACCACTCCGTTGCAGAAGATGAGTTTCCCTTCCTCCGGCTTGGAGCTGCGGGTACAACCACACGTCACCCCCAAACCGCACAGCCCCGGGCTCCCCGCTGCACCGCACCGTGCCGGGGTCTTACCGATACGCCAGGCGCAGGATGAAGAGCTCGAGGAAGGCTGACTCCAGCAGCAGGTCCTGGTCCTCCTTGGGCAGCTCGGCGAAGCCCTGGATCTTCTCAGCCCACTTGCGGATGACATCCATGGAGCCGGTGAGCAGGTCGTAAAACTGCTGCACGTCCACCGAGTCCTCCTTCTCGAACTGGCACGGCACCGATTCCTGGAACTGCCATGGGAACGGGGTCAGGATCCGGCCTCGGCACAGCCCCGGGGAGGGCGCAGGATGGTACCGGTCCTACCTTGGAGTAGTCGAGCTTGGTGGCACTGGGGATGGAGTCGATGTGCGCCCGCACCAGGGAGGTGATGAGGCTGACGGGGGACGCATCTGGCGGCTGCTTGGGCTTGGAGGGCAGCCGGCCCCGCCGCCCCCTTCAGGCTGTCGGTCCGGACCACTGCGGTGAGGGACGTGCAATGAGCGTGTGTGTCCTCAGCGCAGCCAGGTGGGCTGCAGAGTGGGGCCTCCCCACTCCTGCTGGGACCCCCCACCCCAGGATGGGACCCCGGTACCTTCTTTGACCATGCCGACGGCCAGGCACTTCTGGAAGCGGCAGAACTGGCAGCGGTTCCTCCGCCGCTTATCCACGGGGCAGTCCTTGTTGGCCAGGCAGATGTACTTGGCGTTCTTCTGCACCGTGCGCTGCGGACGGGGAAGGAGCGGCCCAAGCTCAGCCTGGGGCACCAAGCCGCCGAACAAAAGCCCTTCTGTCCTCCCCCGTCTCCCGCTCCAACCCGGCATCCGGCTCCGCGTCCGTGGGGAGGGCTCCCGGGGCTGCGCTCCCTGCCCTGCTCCACCCCAGGGTGACCCTCAGCATCCTCCCGCTGCTGCAAAGCACTGTGGGAACATCCCGACAGTGGACTGGGGGGGGGGTGGTCCCTTACCTTGAAGAAGCCCTTGCAGCCCTCGCAGGTGCGCACGCCGTAGTGCTGGCAGGAGGCGTTGTCCCCGCAGACGGCGCAGCGACCCTCGCCCGCCCCGGGGCTGCGGGCCTTGGTGGGGGCCAGCGCCGGCCCCTCCAGCAGCGGCGAGGGCGGGGGCCAGGGGCAGCCCGGCAAAGCCCCCGGGGGAACCCTGGGCCAGGGCAAAGGCGTCCGTGTCCAGCAGCCGTGGGTCCAGGCGGGGCGAGGGGCCTGGTTGCCCCTTCAGGGTCCCGGGGGACCCGCCAGGGCTGGGTGCCGGGGGGGCCCGAAGGTGAAGAAGGGGGGCTGCGACCCACCGCCCTTGGCCGGCTCAGCCCAGGGCCGCCCGCCATCGTAGTTCGGTGGGGGGCGAGTACGCCCCAAATGAGCCCTCCCAGCCCGGAGCTTGGGGCGGCTGGAAGCCCGGCGTGGCGGGCGAGGGGACGGAGCAGGGGCTGCCATAACAGTCCGAGCCGCTGGAGGAGAGGGTCTCGTCTGGCTGCCCGCCAAAGGCACCGGGGGGGTAGCAGCCGTACACCTGGAAGTCCTCCAGCTTGAAGGCAGCGGGCGGCGGTGGGCTGGCTGCCGGCCGGCAGCTGGTAGAGGAAGGCGTCGAACTCGCCGGCGTAGCCCTCCATGAAGGTGCTGAAGCTGGGCAGGGCAGGGGCGGCCGCCAGGTCTGCTCCGGCCACCTCCATGGGGGAAACGGCCACCGTCGGGGCTCAGCAAACTCTGTCGGGCAGCGTTCGCAGGGGCCGGCGCCCGCCGTGCCGTACTGCGCCTGGATGCAGGGCATCTCTGTGGGGAGAGCGGGGCGTCAGCGGGGACCCCCACCGTCGTCCCTGCCCCCCCGTGGCCCCCTCCATCCCAGGCAGAGGATGGAGACGGGGTCAGAACCGCGGGGGCTTCCCCAGGATCCCCCTCGTGCTGGAGCCAGACCCTCCGAGCCCCTGGCTGCCCGGTGGCGGCCACCGCCGTCCCCGGGAAAAGGTCACACCGCAGCCAATGGGCGCAAAGGACATTGCCCAAAACGCTGGCTTAGCAAAGCCACCGAAAGGGAAGGAGGGAGGAATGCAGCCGGTGGATTCCCGAGCCCCGGGGCTGGCTGGGGGAAAGCCGAAGCCTGGGCTGAACCAGGGCTCAAGGGTCTGACTCCCCCCACCACCCGTTTCGGAGCCCTTTGGAAAAGCAAAACGCAGCCAGACCCGCCGGCTGCAGCGGGGAGAGGAGCCCACCCTGCAGCCCCTCGGCACTGTGGCACAGATCTGGCCCCACGTAAGACGTAACAGGAGTCCTGGGTCCAGCTGAAAGCCAAGCCAGAAGTGACCCTGATGGCAAGACGATAATGTAATTCATCTCGCAGACCTTTAAAGGTCACACCGCCCCTGGCCCCCATCTGCCGAAGCCCCTGCATGGCACTGCTGCCAGCTCACCTGCCGGCCCCCGGCTTCCCCCCAGCCAAGTCTGGGCAGCTTTTGCTGGTGCCCAGAAAGCCGATACCCATCTGGGGAGCCGGGTTTAAAAATACCCAGCGTGGGTCCAGCCCTGGCACCCACAGAGTGGCACCAGCCCCCAGCCCACTCCCGGTGCCCCAGTGGGGTTTGTGTCCATCTGCCGGGGACCAGGGCTGTGCCGGGCTCAGACGGTGGGTTCAGAGGGGATGGTGACCCCCTCCAGCTGCCCCCTGTCCCCACACGCAACCAGGGGACACGAGGCCATGCTGGGGACATGGCAGCGGGGAACAGCGGCTCTGCCGGCGGCAGCTTTCCTTGCCTGCATGCAAATCCCGGCTGCAAATTGCCGGCCGGGCTATGCAAAGCCTCGACCCTTCCTGCGGTCCCGGCGTGGGGTTGCCTGGAAGCAGCAGGCAGCACCCAGCGCGGTCACCGCTTCCTTATTCACCTGCTTTTGCCCTCACCCGCTCGCTGGTGGCATTTGGGGTCCCCCCTGCCACCAACCCCCCAGGGGACAGGGCACAAATTCCCGCAGCGGCCTCAGCGCTGCCCACGGCCCGGGCAGTAATTACAGATTCCTCGTTTGGGAGTACAGGCAGCTGCCCGTGTCCGGGCCCGGAGGCCAATGCCCGCGTGGGCTGGTGGAAGCCCCTGGCACCGGGCCCTGAGCGGGCAAGAGCAGCCGGCAGTGCCGGGGGCGGGTAACGCTGCCCACCTCCCTGCTGGCACCTGCTGCCTCGCCTTGCCAAAATGCGGCCCGCTGCAGGCCTGCCTGGGCAGCGGGTGGGCTTGCCTGCGCTGCGCTGCCTGCAAGGCAATGTCCCCCGCTGCTGCCCGCACCACAATGTCCCCGCTGCTGCCTACACAGTCCTGCCTACACCGTGCTGCCCGCTCCGGCTCCATGACCGCTCTTGCTCGGGGGTCCCAGGGTGATGGCCGGTTTGGGGGTGGCTTTGCCCCCCGCAGTCCCCGGGCTCTCCCTGGCTGCAGTCGGATCCCGTGGGGGGGAGTCCCGGGACCGGGGACCAGCCCGGCTCCGGCCCCGTAGCCCAGTACGGCTGGGGACAGCCCCAAGAAACGGCTCCTGGTCCCGTACAGCTCCTCCCGGAGCCCCGGCGTCGGGTTTTCCCCGGGACCCCCAGGACCGGGACCCCTCGCTCTGCCAGCCCGCTCTCCCCGGTGCTACCGGGTACCCCCGAGTGCCAGCACTGCCCGGCGCACACCGCCCGGTCCCTTTCACCGGGACCCCTGGCTCCCTCCGATGCCACCGGGACGCCCGACTCCATGCACTTTGCAAGACGCCCACCGGCCTGAGCCCCCGGTGCTACGGGGACACCCGACCCGGTTCCCTCCGCTGCCGCCGGGACGCCCCGACCCGGCTCCCCTCCCCGGTGCCGCCGGGACGCCCCGACCCGGCTTCCCCGCCGGTGCCGCCGGGACGCCCCGATCCCGCTCCCCCTCCCCGGTGCCGCCGGGACGCCGCGAACCCCATGCACTATGCAGAACGTCCGCCGCGACTCGCCTCCGGTACCACCGGTTCTCCCCGGTGCCACCGGGGACTCCCGACCATGCTCCCCCACGGTGCCACCCGTGACACCCTACCCCATATCCTTTGCAGGACGCCCACCGCTCTGAGCCCCCCGGTCCCACCGAGACACCCAACCCCTTGCACCTCCCGGTGCGCGCACCCCACTAATCCCCGGTACCCCCGGGACATCCCGCGTCCCGGTGCCCCCCCCCACCCCGCCAGCCTCCCGTACCCGGGGTACCGGCGCGGCGGTGCTCCGGTTCCCGCTCCGGTTCCCGCTGCTGCCGCCGACGCCGCTGCGCGGGCTCCGCCGGGGCTCCGGCCCCGCCACTACTTTCTCTTAAGCGCTCGGTGACGCGCGGGGCGGCGCGCGGGCCCGTGACGCACGCGGGCGCCGTAGAAGGCGCGGGGGGGGGCGGTTCCGGCGGGGGGCGCGGCCGTGACGCACGCGGGGTTCCATTGACGCAACCGCGGCGCCCGCGCTAAAAATACCCCCTCGGCCCTGGCTAAAAATAGCGCGGGCGCCCCCCCGCACCTCCCCCCCCCCCTCTTTCTCCCCTCCCCGGGGCTCCCGGGGCCGCCGGTGGGGGAGAGGGGGGGGGGACACGGGACGGGACACACGGGGGAGGGAGGCCCCGGTGTTGGCACCGGGACGGGCGGAGGCGACAGCAGGACCCGGGGCCCTCCCGGGGTCGGTATATCCCCGGTGTCCCCCGTTCTCGGTGCCCCTTCGGTGCCGGTATCCCCGGGGTCGGTACCCCCCGGTGCTGGCATCCCCCGGGGCCTCCATCCCCGGGACCCCCTTGGCGCCGGTATCTCTGGTGCCGGTATCTCCGGTGCCCCCATCCCCAGGACCCCCTTGGCGCCGGTATCTCCGGTGCTCCCACCCCCGGCACCCCCGTGGTGCCGGTATCCTCCGGTGCTCCCAGCCCCGGCACCCCCGTGGTGCCGGTATCCCCGGTGCCCCCATCCCCGGGACCCCCCTTGGCGCCGGTATCTCCGGTGCCCCCATCCCCCGGGACACCCTTGGCGCCGCTATCTCTGGTGCCGGTATCTCCGGTGCCTCCATCCCCGGGACCCCCTTGGCGCCGGTATCTCTGGTGCCGGTATCTCCGGTGCCGGTATCCCCGGGACCCCCTTGGTGCCGGTATCCCCGGTGCCTCCATCCTCGGGGACCCCCTTGGGGCCGGTATCCCCGGTGCCCCCACCCCCGGGAACCCCTTGGCGCCGGTATCTGCGGTGCCCCCATCCCCGGGACCCCCTTGGTGCCGGTATCTCCGGTGCCGGTATCTCCGGTGCCCCCATCCCCGGCACCCCCTTGGCGCCGGTATCTGCGGTGCCCCCACCCCCGGGACCCCCTTGGCGCCGGTATCCCCGGTGCCTCCATCCCCGGGATCTCCTTGGTGCCGGTATCTCCGGTGCCCCCATCCCCGGGACACCCTTGGTGCCGGTATCTCTGGTGCCGGTATCTCCGGTGCCCCCATCCCCGGGACCACCTTGGGGCCGGTATCCCCGGTGCCTCCATCCCCGGGATCTCCTTGGTGCCGGTATCTCCGGTGCCCCCATCCGCCGGGATCTCCTTGGTGCCGGTATCCCCTGTGCCCCCACCCCCGGGACCCCCTTGGTGCCGGTATCTCCGGTGCCCCCATCCCCAGGACCCCCTTGGTGCCGGTATCTCCGGTGCCCCCCATCCCCGGTACCGGTATCTCCGGTGCCCTCCCAAGTGCTGGCATCCCCGGAGCCGCCCATCCCCGGTGCTCTCCCGTATCCCCGGTGCCGGTACCCCCCGGTCTCCTCCCCGGGTGCAGGGGACACGCGGGGTCCCACCGGGGGGGTGGGGGGGGGCTGCCACCCTCCCCCGGCGGGACCCCCGCGTGTCCCCCCCCCGCGCCCGGTCCCGGCGGGGAGACCCTGGCCGGGGCGATGGAAAGAACGGCGGCTGCTGGCGGGGCGCCCAGCGCCGGGAACACCGCCCGCGGGCTGGAAAGATGAGCTCAGCCCGTGCGGGGCCGGGCCGGGCCGGCGGGAGGGCGAGGGATGGGTGGGGAAGGGTCCCGGTACTCTCCGGTACCCCCCCGTACCCCCTCCCGGTACCCCCCGCTGGTACCCCCGTCCCCGGCACCCCTCCGGGTACCAACACCGGTACCCCCCCGGTACCCCCTCCCCCCGGCACCCTCCGGTACCACTGCGGTACCCCCCCGGTACCCCCCTCCCGGTACTCTCCGGTACCACCCCGGTACCCCCCGCCCGTACCCGCCTTCCAGGGGCGAACCGGGGGTCTTAGGGGACCCGGCCCGCCGTGCCCGGTCGTCCCCCCCGAGCTGCCATCCCCGTTAGTGCCACCAAGCAATGCCAGCCTTCGGCAATGTCCCCCCCGTTAGTGCCCCCCCCCCTCCCCCCGCCCCCGCGAGGGGCGGCGAGGGGGGAAGCCCGACACCGGAGGGGGACCGGGGGGCTGCGGCACCGGGAGTCCGGGGGGGGTGGGGGTACGGGGGGTACCGGGCCGGAACCGGGCGCCGTCACCCGCCTCCTCCCGCCGCCCGTTACCTCGCCCCGGTCCCGGCTGCCGCCGCCGCGAGGCCCCCCGCTCGCCGGCCGTCCCAGGCGGGGGCCCCGTGACGTCACACCTGGCCGCTGACGTCCCCGGGATCCCCGCGGCATCACCGGGGCCGCCTCCACGGGGGATCCCCCGGGCTCGACCGGGACCTACGGGGGTCCCTGCACACCGCGAGAGGTGCTGGTCGGTACCGGGGGCTCAGCCTGGGGCAAACCGGGGGGGGGGGGGGGTTACAGCTGGTGTTAGCCCGGGGGTACGGCCAGGAGCCCCGGGGGAAGGGTCAGGCTGGGGGTCCCGGAGCCAATGGGGGTCCCAAAGCCATTGGGGTCACAGAGAGTGGCTGGTGACAGCCCCCTTGCACCCCCTCGCTCGGTGGCCGAGCCGGTGACGGTGCTGCCGGCGGCAGAAGGGTGACACCGGCAGCCCCCGCACCCGGGATTAGCTGTACCCCGGGAGAGGCCGCGGGGCCCAGGCCGGCTCCGGGGGAGGAAACCGAAGCCCGGTCACCGCTGCAAGGCCACGGGGGGTGTGCGGGGGGAGTCCCGGTCACACCGGCCCTGGTGTGCCGGATCCACCCCGACACCCCCGGTGAGGACATGGGGACATGGTGGCCACCAGCCAGCCCTTCCCGTTGCCCCCAGGACCCGTGTGGTTGGGGCTGGGTGGGTGTCAGGGGACTGCAGGGTGCCCACGGGCTGGGTGGGCGTCAGGGGATTGCAGGGTCCCCACGGGCTGGGTGGGCGTCAGGGGATTGCAGGGTGCCCACGGGCCAGGCGGTGATTGCAGGGTGCCCACGGGCCGGTGCTGGCTCCCTGCCCTGGACCTATATTTGTCGGTAATGACAGGCTGCTCCCGGGCGTTCCCGGGCCGTACCCCGCAGCCCCGGCCCCACTGGCACTGCCCAGCTCAGCCGGTGCCATGCGTGACCCCGGTGTCCAGCCGGTGCCTGCCCAGCCCCGGGCACACGCAGCTTCAGCTCGGGGCTAAAAAAAGCTCCGTGTGGGGTGGCAGCTGCCGCGGTGGGGGGGGGTCCCGTGACAGGGATGGGGTGCCCCGATCCTGGCAGCGTGCGGGCGGGTGCTGTGAGCCGGGGCTGTGAGCGTGGCCCCGTGAGCCAGACCATAAATGTCCAAGCACGG
The DNA here is from genome assembly GCF_026419915.1 of Harpia harpyja. Lineage (NCBI taxonomy): Eukaryota > Metazoa > Chordata > Aves > Accipitriformes > Accipitridae > Harpia > Harpia harpyja. The sequence goes on from NC_068954.1 coordinate 29,549,682, forward strand.
AGCCGTCCTGGAACGGGGACAAGGCAGGAGAGCGGTGGGGAACTGGCCGGGGCCCCACGCACACGCGCAGGCACGCAGCACACACGTGTGCACATGCAGCATGCACACACATGCAGCTCTGTAGCGCACACACGTGCAACACGCGTGTGCGCACGCAGCCCTGCAGCACACACGCCCAGCACACGTACACCCACGGCCCCATGATTCTCATCCCCAAAATCTCCGACAGACCCCCCTGGGGTCTGGGGTGGGGGGGGGCTGAGCCATGGCCAGACACCCTGGGCCCTGGCTGTGGGGTGCAGGAGCTCAGAGGTGGGGGTCCCCAGAACTCCCCAAACACGCAACGGCCCGGCCAGGGACAGTCACAAGCCAGTGGGGAAACTGAGGCACGGAGCCTGCGGCAGAGGGCTGGGGGGTCTCGGTGCTCGCATAGAGCGTTCGTACAAGGGAATCCCCGTGCAAGGGAATCCCCGTGCAAGCCTACCCCTGTGCACCCGTGGGTGCTTGCCGCAGCAGCTGGGGGGGGGGCTCTGTCGTCCCCCCCCAAGGCCTTTGGATGCTGCTTCAGTGGGACTGAGGGCCAACGGGGCAGGGAGTGGGGTGGGGGGGGACCCCAGTGCCCATCCTCCTCCCCGTGGGCACCCCGGCCGCCGGCAGCCGGAAGGTCTCGGGTGGGACCCGCTTCCCGACGGCTGCTGGAGGAAGCTGGGCAGGAAAAGCCTGGCTGGGGCCCCGGAGCACCGGGACATGGCCCACGGCACCGGGGGCTGCGGTGGGTGGGGGGGACACGGGTGTCCCCAGGAGCCCACGCGAGGTCCGAGGTGACGTCGGTCACCCCAAGGCCTTCCTGCCTGGGGTCCAGCCGGCAGGCGGGAGGGCAAAGGGGGAAGCACGGGGGCCGAGGGGGGCTGCAGCCCGGTGGTCTCCCCCAGGGGACATGGACCCCCCCCCCCCCAGCCAGCCTGTCACCATCCCCACGGGATCTGTCCCCCCCCCCCCCCAGTCACAGCCACACGCCGCTGCAAAAAGTCTCTGTATTGGTGAGCGCCGAGCGTGCCGGCGCGGTACAAAAGCCCCCGGGGTGGCGGCGAGGCAGGACCCCTGTGGCCCCCCGAGCTGGGGGGCACGCAGGGCCCCCCACCATGCCCCCCGGTAAGGAGGGCACCGATTCCTGAGATGAGCGGTGGCTTCGTGAGCTGCCTCGGGGAGGGTCCCCGCGTGTCCGTCCCTCAGTGCCGTGACCCCCACGGCCTGGGGGGGGCCAAGCCGGGACCCCCGGGGCTGACCCCGAGTTCCTTCCAGCGGCCCCCGGGGAGGGGGGCACGCAGCCCCTTGTAATAAATAAATAAATAGGCCTGGGGGGGGGGGGGGCAGCGGTGCCCCCCAGCTAGAGGTGGCTCTCCTCTTCCTCCAACGCCCGGTTCAGTCCCGGGATGAACTTGAGCAGCCGCCGGCGAAAGCTGCTGTGCCGGCCCTTGCGGGGGGCAGCCGCCCCCTCCCCGGGGTCCCCAGCCCGGGCCCACAGCCGCCCCGCGACCCCCGGTCCCCCCCCACACTTGAGGCTGGCGCTACGGGCCAGGGTCGGCCGGGGGCGTGGGGGGGGGGGGCGCAGGACCCCCGCTGTCCCCGTCCTTGTCTCCATCCTTGTCCCCATCCAGCGAGTCGGCGGAGGCGAAGAGGCAGGTTTGGTAGAGGGAATCATCGCTGCCGCAGGCGCTGGCTTGGGGGGAGCCGCCGGGGAGCCCCCCCTCACCCTGAAGGCACCAGCGGATCGACTCCAGCGTGTCGTAGATGCTGGGGTCCTTGGCCACCACGCCTAATGGGGGACATGGGGTTGGGGGGTTAGGGGGGGCTGGGGGGTGCCCCACAGCCAACACCCCCCCCCCACCGGCCCCCACTCACCCCGCACCAGCCGCTGCTCCTGCACCATCAGCGAGCGGTATTCCCCCCACTTCTCGTAAAGTGTTTGCTGCAGGGAAGCGGAGGGGGATGAGGACCCCATGGGGGGTCCCCAGCTCCCCAGTGACCCCCCCCAGCTCCACACTGACCCCCCTTATCTCTCTCCCCCTCACCTTCAGGTACTGCAGCCGGGCTTCCAGTTCAGCCCTCCGGATGGATGTCCCGTAGAGTGTGTCAAGGCTGGGGAGCAGCAGTTGTCAGTGCGGGGGGCTGGGGGCCACCCCACGACCCCCCCCCCCCACTTCAAGCTCACCGGAGCATGTTGCCTGAACTCTTGATGATCTCCACGATCTCACGGTGCCGGATGCCCTCCACGTTGAGCCCGTTCACCCCTGTGATCGTGTCCCCTAGAGTCGGGGGGGGACGGGCTCAGGGATGCCGGTCCCCACTGCCGGGGTCCCCCCGGCCCCCCCGGGGATGCGCTCACCGGCCTTGAGTCCTGCCGCCTCGGCCGGGCTCCCGCCGTGCACCCGGCACACGAAGGTGAACATCTCCACGCTTTTCCTGTCCTGGTGGTGCAGCCCGTAGGTCTGAAACGGGGGGGCTGGTGAGGGGCACAGGGACCCCCCCAACCCCGGGGTGTCCCCTGAACCCCCCACAGAACAGCCACGAGGCAGCAATTACGGCATTTAATTGCTGCCAGGCAATGCGGGGCAGCATCCCGGTCCTGGGGGGGGGGTGTTTCACCCCTGATGGCTGCACCCTAAGCAGGGGCCCCCCTGGCCGCCCCCGCCGTCATGGCCAGGGGAAGCTTCAGTAACCAGGCAGCTCCGTCACCGCTAAAAATAAACCCTGGCTCAGAGACAATTTAAAAATACCCTCGATGCAAAGCAAGGTGCGGGCTGGAATGGTGGGGAGCGCGGCGCGGCATGGCATGGCACGGCATGGCACAGCTCGGCATGGCACCCACCTGGATTTCAAAGCCAAAGGTCTCTTCTGCCTTCTTCTCCAGTGTCACCACCCTCCTGGGGGACATGGGGATCAGGGACGAGGCAGAGGCCCTGGCACCCCCCAAACCGATTCGCCCGCCGAGCCCTTGGCACTTCTCTAATGGAACACTGCTTCGGGGTTTGGGTTTTCTCTGTGCTGGGCAGGATCCCAAGGACAGGACCCCCCTTCCCACAATGGGACCCCCCCCAGGTTGGCCTTGAGCCCTGCAGCCTGTCCCATGGGTGCTGGGCAGGGTCCCCGTGGGGTCTGGGGGTGTCAGGGCCCCCGAGGGAGCTGTGACCCCATCGCTGCTCTCACCTGCCCCAGGTTTCCCCATAAAATCACCCCCATTTCCAGGCCCCGTGGGGTGTCCAGAGCAGAGTAGTGTCCCAGGGCCAAGCCCTGACCCACTGGGACACAGACCCCAGCCCCACTCCTGCGTGTCCCCCCCATCAGCAGGGCCCAGACCCCTGTCCCTACCTGTGCTCCTCCGGGGACTGGCTTGGGGACGCCCACCTGAACCCCGCGCCCTGCGGCAGAGGGAGAGCCATCAGCGGGGGACACCGTCCTGGGGCACGTCCCCCCACCACCCCATCCAGGGACAGCCGAAATGGGGTGTCCCATCAGGACAGCACCAAACCCCTGGGGAGCACCGTGCCAAGCCGGCACCGAATCAGCACCCGGGTGCACCCACCGCCCTGCGGCCCCCCCCCCCCCCCGCCGGCTGGGCATAACGAGGCTTTTATCGGTGCTCAAAGCCACCCTCACATCTGCTCCACGCTCACCCCATGCTTTGACGTCAGTCTGTGCCGCACCCCACCCCACGCCACGCTCCGGGGGGGGCCCCGGGCACAGAGGGGCCCTGTTGTGGTCACAAAGTCGTGTTTTTTCATGCAAAATTCCCCCCCTCCCCGGCCCAGACAATGTCTCTGTTGTGGAGGGCACGGAGGCGTGGGCGGGTGGAGGGACCGGCTGGGCACTGCAGGACCCTCGCCGCAGGGCAGGAGGTGACAGGGCTGTCCCCAAATGCCCCTCCGTGGCCGCTGGGTTCCGGCAGCCCCGGCACGGTGCGGCTGGCGTCACCGTGAGGTCTGCCTCGAAAGTGGCATGTGGCCCGTCTTGGTGGTGGCTGGGTGCCACCAGCTCCCTCTGCTCTCTGCCACGCGGGTGTCACCAACCCGGTGGCTGGCCATCCTGAACGCATCCGTAGGCATTTAAGTGCAAACCCACCAGAATTGGGTGCGTTCGCCATAGGGAAAGTTGCCGCCCGTCACGTCGGGCCCCCACGTCACCCCAGTGACAGGGAGGTGACGCGGGACACCCCAGCCCCCCTCGGGGACATCTCCGGTGGTGGCCTTGGCCGGTGAGCGGGAGCCAGGCTGCCGCACGTGACCCGGCCTGCGCCAGCACGGCTGCGAGAGCCACTTCTGCTCCGGATGTCAGCTCCGCTCTCGCTTCCCCCCGACGCTCAGGAAGCGCCGCGGGGCCGGGGGGAGCGTCGGGGCGGTGACAGCCCCGGCACTGCCGGAGAGGGGCTTTCCCAGGGGTGCAGTGGCAAATGGTCCTGCGTCCCACCAAGCCAGGCCCTGGGGGTACCTTGTGCCCCGTTCCCGTGCCCTCCCTGCGGGCCAGAGGCCGGGGACCACGGGGACATGCCTGTCGCGGTGACATGGCCACGTACACCGGGGTGGGGGCCTGTCCCTGCGCCCTGAAGGTTGCAGGGCAGGACGTGAGGAGGAACTGAGACAGCATGTGGGGCTTGGGGGGGAAGTTGGGGTGGGGGCGCAGGGAAGATACTGGGGCAGGACATGGGGAGGAACTGGGACAGGACGTGACGCTTAGGGGGACAACACTGGAGCGGGATGGGGACACTGGGAAGATGCTGGGGCAGGATGGGACCGGGGTGGGGAGATGCTGGGGCAGGACAAGAGGCTGGGGGGGGTCACCGGGGCAGGACCTGGACACCAGGGCAGGATGGAGACACGGGGAGGGACACGGGGACGACACCGGGGCAGGACAAGAGCCCAGGAGAAGACGCCGAGGCAGCCCTACAGGGTGCAGGCACCAGTGGCCGCACAGGACAGGGACACCCCGCACCCCCGGTCCCCTCCACTCCTCCCCAGCCCATTGCCGGTCCCAACCGGCCCCGGTGCACCAAACGGGGCACACCAGTAAATCTCCCCCCACCCCCCCCGCGCCCGGGGCTGCCGGCAGCCCTACCTTTCGCACCCGGGGCAGGGTACCACCGGCGACAGCCAATGCCCGGTAGACCTCGGCGGGACCGGGACGCTCCGGGGCTGCCGCCGCCGCCGCATCCTCCTCCTTCGGCCGGAGCCGCCGCAGCCGCCGCAGGGTCATGGCCGGGCCGCGCCGCTCTGCGCGCCGCTATATCTGCCCTCGGGGGAGGCGGGGCCAGCGCTGGGCACGCCCCTCCGTTTGGGAGAACACACCCCTTTCTATGCATAACCGCGCCCCGTTATGCTCTAAACTCCGCCTCCGTTACGGTAAGCCCCGCCCCGCATCGCCCCAGTCTTGGGTAGGGACGCCCGTGGGGTCCAGCGTGGGGAGCTGGGGATGACGATGCTGTGGGGCAGTGGGGACCATGGGGAGGCCGGGGGGTTGGGGGTGCAGGGTGGGGTGCTGCGGGGGTCGCACCACGGGGCACCAAGGAGGGGCCGCAGTGGCCCAGGGATCATTTCGGGGACGATAACGGGAGAAATCAGACAGTTTTCCCCGGCGCAGAAGCGATGCTGGGCTTTGCCGCTGCCCCGAGCCGTACCAGAGCCTGACTCTGGCCAAGCATCCGCAGCTGTTTCACCCCACAGGACACCACCTCGCCCCCAAAGCCGTCTTTAGGATTTAGTTCAAGGCAGAAGCTGGAGGCAAGGGACAGCCGGAGCCCTGGGCCGTGCTTCCAACACGGGCAGACTGGAGGATTTAGCTTTGCCCGTGCTGAGGACGGGGACGCGGAGGAAAGAACAATTCCCGGAGGCAGACGCGGTGTCTGCTGCGGACATGTCGTGCAGCTCCAGGCAGCCCCTTGCTGCACTGCACCGGGAGGTAGCAGGAATTTTCCAGCTGGAATTGAGGGGTTTGCCCAGATGTTTATTTAAAATTTGCCAAAAAAAATCAGTTTGTAACAATCCCACTGGCGTTCCACCCAAGCATCCCGCCCACAGGCTGTCCAGGGGTTACCAGGAGGCAAGCATGCTCCCAGAGCTGAGCTGCTCCAGCTTGGCAGCGCTTGGGGAAGGACAGGATTGATCCCACCACCCACCCCAGGGGCACCAAACCACAACCCTTTACCAGGGAGCAAAGAAGAACATCCTATCCTGTTCCCAAAATCTGGCAGCCCAGTTAATGACTTGGCCCCTTGGCCAAAACCATCCCAGACCTCTTTTCCCATCACATTTCCTAGAAGAAGAGGAGTAAAGACAATTTTTGCTTTTAAAAAAAGCATACTCTCACCTCACCTGCTGCCTCGATTTCCACTATGAGGTTAGAGTTTCCTGGGGGCTGTGGCAGGAGCTGCAGACAAAGCTGGAAACCAAGGAGGGGCGAGCCCAGATGGCAGCTCCCCCTTCCCCACCAACGCCATTAGTCTGAGCCCAAAGGGGACGCCAGGCCCCCGACGGATTTTCCCCTTGATCCGCTCACAACATGCTCATTCATGGGAGGCTCTAATTAGGGAGAATTAGTGGGGGTATTTTGCACAGCACTGCTTGCCCTCCGAGCAAACAGGATTTTATAGGGATGCTGGGCAGTTTGGACTAAGATTTATCCTTCTTTGAAGCTGCGGCTTCACGTACAGAAACCCAGGGGGGTGCTTCGGGGACCTGCCTGCCATACCCCCTCCTGCTTCCAATTACTGTCCCCCAGAGAGGGAGACCCAATTTCAGCTGCTCGTCCCTGTGTGGGTTGGAAATCCCGCTCTGCCACATCCTCACCTCACCTCTGCTACAATCAAGACGTCCCCTGAGCGCACAGCGGACGATGGAAGCTGCATCTCTGCTAATAAGGGGAATGTTCAACATGAAGATTTGGTGAGCAGGATTCCCAGGGAGATTTTTTTTAGCTGCGGATGAACAACCCCCCCCCCCCCCCCCCCCCGACGCTTCTCTGGGGACTGGGGGACTGTAAGCTCTGCCAGTCTTTGCCGCTCGGTTCCTACCCCTCTACGCCACGGCTAACGCTTTGCAGCAAACCGCGAGAGACTCCAACACCTCACGTGAATAAAACAAACTTTTAATAATGTACAGCAGAAATCGACAGCCTTGTTTTATATTAAACAAAAGATTTCCTATATTACATTGTATTTACATTTGCATACTGAAGAGGTAAAGTGTCTAAGTGGCTATTTTACAGTCCGTTTCTAATAAAATATACAAAACCAAACAAATAAAAGGGGCAGATAAGTACCAAGAGATCTGTTCTGAAGCCAGCGTACCACTGATTAACCCTGCACCACAGATGAGAAGCACAAGCTCCATACCTCTGCCTCTCCCCAACACCATTTGCCCTCGAGTATCTGACATCTCCCCTCCTCGTTTTGAACTGCTGCGGCGGCGGTCTCTTGTCCTGAACTGTCTGTAGTGTTGCATTTTTTTCCACAGCTGCTGCAGCTCCCTCTGAGCCGCGCAGCGATTCCTATGTTTGCTACCAGTCAGCTAAGTAAGCACTGCACCTCCCTGGCACATGTTTGCATGAAAAGTGCTGTATAAATGCTACATAGTCAGCGTTCCCATCTCGGATCCTCCTCCTTGGTTTTGACCATCTCATGATGGCATCTCTCTACAAACAAGGCTTCTTCTGCAATCCTGCTTATAGGGGATACCCTGTCGCCCTGCCCTCACCCCTTCTAACCTTATCCGGTCTGACACCGCTCCGCTGTCTGCTGTTTGGTTTAGCGCTGAGGCAGATGCATGTGTGGCTACAGTTGGAGGGGTGGGTGAGAGAGTCAGTGCAAGTTACGTAGCTGATTTAATGTCCTCGAGAAGCAGCCTGCACAGTTAACAGGGACGGGAGACTCGTACTCAGAAACGAGAGCCCGCAGTGCTCACGGAGGAGCGCGCAACAGACGTACCTACCAGCGTGACGGGCTTTCCTACGGCAGTTTATTTCACAGTCGCTAAGACTTCCTCCCCAACCCGCCGGGACGGGCCATCGCCAGGGTCCTGTTACAGCAGCTGAAGAGTCTTTAGGGTACCTGTGAAGTGCCCACCACCTCGGGTTTCTAAATGCAGAAGGGTTTGGTTAAGGGACGTACGGTACTGGAGACACACAGGGTAACCTCTGGCTGAGACACGAGTCAGAACAAATCGGAAAGGGAAGGGAAGCTGTACATTCACAAAGCGTACACTCCACACTGCTCCATGAACCAGCCCGAAGTCTGCTGGCCCTCCCATGACAGCTCTGCACCGCCCGACCGCTAAACTCTGCGGGAGGATGCAAAATGGCTCCAAACACGATGCAAAAAACACGCTCCTCACTTTACACAAAGTCACAGACAAGATAGGGAGTCTGGGGGAAGACGGACACATGGACAGATACACAGACAGCAAGAACAGAGTGTTTAAAAAAAAAAAAAAAGTTAACCCCGGTGGCCGGAGCAGAGATGAAACCTCACCTTACAGAGCAGGCGCAAGGTTTGAGTAGAAACAGTTCCAGTGTAAATCGAGCTGTGTGCATTTGGTTTTTTTTCTTTTTTTGCAGTGATTTCTTTACAAACAAACAGGTCAAGAGGTAATAATTATAGATTGTTTTTCTTCTCTTATAAAGAATTAACAATATTAAAAAAAGTTAAAATCCAGACCCTCCCATAAAATAATAATAATAATAATAAAAAAAAAATAATCAAAACCACTCCAGTTAAAAGTTATGGCTTCAGAGTTATATACCGTAGATACTGACCTAACCACCAAACAAACAGCACTTCTCAGACTGCCTTTAATGCTGCAATCAGCACGACAGACTCAGCCCTCAGCTACTTCCATTTTTTGCTAGGCCCAGCTGTAGACAACAGTCAAAGCAACTCTACTTCACCCTGATTCGGCATTTAATCAAAAGAAAATTCATGCAGTTCCCCCCACCCCACAAGTTATACACAGCCACTTCCAGATTATGAGATATTTATATATGTATATTAAAAAGATGGACATCGATTTCCAAACCCACACCCCGCTGTCAGATCCTGCCAGGCGCCGAGTGCCTCTCGGGAGGTGCAGGGCACACCCAGGCACCCAGCTCCCTGCAGCTCAGGCCCCACGCTGCTGAGCGTGCCTGTGAGGGTGCCTGGATGGTGGACTCGGGAATTGGCATTCCTATGAGAACGGTCTCCTGCATTTCCCCATGGCCTGGTCTCCTTCCAGCTTGGCGCAGTGCCTGCTCTATCTCTGACATGCATCTCAGCTCCGTGGCATCTCCCCCCGCCCCAGGTCTCTCTTTCCACTCTACCAAGAATTACAAATCCCAGGGGGTCAAGACAAAAAACCTGGATTCCAGGAGTGAAGTCAGTTCCTCATTTGTTTTGTCTTAAAAAAGGGAGGGGGTGGCAGTGAGGCAACCTGATGGGAAGTTCCTGCAGCCGGCATATGGACAGCAAGGCCACAGCACCCATCGGAGAGCTAAGGATCTTGTTTTAAGCAGCCTGTCCAAGCTAGACAATGCTCACTACTCAACAAGGAGAGCACCAGCGCGCACAGCTCAAAAAAAGGACACTCTAGATTTGCACATGCACAGAAAGCACGAACAGAGATGAGCCACCCTACGGGCAGACACTGCACGTCTACGGAAGGAGATGAACAGGCACAGGGGACACGCGCACCTTGCGCATGCATACACCATTGCGCACACTGACAGCCAGTCAGATTTCTGTTTTTGACTTAGAATTTTTCAAGCTTAAGAAAAAGGAGGGAAAAGGTTTCATGAAGCTGATAAACTGTTCAGGCTCAGCCTCTCAGAAGGGAGCACCATTTGTTTTGCAAATGCTTTTTCTGCATTAACGTGCCAGTCCCTGGAAAAATCCTCAGAGTACGGCAAGAAAACCTTCCCTTTCCCTTCCCACTCCCAGCACCTAGCACCCCGGCCTCAAACACTGCCAACGGGTGCACCGCGCGCACTGAACTTTACAGGGATTTCCATTAAAGAAACAAGAGTTACAATCATGGCTGAGATCCCTCAGGTTAAGTCCCTCTCAAGTCTTCACGCTGTCAGGAGGTGATCATAAAAGGTTTCTGATTGTTTCATACCCAAGCAGGGAAGAGAGCAATTCAATAGGCTCCGTCACCCCACCTAGCAGCCTGTAGGTCACGCTGTCTGGTTGGTAGCAGTAGATTGGGCAGAAACACGAGGTAGGCCTCCATCACACGTCTACTCTAGCATGGCAGCTTGTGTGCAGTTTCCTCCTGCTGGGGCTCAGAGCCTAGATTTTCACATCTTCCTGGACACTGAGCTGTGAGAGGGTTTTCTTAATGCGGAGGGCGGTGAGTCGAGCCGCTCCGTTGGCGTACCAGCACTCTCGCATCATCTTACCCATCACCCGTAGTGCCTAGGCAAGAAACAGTGGCAGATGTCAGTGCTCTCCTCTCCCCCGACCCCAAGTCGGTCTGCCAGGCTGCTGCTGCCTGGCTGGAGACTGATACAGCCTCCACACCTCCTAAAATTGGAGCTCAACTTACAGTACTTACTCTTTACTCACCTTATTGAGGGGGAATGGGACGTGAAGATGAAAGCAGACCTTACCTCGTAGCTTTGCCACCAGTTCGGGATATTAGGCCGTAGTTTCTGATCACATACAACCTTCCGCATCTCCTCAATAGAAGGATCAGAGGGTACGAGGTCATAGTATGGAAGCTGATACTCTTCGTGGATACCTGAAAGGCAGAGAAGGGGAAATGCAATTCCTCGGAGAACGGATCATCACCACAGTGCTCACTGAAGGCAGACTGATACTGGTTTGGACTACATGACTCATTGCTGAGACGCGTCAACACTTTGCAGTTATTTAGAACAGAAATGAAGAATCTGGGATTTGAGTTTACAAGAAAAATTCAGGGAAATAAAATGCAGCTGCCCAAACTGGAACAGAGTCAGCGTGCTGCGATCAACACCTCCCAGCACAGAGGCAGGGTCACCGAATCTCGACTGAGATGAAGGCAGCAGGACTGTCACATGCACAATGGTGCTGCACTCCGGCCTGCAGCTGCATGTGCCAAGACGCTCATTTATACCGATTCAGGGGAAGAAAGTCACCCACCAAATCAGCACCACTGCTTCCTTAAAATCCACCCAAAGGAACATCAGCCACCAGTCAGAGCATTAACCCCCACTTCCCCACCTAGGCCAGTCCTAACGGTGGTCGCGGGTCACTCCTATTAACTCCCTCGGCAGCAACACACACGGACATATCGTCCCGCAGCCCTGTTCTCCAGGGTCCCTCAAACCTCACCAACACCTGATCAACAGAAACACCAAGGCTGGGAAACCCAGGAGCAAGCCAAGCCAAAGGCACGGGCACACACAGGGATTACCTCCTGCATTGCACCTTCGAGCAATCTCCCAGTAGACCAAGCCCAAGGCATAGATATCGGCACATTTAAATGAATCAAAATGCTTCATGTTAATGGTTTCATCCAAGACTTCAGGGGCCATGTATCTGCCGAACAGAAAAGGAACAGCATGTTAATTTTGAGAGGGCATTCTCCAGAAAACAGTAAATGGCAAGTTTTCCCACACAGCACTTCCCAGCAGACAAAACTCTGCTCTGCACAGCCTTAATCAGAACAGAACTGGGCCCCATGGTCTAATAGAGTGAATGAAATAACTCAAAAAGAATAGCAAGTTGGGAAAGAGGTAAAAACGTCCAAAAGCACATCGGGCTCCAGGCAGCAGGCCCCAAAAGGCTTTTGAGAATGCCAAGCTTGTTATCAAGTATTACAGGAGCTCCCTGGTGCTGAGTTTACATAGCTGGCCTACACCTCTCAGCTTGATGGCACCTGGAGACGAAGGTACTGACATCCCTTCAACATCAATCTGGGCACAATGCTGACGCTCTGTGAGACACTTGGAAATGCTTAAGACAGAGAATTTCAGCAGTGCTCAACCAGCAGCTCAACCATTTGCTAGTCACACTCCGACGCCTTCAAACTCTGGCCAAGAACGCCGTTCTCCTACCGTTTGGTTCCGACCCTTTGATTTGGTGCAATATCAATCGTATCCGTAACTGAATCATGCCGGACGGCCAGACCAAGGTCAGCAATGGCACACGTGCCATTCTTCTTCACCAAGATGTTTTTTGATTTCAGGTCTCTGTGAGCAATCCCAGGCTTTCCTAACAGAGCAAAATAAAAAGTAGCGGGGGTCAAGGTCTGGTGAAATCTGTTAGTCACACTGGCAGAGGGCGTACCGGATTTCAGGGCGTTAGTTAAACTCTCAGTGTTGCAACACATTTTCCTGTTTGGATACACTGAAGAACAGAGCAGTGCTGACAGCCTATGGTATGCAAAGGCCCCACTTACGCTTCGAAGGCACTGCTGATGCAGTAGCATCCAGAGGCCTCAAGAGGGACATCAACTCCCATCGTCCCAGGCATCAGACATGTTGATGTGGATGTAAGGAGTTTGTAATTCTGCTGCCGCCTGCACTAACATCCCACCCAAGCAGCACCAATTTTAGGATGGGGATGCGAAATGCTGATATAACTCCCAGGAGCTAGCACAAGGCTAACCCACTTTGCATCCAGCCAAAGCAATCCCTCTATTTCTAGTCAATACTGACCAGATGAATCTGGGCTGAATCAGCCAGTGTTTTCTGTGCAGCACATCAGTCCCCCTCGTCAATTCTGCTTTATTCTCCCCTCAAGAATTCCCAGCACCTTTTCAAACCCTGCTCTTACCCTGAGTGCCCACAATCTCCATGTGTAGATGGGCCAGCCCACTAGCAGCAGACAGGGCGAGCTTGATCATCCCCTCGATAGTCACTGTGTATCGGTTAAGGTAGTCAAAGAGAGATCCATGCTCATGGTAATCAGAGACGAGCCACAGCTGAGTCCACGTTCCATTATCTGCAGCAGGAAAGAGACTGTGCTCAGACAGATACAATGCAGGGATGGCACACAACCATCGAGCATTTTGCACCCCATCTTTTTGGTACAGAGAAGAGCTGCTGGGTAAGGCTACAGCTCAACAGCCAACCTGGGGGCAAATAAGGTAAAGAACTTTAAGGCAAAACACAACTTTGTAAGGTACAGCTAATGCACCATCGCACCTCTCAACAACAGCAGTAATTTTACCATCTTTTGGCAAGAAACATTCAAATACCTAGCTATTTGAAAAGCATGCTGACAGTTTTCTTTAGCCATCTAATTGTACATCCAAGTGAAGAAATGCAAGTCCCAGGAGCAGACTGCACGCTGGTGAAGTCTCTGGTCTCAGGACTGGGGCACTTTTTACCTTTGTTATCCGCAGCAATAAATCCCAGGATGTTCTCATGTCGCAACATAACGGTTTGGTATATTTCTGCTTCCCTAAACCAGGAACGCTCCTCACGTGAAGAGAAGATTTTTACAGCTACGTCACCTCCACGCCACCTGCCACGCCACACTTCCCCGAAGCGGCCTTTACCAATGATCTCCTGAAGGACAATCGTCCGAGCCACAGTCCGTTGGACAAAAAGCGGCAAACCTACGGACAAGAAATTGGAGGAATGAATGCCTGTCACAGCAGAAGAAACTCCTGAAACCCCAGAGTCTGAAGTAGAGCATCATCAAACCTAGAAGGCTCTACATTTGATAACAACCAGCAGCCTAAGCAAGACCCAAACCAGTAAATGGTGGTAGCTCCTGCGTAGGATGTGCCATTTGGCTGCTTGGACAGCATCTGCATATCACTTTGAAGTAGCTTGCAAACCACCAGTGATTAGGCACAGAGCAGTTGGGGAACTTCTGCTCTATGGCAGATCAAAGTAACTTTAGCCTGAATATGCAAAGAATGGAACTCGTTGAAGACAGACTCTGCTAAAAAGCAGTAAAACCCCAGAAGTTCCCTTAAAAAAAGGAGTCCTAACATAGCTGCCACCTCTTACATAAACTACAGAGCTCACCTGCTGAGAGTACGTACAGAAGAGATCCCAAAACATTTTATATATAGCAGATGTGGTGCTAAAGGTTTATTCCCTGGTCAAATATCAGGTTGCTATATTCTCTCCCTCTGTGGATTATCCTACAGTTTCCATCTGCTGCAAAATACCTTTTTTTTTTTTTTTAACCTAACTGCTTTCATAGCTCAAAGTCATGAATAAAACTATGACTTCCCTGTCTGTTCTGGAGATGATTTAAGTGCTACAGAAGTGAACAGTGGACATTGTTCACTTTGGAAGACCCAAGGATTCTTTGAGATGAAATGGGCTGTGCAAATGCAGTATTTGCACACTATAAAATTTTCAGCTGCTGGGATGGTTCCCATTTTCCTGCCAGCTTTGACGCAGGTGACATCCTGCATCCTCCTTTGAAAGCCAACAACCCACAGGTTAGCAGTTAATGTCTGTTTCCAACCCAAATCTAGTTCCAGGGCTAAATTTGAAATAGATGCAGCCGTTTGAGTTATCCTCTTGCAGAAATGGAGGAAAGCTACACAAAACTATTTTTACACATCAGCAGTTAAGGAGGAGTTGAACTCCTCCTTAGAGGACTTCAGAACTTAAGAACTATTGCTCTTAACTAGCCTAAGCACTGAACACTGACCGGGGGCTGTGGCTACAGCGTCTACCGCATGACTGAATTTAAAACACGCCCTCCACATTACTCATGACAGGGCAACCTGAACGGGCTGATGAGGCAACGGGCTCGCAGCCGTGCAAAGCTGTGGCAACCAGGAGCCCAGAACAGACTACTCCATTACAATTACAAGTTCTCATTCGTCATTTCCAGTCATATCTTAATACCTGAGCCAGAGCCAGAGGTGGAGAGATCGTAGACTAGATCTTGCAAGGTCTTATCCTTCGACAGGCACATTTCACATGAGGGGTCTTCCATGTCCAGCCGCTGACGATTGTGATAGACTCGTTGGTGGTGATGAAAAACAAAGACTACTATGATCATGACAACAAACACAAGGAAGACAGGTCCGGCAATCACTGCCACCAGCTCCACAGGACCCCAGCTCGATGGGGGTTCGTTATCTTTCAGGTGTCCTTGAGAGGAAAGGGAGGAGAAAACCAGACACTTTTACAAAATTATCACTCCTTCACAAGCATTCTTTAAGGACTTTCTTCTTGTGTTTTAATTATCCTCTCAGAGCCTGGACAATTTTAGCTTGCTGTTCCAGGATGGCAGAGGACACATCAAGTAACAGCGTTAACATGGGACTGATCAAGTCACCAGGCAAACTACAGCTAAAACCCCCCAAAGAAGATGGTGCTTCAGTTGTGGGATCAGGGTTTATTGGCACTTGCTATTTAAAAGAGGACAGGAGCCTGTTCTGGGCTAAATTTGCTAAAACAGCCTGCATTTTGCCTTCCACTTGAACTCTCCAAGTGGGAGAAAAAACCACCAGTCAATAAGGACTCATTTCTCCCTCTCTCTCCTTTGCCCTGTAACACCCAGTGAAGACTCGTACCTGAAGACAACAATTATTTGTCTTTTTGAGAACAGATAAGACTTCCCCACTGCACCCAAGGAAAATGGATACTGCAGTCTTCATATGACCCACTAAATAACAGCCCAAAACGGAGAGTAACGAGGTATGAGGAAGTACCACATGCCCTCTCTGTCCCAGGAATTAGAAAGATGCAGACGTTTCCCACACCCTCACTCAAAGGCAGGGCTGCTGCTTCTTTGTGTATTCAGAATCCGGGCACCCCTCCACCCCACACACTTTACTCTGAAGCTGCTGCAACATTCCCATACTCGTGGCTCATCACGGAAAAGATCTGCAGTCCTAGAAGAAGGAAAGCCACTCTATCCGATAAAAGGCAGGCTACAGCGCAACCCAGTGCCAGAAAAGGGATCCGAGCTGTGCCCAGGGAACACGCACCATCCTCAGGCCACTGCAGGCACAGAGCATCATGCAGCAGAAGCTTATATTACCCAAACTTTGGAAGCTTCTCCTACCCTAAAGTAAAACCTCATTATCTGGTGACATTTTGTCGGCCACAGGGGAGTTCAAGCAACTTCGCATTTTAATTCAAAGTAGTTTGTTTTTATTTCCACTTTACAGATCAAGGAAATAAACCTAGCGCTCAAGTTCACACAGCAACCTAAGGGAAGAAGTGAAAACAGGGCCAAGAACTCCTTATTCCCAATCCCAAACAGACAACTTCTCTCCTCCCCACTTCAAACGGACCATTTATTTAGCTCTCTACTCACCACTGGGAACCATTAAATCAATTTTGTTGCAAAAATCAGAGTAGCAGCAGTGAGTATTACGCAGATCTTCTGAACTCAGACAATAGAAGGGTTTCCCAGCAGGAATCAATTTTGCTTCAGGAATGCAGGTCCGAACATGATGTTTAACACCATCCAGGTTGAAGACCGAGACCATGCACGCACCATCCGTTTCACACGTGGAGTTTGCTTGTTTGCAGTCGGAGCACAAACATGTCAAAGCTGCAGAAAGCAAACCAAGACCACCTTCTTAAAACTCACTGGAGACCAATTCCTCAAACAAGAGAAAACTTTCTTTAAATTTCCCATTTCAAAAGGAACGGGCCATTCTTAGGCTCAGGAAGAACTGGCTTTAGGAACAGAACAAGTCATACTCAGTATTTCAGACCCGCGAGAACCCAATTTAAGCACAAAATACGATGTGGAAGCAGAGGAGCCTTTCCAGAAGGCGACTGTCCAGACAGTCCTTTTTCCTGCCCCTGATGCAACCACTAACAGTGATGACCCAAGTCATCTCTGCAAACTAGGCTAGATTTTACTGAGATCCACTCCCAACCCAACCTAGGGTCAGAATTCAAATTGAAAACAACAATTACTCAAACTGACAGACTTGATTTCACCCAAACTCGCTGTCCGGGCTTCCTCAGCTACGCCGAAGATGAGCTGCCCGTTACGGGTTAGCGAGGGACGACCACCCCAGCTTGCGGGAGACAACAAACAGTTGGCAGATGCCAAAACAAAACCAATTCAAACTGACTACACAAGCCAAGCATGCCACACCCAACTAGATCAGCCACTTATTTAGTAACTGCTTTCCTGATCCGAGACACTACCTTGGGTCAAATAAATTCCTGGCTTTTTGCCTGCTCTCCACGAAGATTATTTGGGTAAAGAGCGAAGGAGAAACTCCAAGGCAGATTCCCACATTTTTCCGCCTCCCAGCTGTCACTGTGCTTTTCTCAAGCTGCCTGAAAAACTGTAAGCAAATCCCCAGGCATCGCCATCCTTGGGAACAAAGAGCGAATACAACAATGTCAAGAAGAAGGGTGGGGCTTGTTTAGCAGCACGCAGTATTTTCTTCAGCTTTCATCAGATCTTTCAGCCTCCCCGGAGGGATTCAGAAACATGTACTTACCCGCTGCAGAAATGGTCTTTCAGGTACAGAGAGTTTGAAGAAGTGTTTTAAAAGATACAACCACCACAGTTAACTCTCCCCAGTCCGATAGCTAAATCCTCTATGTCTGCTTGCATCCTCTCGGTCTAAAGCCATACACCAAAGCCACCGTCAACACTCGTGTGTGTGTGTCAGCCACCTTCCCGTGGGGCAATGGAAATGCTGAGCCCTCAGCCATACCATCTCTGGCAACCAGCAGATTTAAGGAGCATCAGCATTCAGGGATATTCATGGCACTGGAAGAGCCTCTTGCTCCCAGCCAGCACACGATCCAAAGCACAGTGGAGCATTACGCTGCTGGGGGCATGTTACCTTGAGCTTAACGAAAAACAAGCAGGTCCTGATCAACCTCAGGGTTCGTTTAGGAGGAAGACACCCATTATCCCTTATCACCAGTGTCCTAGGTAAATCAGTTAGGCTAATTGCATTACTATTCACTTAATTCTCTCTGGACGCTGTGCTCTTCATTTCCTAGCTGTTGTTGTGAGCTACTTAACAGCTCCAAGACGGGCTGCAGTATTTCAGACAGGCTAAATGCAGATGCCGGTGAGTTTTGAACGAACAGATTCAAAACGGCAGAAGCAGTAAAAAGCCAGAAAAACCCAGAAGAGCTGTTAAGTGAGACGTCTTTAAAAAGCATCATGAGCAAACGTAGCTTATTATTATGTGCTTAGCATAGGCCAAGGAAAAGGGACATAGAATAGAAAATGGACAGGGCAGACCCTGAGATTGAACTGTATTGAGAAGGGTTGAGAGCACCATACCCATCAATTATGCAGCTTTTAAGGGGAAACTTTATAATGAAAGGAAAAAACCCACTAATGTTCAACTCAACAAACAGCTCCGAGTACAGCGTTTTCCAGTGGTCAGCAGAGCACAGACAATACAATTTTCTGAAAAATACGCACGCTTGGCGGGGGACAAAGGTTGATTATAATGGAGATTTTACGAAAACGCGAGAAAGGAAAGAGCAGCCAGGGCGCATTCCTACCTTCAAGTATACTTAAAAGGAAATAGTGTTTTAAAGCATCTCCTTTATTACTTTATCAAAAACTCAAGGTACAAATTAAAAACATTTAAACCACACAAGTTTCACCATGAAGGCTCTTTTCAACTCGATTTAGATACAGCAAAACTGAACTTTGTTCCTGTTATAATCATTTCTAAGGTCTCAAACCCAAGATAGAGGCTACAGCAGTTTTGCTTCCAGAAGCTCAGAAGTAAACAAAACACTTCAATGCACTAATAAAACTGGTTTTGTAAACTTCTTATTGAAGTATGTGGCCTGAAACTAAGAATGCCTTTGAGAAGGAAAGCAGAGGAGCTGGTTGTATCTGCTCAGTTTCATTTGTAGAATTAAAAGAAAAAAGAAATCAGTTTACCTGCAAGGTACGATACCAGAGCCCCAGTGCACAGGGACGGAGTAAGAAGATCCTTATCTGTTCTGCACAGAAAGCAGAAGTTTCCTGCTAAGGAGGGGCATGCCCCACAGAGCGCGGCCTCATTTCACCTCGTGGTGGTGTCGGCTAATGTTCCCCCCTTTGAGACAACTGCTTTTTTTTAACAGCAATTCTTATGTTTGCACCTCAAAACCCCCTATGGTAAGGAGAGCAGTGTGAACAAAGAAAATGAAGTCTTCAGCACACGTGTGTACTTCTCTATACCTTTCATGAGGGACCCTCAGGGGGCTTTACAGATATTCCTGTCCAGAACCTCTAGGCTGCAGGAAGGCACTCTCAAATTTTAGGAAAGATGGTCAGATCCCTGGGTAGAAGCTGAAGTCCAGCTCCAGCCTCCCTTGCACAGCCAGAAGTCAACTCTGTCTTTATTTTTATTACGAAAAAGCTCAGGATATACATCTACTATCGCTACAGCCATATCCTCCCCAAGCATCACCTACCGCCGGCTGCCAGTGCTGCAGAGAGAAGGGCCCCACTCCTGCAGGCACCGGCCATGCCAGGGAGGAAAGGCCTGTCTGCACCGGGGCTCGCCGGGAACTGGGGAGCTTCCGTCGGAGAGGAGAATTACAGGGCAACCTGCGCTGGTCCAGCATTTCAAGTTTGATTAAGCAGAAAGGAAAATTCTTCTCGTATCAGTAGCACCAGACGCCAGGAAAAAGCAACTGTTGTTTCGCCTTGGGTGGGGGTCAGAAAATGGACAGGTACACAGAGCCCCCCGCCAGGCATCTCGGGTGCTCCTGAGAGCAGCCGGGGAGGCCTGGGCTAAGCAAAAGGAGACAGGAGTGAAAAAAAGCATTTTTCATGCCAAGAGCACTCTTTTTATTTGGGAAGAAAAGCTCCTATTGAGCAAAACATATAATCTACTTAATAAAAGAAACTGACTGGGCTGAAGAAAATAGATGGGGCAAAGGAAAACAAAAGAGCAGTTCACACTGCTGGGGCGGCGAGTTCCCCTCTCGCAGAATGCCCGGGGATGAGTCTGCATGGAAGGTGCTGCAGAAGTTGGCAGCAGAGTCTGCTCTATCTGCTCAGCACACTCTTTCTGACATTCTGCTCAGAGACAAACCCAACCCTTTAAAGAAGCTGTTTAAACAAGCCTAACATTAAGCTTCAGATCCTCAGAACGAAAGCTTTGTTCTCACTCAAGAGATGGATCAGGCTCGTATTTACACTGAAGCAAACCCTCACTGTGACTTAATCCAAGGCAGAGTGCAGGCGGTCGTGACATCAATCGCAGGAGTGAGCCAGCCCGGTGTGGGTCCTCACCACTCTTCCTAAAAACCAGAGCAGTCAGTCAGCACTGCCAAAAGACAAACTCTCTCTGATCCTCAACTAATGCAGCCCAGGGCTCGGCTGCTGGGCTGGGTGACCCCTTCAAGTGGCCACCCTGAGCCCGAGAAGGACTTCTGCTCCCCGTGAGGTACACAGCGAGGGTCACGGGTTACAGGCAGCAGCAGTATTGCTCCCAGCAGGAACCAGGGGCATGGAAGTATCAGTATCCCTTTGCATTAACTACAGCAGAGAGGAAAACAAGAGAAGGCCCTCTTGTACCAAATTCCCCCATTAAAGGTGATGCGTATTTACAAAATGAATCCAAACAAACAGGTGGGGGTCCATGGATTAGAGCTCCAGGCTCCAGTGAGACTAAAATATTAAGCTCTGACAGTCAAAGAACATTTCTTTTTTTTCCCCAGCAACTATCTGAGCTCATTTTGCACATATTTATTCTCGCACAGGATTGCATGTGTCAAGATGTCTCTGCAGCTAGACGGGAAACTTTCACAGCAAAATCTAATGTAATGGTGTTAACCACCTTTTGGAATACATTTTCCAAAATCTCCTGAAGCTGTGCTATGCAAAATGACATTTTCTCAGGGCTAAACACTACCTGATCAAGATGTATTAAGATAATTAACCTGAAGATGATCATTGGTAAAATTGCCAATAACCACCCACGTATTTACCAGATAAACAGATTTTTGCAGAGATTGTAAGCTGCTGTTCTTTTTCAACAGTTTGAATCAAGGCTGGAAGAACAATGATTCCCCTGACTTCTGAGCCTTTATAAGGCTCTGGAACAGGAGCTGCAATTTATTATGTCTCTGTACAGCACCTAACTTAATGAGACCCAATCTGGTAGTGATGTTTTAATGCTGCAGCAGCATAATGTTAGCAAGAGAAATGGAAAACAATTGGGTTTGTACCTCTGCTGTTTCTTTAGATGCTATAATGAAGAGAGGGACATGTGTAAACATGCTTGGAAGAAAGAAATACCTTTCAGTGTTTCACTATATGCTGTGCTGAAATAAATAAAGAATAACCTTTATCACAGAGTGTTTTGCCCAAGAGCAGGTTAGGAATAAAATCCATTCCCTTGTGGCAAGGGAGCAGAGGTCTGTTCCAGGAGTCTCTTCATGCTCCTCTTTCAACCATATGACCCCAAGACACTCAAAGACATCTGCTGAAGACTTTAAAAACAAACATTTACTTTCCATTACATTCACCTCGATTTTTCTGCTGCCTGGGGTCAACAACTGGGATCCCTACATCCTTATCTAGGACACGTCCGAGTCCAAAATGCCCACCTTGCATAGCACACCAGTATTTTCTCCAAGCCCCAGTCAGCTCACCTACACCCACCACCTCCAAAATCAAGTGCAAGGCTAGTTCTGGGTGCCCACACTGCCCCTGTTTCCTTACAACAGGAGCTGAAGAAATGAGTATAGATTTGCTCTTCTGTGGATACAGTACCACCACCTTGAATATCTTTCCTACATCTCACTGCCCCATCAACTCCTCCTACTTTTGGATCTCAACATTTCTTTTGTTCCTTGCTGGTGCTTATGAAATCTACTGACCCACTGCTGCTAAATGAAACAGAGTTAAAATTAGTTACAAAGTACTATGAAAAAAGCACTTTCACGCAAGTCATCCAGAAACTAAAAATTATACTAGGATATTTAAAGTTGGAAACAAGAGTCCCAACTTTTTCAAGCTGGCTGCAGTCCCCTGGCACAGGTTGAACCTGACATGAACACATCACGGCTGACGAGAAAACATACACTGAATGGAAAAAAAAAAAAAAAAAAGGCAGAAAGAATGTGCTCTCACCTTTAAAGTGAAGAACGTTCCCTGCATCTACTCAGGTAACACAAAAGGAGAGCTTCTAAATGAATTTTAAATAAGCGAATTGACAGGAGTCTCATCATTAATAGGTTAATTAGAAGAAGCCTTGACATTTCTGCTGCTGTTGTTCTTCCACTCAGAAAACAGACATATGGCTCCGAACTCCCTCTCCAGGCTCTGGTCTGACACCTATTTTGTGTTTTAACTTGTTAGGAAACCAGTTTAGGAGCCACCCATACCATACCAGTACTGTGGAAGAAAGTCCTGCAAACTAGCCGCATGGCAAGGCAGATGCACAGGTCATTATTGATGGCTTTCAAGACTTAAAACCAATGCTGCGTATTCTCAGGCAATTGTCACATGCTTTTTCAGAGTCTAAGTAACGAGTTGTTTAATGTGCAGTTATATTCTGGCACCCAGCGGTCCACAGGTTACTTCCAAGAAGCCCACAGAAGGCAGCAAGCACTAGAAAAGCAAGCTTTTGTCAAGGGGCTTTAATGCACAGGGAAGTCTGCTTTTCTGATGAAAAAAAAAAAATATATGGGTCCACAATCAAAGAAAAGGGAGGCTGGAAAGCCAGTGGCTTAAATAATAAGGACAAAAGAGGTCTCCCACTCTGCACGACTGACTGCTCACACACGAGGGCCTAACTCTACAAGCTCAGCACCAGTGAACATTTCATCCCTGTAATACCATCGCCAGCGCTCTCCCTCGAGATGAGCAATTCCTTCTTGGTCTGCTCAGATAACCGCGCTGGCTGTGCGGTGGAGAACATATTTCCACTGGTCAACACCCAGTGAACTTTGCTTGCTGTTAAGAGAATTGACGTTTTACTTCACTCCTTTCGCAATAGCGATTTCCGGAGCATCTACTACTGGCAGCGGACGGCGTACCCGGGGAAAAAAAAATCCGAGCTGTCTGGCCAAGGAGCTGAAGGAGTTCAAGAATGCTTGTTGGACACTGTTTTTAATTTCCAGTTAGAGAAGTCTTTCTTGGAAAGTTGTAAGATATAACTTATGGACCACGCGGAGTTTGCCTGATTTAACCGGGTAAATATTTTAAGCAGGTGGTAATAATAAAATCTGCTGGCCCAAGATTGCCCCCCACAGTATTCTTTTGCTTTATTTCAAGCATGCAAACAAAGCTTACCTACAACCAACCTATAACCATCGCTGCAGAGGCAACTTTTTTTTTTCCTTTTCCTTTTTTTAAAGGAAGGAGCGTGGGGGAGTGTTTTCTACTCCATTTACCGATGCACACAGAGGTTCACAACTCCTAAGCACTGCAGAAATTAGGATGTTTGTCCAACCTACCCTGAAGTAAGCAGCTGTTAAGATCTCTTGTATAAAGCACAACAGTAAGGGCAGCCCGTGCTGGCTGAGGAGGCACACTGAGCGTGCATCATGGCTGCTCAAGCAGCAAACAATTCACAGGGTTAGAGTCCCTGTTCCCTGCCATCCTGCACCCAGCTCCACAAATGCAGCTCCCTCACGCCCTTGAAGCCAGGTTGAGCTCACACCTTTTACCGGACAGCGCGAACAAAAATGTACAGCACATACTGAGCGGAAACAATAGCCAGTCCTACAGAGCCCAATATCAAAGCCACTGATAGTCGGCTGAGTTTCCAGGAGATATGCACAGTCAATTGGCCCTTTCCTGTTTATTTATTTATTTATTTTAAATAAACACCAGCTGTATATAAAATGCAGAGTGAAAGTCTGAGAGCGGACGTGCGATGAGTCTCATTTGGTCCTGCTTTGCCATTTGTCACAGAAAAGCTGAGCCACCTTCCCAAGGCTGGATTTTACTTTAGGTTAAAACAAAGCACAGCCACTCTCCCCTAAAGCACATTTGCATTACCAGATTCAACAGGACTCACAAATACACCCCTAACCTACCGCCCTAGTGGGGTTTAAAGCCATTTTCTGCAGCTAACAAGTCCAGATCTGCACGCACAAAGTTATTACCTTCTGACAGTCGGTTGGTAATACATAACACGAACGGCAAGAGGATTTGGGAGGAGAAAAAATGTTTCAGTGCGGCTCCTGTTGGAACAGGTACCTGCGTTACACAAGCAGCGATCGCCCCCGATAGCCACAGAGAGATGGACTGCGCGGTGAAGCCTCGGACGCTGGAGAGGCCACCAGCCTGTCCTCTGTCCCTGCCAACAGATGCTCAGAGATGCTTCGGGCTTGTCCACCTCTGGGGAAAAGGGCCAATCTCTTCAAAAGCGTGGAGCTGATACCCCTCACTCTCCCCCCAGATGTGGCAGCGGTTGCACCCCCCCAGGTAAAGAAAAAGGATCGCCACACTGAAACAAAGAGTTTTCCCTCAGTCACCTCCCTCCAAACAAATATTTACAGTTGTTACAATCCAGAGGCACAGGGTTTTAGAAAGGTTTCTTTTAAAAAAAACCCCAACCACCACAGATTCCAAGAGGCTATATATTAAGCACACACTGCAATCTCTGGTGCACGGGGGGGCTGCCGAATTCCCCCCTCTGCCGGGTCAACAGGCCGATGGGAAGAGGCCACAAACTCGTTAGGTCTGACGGAGGCTCAGCAACAACATGGTGGCACTTCCCACCCCGGGGGGCTGATCCGCCCTTCCAGCGCCTGCCCCACACCAAGCCTCTACTTCCCGGGGGGCCGCAAAACACCCCCGGTGACCCACGCGCCCAGGACCCCAACACACACAGGACCCCCCCCCCCCCCTCCCAGTTCTTCCTCACTCTGGGGAAAAAAACCCATAAATTTCAGTTTCCTTCGTTATCTCCTGAAGACAGGCTGGAAGACTCCCATTTCTTTTCCCAGCCAAAGCCAAGGCGAGCGTGGGCCTCCTCGGAGCATCCCCCTCGCACCGCAGGACTCCCCCCCGCACCGGGAGGAGACCCCGCTCTCCGGCCCCCATCCCCAATTGCTGTTATCTCTCCAAACACACAACCGTCTCCTCTGGGGGGGGGGGGGGGGGGGGGCACGGCCCCCCAAACAAGCTCAAGGACCCCCTACACACCCCGGCAAATGCCCCCCACCCCAGCCGGGCTCGACCCCCGCCCCGGGGGCTCGGTGCTGCCCACCACACCGGGGGCCCAACCCTACACCAAGTCCTTGATGCCTCCAAAGAACCCCCCCCACCTCCCAAGACCCCCCCAATCCATGGATCCCCCCCCTGTTCCTTCTCCCCAGCCTGAAAACACCCGCCTCTGCCCCCCCCCAGGGCCGCCTGTCCGCAGCCCCCCTCCAGGGCCCTCCCCGTAGCCTACAGAAAACCCCCAGGCCCCCAAATCCCCTCGTACCCCCTTCCCTCCTCCCCCAGGACCCCCCTAAAATCTCAGCCCCCCCCCTCACCTACCCCCACAGCCCGCCCCGCGCCAACCTCACCCCCAGGCCCGGGCTCGCTCCTCGCCGCCCCCCCCCCCGCTCCCCTCAGCCCCCCGCATCGCCTCCCCCCTCGATTCTCCTCATGGATCCCCGCTTCCCTTCACGATTCCCCCCCCCCCCCCCTCCTCCTCCTCTCCCCGCCGCCTCCGGTTCCCCTCACGGCGCCGGGCGGGGGCGGGGCGGCGCGCCGCCATGTTGTGCCCGGTGCGGGCCGGACCCGGGGGCCACCACTCACCACGGGCTCTGCCGAGAGCCCCAGCCAGGATCAGGACGAAGAGAAGGGCGGCGGGAAGCGGCGGGGGCCGGCGGGAGAAGGGTGGTGGCAGCGGCGGGGGGGCGGCCATGGCGAGCGGCCGCGGCCTCGGTGCCGAGCGGCCGCCAGCGCCTGCGGGGAGGGGCGAGCGCCGGCGCGCGGCCTGGGGGCGGGGCAAAGCCTTAAAGGGGACGGCCTCTTAAAGGGGACGGCCTCTTAAAGGGGAGGGCCCGCTAGGTGCGGGTCGGCCGATACGGAATTGTATTGGGGGGGGGGAAAGTGTGCGGTGGTTTTCGTGCGTGATTTGTGTGCGGGTGTGTGTGCACACGGCTGACGCACCACCGGGTGGGTGTGTGGAGCGTGCACGCGTGTGCACCGTGAGCTGCGCGGGGCACGTGCGGCGCGCCCTCCCGCAGCGTGCTGCGGGTGCGCGGGTGGGTGCGCGGGTGGGTGCAGCGTGAGGCTGGCAGGTGCAGGCAGCTGCAGGCAGGGGGCTGTGAAGCCACAGGCCTGGGGCAGCTGGTGCATGGTGGGGACTGAGCCATGCCCGGGCAGGGCACCCCAAGCCCCGGGCTGAGCACCCCAACTCCCGGGCAGGGCACCCCAAACCCCAGGCTGAGCACCCCCAAACCCTGGGCAGGGCACCCCAAATCCCGGGCTGAGCACCCTAAACCCCAGGCTGGGCACCCCAAACCCCAGGCTGGGCACCCCCAAACCCTGGCTGAGCACCCCAAACTCTGGGCAGGGCACTCCAAACCCCGGGCTGAGGACCCTAAACCCCAGGCTGAGCACCCCCAAACCCTGGGCAGGGCACCCCAAACCCCAGGCAGGGCACCCTAAACCCCCGGCTGAGCACCCCAAACACCGGGCTGAGCACCCCAAACCCCAGGCTGAGCACCTCAAATCCCTGGCTGAGCACCCCAAGCCCTGGGCTGAGCACCCCAAATCCCGGGCAGGGCACCCTAAACCCCAGGCTGAGCACCCCCAAACCCTGGGCAGGGTGCCCCAAACCCTGGGCTGAGCACCCCAACCACCGGGCTGAGCACCCCAAACCCCAGGCTGAGCACCCCAAATCCCTGGCTGAGCACCCCAAGCCCCAGGCTGAGCACCCCAAATCCCGGGCAGGGCACCCCAAACCCCCAGCTGAGCACCCCAAGCCCCAGGCAGGGCACCCCAAACCCCGGGCTGAGCACCCTAAACCCCAGGCAGGGCACCCCAAACCCCGAGCTGAGCACCCGAAACCATGGGCAGGGCACCCGAAACCCTGGGCTGAGCAACCGAAACCCTGGCCTGAGCACCCCAAAGCCCCGGCTGAGCACCCTAAACCCCAGGCTGAGCCCCCCAAACCCTGGGCAGGGCACCCCAAGCCCCTGGCTGAGCACCCCAAACCCTGGGCAGAGCACCCTGAGCCCTGCCCTGCTCAGCCCTACATACCCCTCACCCCAGTGCCAGCCCCACCAAGGGCCAGCGGCTGCCCTTTGCTGACCAGTTTCTCCCAGTCTCTAACTGGGAGTGAGGCAAAAGGGCAGGACAAGACGAGCCCAGGGCAGCCACAGCAATGTGCCAGGCTATGCCGGGAATGTGCAGGGGCCAAAACCCGTCGACGGCTGCGCTCTCCTGAACCAGCTCCCCTTTCATCCTGGGGGGCTTCGCCCTGACCCCCAGACCATCAGCAGTGCAAACCCCATGAAGCAGGAGGGCTGGCAGCCGCAGCCCCCCTCCGTGCAGCCCCAGCCCCTCACGGGCACAGGGAGAGGGTTGGCACGAGGCTGGAGCGAGGTTTATTGCGGGATCCGGCGGTGCCGGAGTGATACACGGCAGCTACACGGTGTTGAAGCAATAAATTAAGCCATGCAGAAGCACGGGGCTGCAGAGTCCCATCCTGCCGCATCGCTCGGTGCCCAGTGGGGGACGTTTGGCAGCTGTTAAGCGATAAAATAGCTTTACACTTTATTAAATATATTAAATCTTAATAATTAAATAATTATGGAGCAAAGCTGGTTCTGCTGAACATCCCGGTCCTGTCCGAACAGCCCTGAACATGGGGTGGTTTTGGGGATGGCGACGAGTGGTGTGGGCTGGAGCCGGCCGCAGGGTGCACCAAAATGCCCTGGAAAACACCAAAATGTTGGCAAAGATCAAAAGGGCTTGGAAAGGAGGAATGCCGGCTGCTCGGCAGGGAAGGATCAAGCCACCGTGGCTGTGGGAGCCCCTGTCTCGGCGGGACCTTGCGGCATGGGTGATGCTCAGGTCCCGCTCGGTGCTGGCGGTTCCTTGTTCTGGGGAGCCCCGAGATGCACCGGGGTGGAGATCCAGCCCTGTCGGGGGGGGATGCTGCCCCTGGTCCATCCTTTCCCAGCGAAATCCAGACCTCCTTCGGCAAGAGACACGCCGGGCACTGCAGCCCTGCCGGGGAATTCCTGCTGCCGCCGCCGAGCCCGCGGCATCCCCGCTGCCAACGTGCCGGGCAGGCAGGTTTGGGCAGCACCTGCTGCCTGCGCGTTGCGCTGGGTGCCAGCCATGGGGTGGGTGCCCAGCCAGGCTCGGGGGCTGTGGCAGGGGATGGTGCTGGCTCCGGCGCTTGCTTGCCCCTCGGCTGTGGTGTCTGGCTGGGGGGCTTGGAACGGGCCGCCAGCCCCAGGCGCCCGCTGCCATCCCCGCCGGGCAGACGAGACGGGCCGGCGTCAGATGACGGATCCAGGGGGTATTTTTATAACCGGGCTGGAAAATTCCTCCCTTGCTTTTTTTTTTTCCCCTACTTTTTCCCTCCTTGCAAATTAAAAAGGCTCCAAGGAGGGGGTAGGAAAGGTGGGAGCTGCAAGCAAAACCCCCTGTGTAACCGGGAGCCATCCTGGCGTTGGCTTTGCCGCCGTCCCCGGTGCAGCCTGCGAGCGGCTCCGGTGTGTGCCCGGCGTTCACTGCTCTGGCTTGGGCTTTTCCAGGGAATTGTTCAACTTCTTCAGCGTCTTTTTAATCCGCAGGGCGGTGAGGCGGGCCGAGGGGCTCTGGTACCAGCACTCCTTCATGATCTTTGCCAGCGCCGACAAAACCTGGGGGAGGCACAGAAAGAGGGGAGAATTGAAGAGTTTCATGGGGAGAAAAGGTCCGGCTCGGGGTGGGAGGAGGGTGGCCCCCCTGGGACTCACCGAGTCGGAGAAGAGGCGGTTGGGGATCACGGGGGTCTGCTGGTCGATGCACACCACCTTCTTCATGTCCTCGAAGCTGGGGTCGCTGGGGACGGCGTCGAAGAAGGGCGGCCGGTACTCCTCCACGATGCCTGGGGTGGTGGGAGGGGGTGGTGGCGTGAGGGCAGCGGGAGAGCGTGCAGGGTTCGCCCCCCTCCCTGCACATCATGGGGTGCCCGGGGTGGCCAGCACGACCGACGTGGACCCTGCCTTGGGGGGGATGTGGAGCCCTGGGAATTGCCAGCGTGATTTGCCCCACCACACCGGCGGTGATGCTGCCTGCGGGGTGCACGGCTCCAGCTCCGGCGGCACCGTGGAACCTCGCCGGGATGGCACAGGGTGTCTGGGGTTGGCTCCAGCACTGGTTCTAGCACTGCTGGTGCCTCCAGCACCAGCACCAGCACTGGCAAGAGTCCAGCACCAGCCGTACCATGAACAACAGCTCCAGCACCACCTCTAGCACCGACACCAGCTCCCAGCACCCATGCCACCTCGCAGCCCCCCCCCCTCCATCTGGCAGCCTCACGGCAAGCCCGCCAGCTGGCCCAGCTAATCTCCCTTTAGTGCCTCCATATGTCTGTGTGTCCGCGGGGTTTAACCCCTCTGGGCTGCCCTGAGCACCCACCAGCTCCCTGTACCCTGGGGGGTCACGCCTGCACCTTGGGGTCCCCTGGACTCTCCATCCCCAATGCTGTGGGGCCGTGCAGGGGCTGCACAGCCCATCCTGGAGGGCGAGGGTGCCTGGAAGGGTTAAAACCAACCGGCTGAAGGTCATCCCCAGCACATGGTTTTGGTAATTCGGAGTAAATGTTTAATCTGAAGGAGCCCCGGGGCAGTAAATGAGATTATCCCGGCCAGACTGCGCCTTGGGGGAACCTCCTGCCTCACCCACTAGCGCGCACCATTTAATTAATGCTTCTAATGGACTTTGCTGGTGGTGAGCGGCGCTGGCCGGGAAGCCCCGAGAAGGCTCCTCCACAGTGTGGGGGACCCCGTCCGTGTCCCCGTCCCCATCCCCAGGAGCCAAGCCCCGCTGGCCGGAGGTCCCGGCCATGGCCGGCTTCCAGGCAGTGCTCGACGCTGCTTGTTTTCTAATCAGTGCTGAACAAACAAAGCACTGATTGAGTCTAATGGGCCCTTTAATCAGGGAGCCGGGTGCTGACACTAGATTACAGTGTTTATAATTTACAGCTAATCTTCTGGGCGAAGGGAAAGAAAAAAAAAAAGCAACAAAAAGGAGGGAAGAAGGGAGCAGGCGCGGAGCCTTGCCGCGAGCCGGGAGCGCGGCAGCGGGCCAGGAGCCGCTCACCATTCACCACCGTCCGCCGGGTGATCTCCCAGAGCACCAGCCCATACGCCCAGATGTCCGTCTTCTTGTAGGACTCGAAGCAGTCGGTGCGGATCTGTTCGCTGAGCACTTCTGGGGCCATGTAGCGCTTGGTGCCCACCCGGGGGTTGTTGCCGATGTCCAGGTAGTCGCTGCCCTGGGAGTGCATGACGGCCAGCCCTGGAGGGATGCCGGCCCTGGTCAGTGCCGTGCTGGTGCTGCATCCCCAGGATGCTGCATCCCTGGAGCACTGCATCCCTAGGGTACCACATCCCTAGGGTACCACATCCCTAGGGTACCACATCCCTGGGGTTCTGCATCCCACCCCCATCTCACCCAGGTCTGCAATGCAGCACTGCCGGTTGCTTTTCACCAAGATGTTCCTGCTCTTTAGGTCACGGTGGGCAATGGCAGGCTTGCCCTGGGTGCCGAAGATCTCCACGTGGAGGTGGACGAGGCCGCAGATGATGGAGGAGGCCAACCCCAGGCAAGTCTCCACATCCAGGGCTGTCCTCTGCAGGTAGTCGTAGAGCGAGCCATTCTCGTGGTAGTGCGTGATGAGCCAGAGCTGGGTGCTGGAGTTCCTCGACGTCATGTCGGAGGCGATGAAGCCTGGACAGGGAGAAGAGCCGTGACCGTGGAGCCGCTGCACGGCCGCCCCCCAGCCCCCTTGTCCCCCCACTCACCCAGGATGTTGTCGTGCCGGAGGAGGACAGTGTTGTAGATCTCGGTCTCACGGAACCACGACTGCTCGTCCCGGGAGGAGAAGATCTTCACGGCCACACTCTCCCCGTGCCACACACCTCGCCACACCTCGCCATAGCGTCCTTTGCCTGCCACAGCCACGGCACCGCGTCACGCGGCCCCTCTGGCCCCCAGTGCCCTCCCCACACTCAGCGTGATGAACCCGGCTCCCGGTGTGGAAGAGCAATGGGGCGGCGCAGGGTACATTGACCTTGGCCAACTGCCACGCACCCACCCAGCCGCTCTCTCCCTCCCCCATCAGCAGGACAGGGGCAGAACTTGGGGTCTCTACAGGGTTTTGGCTGAGACATCAGGTCCAACCACCCTTCCCGCATCTGGCTTCGTGGTCCCATTGCCGGCTGCTGGGGGCAAAGGGTCTGGCACATGCCCAAGGGCTGGTTGGGGGGGCCGGGGCAGCCTCCCCTTGCGCGGGGCCCCTCTCCTTACCCACACACTCCACGAGGGTGATCTGCCGAGCCACTGTTCGCTGGACGAGGAAAGGCAGCCCCGAGCCACTGCCTGTGGTGCAGTCATCGTTCAGCAAGTCCTGCGCAGCCGGGGCAGCAGTGGGGTCAGCTCGGTGGCCAACCCCACTCCTGGCACATCCCTCCCTCCCACACCTTGTGAGCATTTGGGGTCCCCCCCCCCCCCCAGCTCACCCACCTCTAAAGTGCTGTCTCCCACCATGGATGCCTTCAGCATGAGGTCTGTGTCGCCCAAGTCACTTTTCTGGTGGTGATGCTGGGCCACCTTCCAGCAGAAGAGTGCCGTGAGCGCCACGAGGATGAGGAGGGCAAGCAGCGGGACGAAGATCATCAGGAGGAGGTTGGGCAGGGAAGGTGCCTTTCCCAGGGCCTCTTCTCCTGGGTGGGGGAAACGATGGATGGGAGCATGAAGGTGGACCTGGGAGGATGGAGGTCTTGGTGCTTGGGCTTGGACCTGGGGAGGGTGGCTCCGCATTGGGGTCAACCCCATGGACGGCAGCTCTGCAGGCACAGCCCAAGAAGCTGAGGACATCTTGCTGACCATGTCCCACCTGGGAAAGGGTGACCCTCGAGGTGCTGAGTGAGGATGGGGATGATCTGGAGACCCAACCACATCTCCAGCCACGCAGGCAGCTCTGCCGCCGTACCTTGCAGGAAGATCTCCAGCTCGGCATTGCACATGCTGGAGTTGCAGCACCTCATGCCGTACTGCTCCGTCACGGGCGTGTGGCAGTTCTCCAGGATGTTCTGGGAGAAGCAGCCCTTGTGCTGGGTGATGGTCCCTTCCTCCTTCCTCTTGCTGACGAAGCACACCTGGCCCGTGCAGGTGGGCAGGCTGCAGTGTGGCACGTCGCAGACGCACAGCAGCTCGTCTGTGGGTGCAAGGAAGAGGTGTGTTGTGCCATGGGGCCACCCCACTGCCTGGCCCGGGGCATGCTGGTGGCTTTGGGGACAGTGACATCTCTCCTAAAGACTCCTGAACCAAATTTTGAGAGCGGGCAGCCTGGGACTACCACTGTCTGGGCTGAGGAAGGCAGCTGCGTGTGGTCAGCACAGGGAAGCCCATCCTGAGACCTTCTGGAACATTGCTTGCTCTTGGCTGGGACCCAAGCACCAGCTCCGAAGCTGGGGGTCGCCTGTCCCCACGCTCCTGGGGAGGCAGCGGAGGGGCCATGCATCCAGCTGGGATTAACTGGGATGCACTGGTTCACAGCACACAGGGTCACATCCTGCCCGTGGGATCCCAGGGGACATGGGAGCTCCAGGGCTGCCTGCAGGAGCCAGGTCCTGGGAGCCAGGATGGGACCAAAAGCCTCAAACTCAGCTGGTGCCTCCCCAGAGGGTGCTGCAGAGACACTGTGTTTCAGGAGCTGGGTGTCGAACCCTGGGTCTTTCCTGGAGCTTTCATCGGCCGCCCCGAAGGCGCTTCCCCGCACCGTGGTGCCGGAGTGGCACAGAGGGCGGCCACGCTCCCAACCTCCCGATTTAGCTCTGCCCTTTTGCGCAGAAAATATCCCTCCTGGAATCAGCGAGTTCAGCGAGAGGGCAGCCAGACAGACGGCGGCGAGGGGACGGACGGACGGCGGCGAGGGGACGGATGGCTGTGGCCAGCTCCCCTCCTGCGCCTGTTGCCCCAAAGGCTGCCTGGTGCCAGGGCCATGGGCTGGTGGTGTGGCTGGGTCGGTAAGTCCTGGGAGTTGGTGGCCCCATGGGCAGGACAGGGACCCGGTGGGGACTCGTCCCCCTGCCAAGTTCTGCTGCTCCTTCCTGGCACAGCCACGCTGCTTTGGTCCTCCCCGCACAAGCACCCAGCCTGGATTCGTCCCCAGGTCACCCTGATGCTCCCCTGGGAGCAGGAGCAGCTCATCCCTGCTCCCCACCATCACCCCTGGGAAAAACCACGTTTTAAAGCACGTGCATGCAAGCCTTTTCCCCATCTCCCCTCTGGTGACGTCAAAGCACTTGATGAACCGTAATTAATTAAGCTGAGATCCTCTTTGGGAGGCAGGTCATGGTCCCAGAGGGGAGAAGCCCCTCGCTGGGGACGACGCGGGTCCCCGAGGAGCCCTGCCTCCCTCGGCACTTGCTCCAGGCGAGCTTGAACGAGCTGCTCTCCGCAGTGGTTTATTTTGAGCAGAGCAAGCGATGACGTTCCCAAAGAGCCGAGGGTTTATTTTAACCCCCTGAGCGTGGCGGAGACCATCCGGTGCTGGCTGCCTTCACCGCATCGTTTCGGTACTCACCAGCTGCGAAGCCGATGGAGAAGGTCATCAGTGCCAGCACCGCCCGGCCACAGGCTCCACACGGCATTTTCCTGCGGAAAGCAGAGGGGGTGAGAGGCAGCCCACCGCAGCCCACCGCAGCCCTCGGCCCCCATGATGAGGCTCATTGCTGGGCTGGGAATGGCTGCGGGGGCTTTGGGAAGGAACTGGGGGGCCGTGGTGAGCAACGGAGGCTGGTGGGGAGGGAAAGGGCGGGTGGAGCGGTGCGGGGTAGGATGTGCTGCTTCCAAGCGGAGTTCAGCTCCGGACGTCTGGGGTACAGCCCTTCCTGAGAGCAGATCCCCAAGACCTCCCGAGCTCGGGGGACCTCCTGACCGCGGTGTGGGACACCGTGCATGGCCCCGTGGTTCTCGGGAGCACTCCGGAACAGGGACCTTGCCATGTCCATGCTGCCCCAACATCCTTCCTTTATCCCAGCAATCCGTATTCTGTCATTTCCCACCATTCCTGTCGCTCCCGTGCTGCAAAAACACAGCCGGTGGCAGACCCCATGGGCTCGGCAGCCATGGCGAGCGCGGTGATGGCCACGGCACTGCCGGAGATCCCAGGGTCGGCAAGACCCATGCCGTAGGACGGAGCTGAAAGCCCCCAAGCTGCATCGCTCACACCCACCGGAGCTGGAGCCGCCGGGTGCAGCTCAGCCCCCGGGGGGCTTTTGTATGGAGCTTATCGAAGACACAAGCAGAGGCGCTGCGGGCAGCCAAAAATTCCCCAGCTGAGCCTTTGGGGGAAGTTTTGCTATTTTTTCTCTCTTTTTTTTTTTTTCCTTGTAAAAGAGACATTTCTGCCAAGCCAAACACAGCGGAGCCGGCACTGCCCCCTGCCCCTCGCCCTGCCAGCATCGCTGCCCCTTTCACATGGCCGAGAGCTCGGCCGGCGGCGGCCGGGGCTCCCCAGCCCCTCCTCGGCTCATTCTTCGTGGTTCCCGACATAAACACGCCAAAGTCTCCGTTTCCTGCAATTGAAGGAGCCCTGCCCAGGGCTGCCGGGACAGGAATCAAGATTGTTTAGATTCTGGCCTTGATGGGGAAGCGAAGTCACGCAAGCCTGGCCCTCGAGAGCACACACGTACGTGGCTGACCCAGGCAGGCTCCGGCCGTGGCATAAAACGGGCTTTTCCTCCCCAAAATAGCTCACTTTATTGTTGCTCATGGGGAGGAAACAGCGACCGGGTCCCAGGGCTGGAAAGGCAGGAGCAGGGTCTGGTACCGGGTGCCCTGTGCCAGGAGCGATGCCCGGGCTGATCTCCGGCTGAAGCAGCAGCTGATCCCTCGACTGGCCCAGGATCAGCTTTATTTTAAAAAACCAAACTCCCCTGGAGTTGGGCTGCTGTTCCCTGAGCCTCCAGGATGCTCCCAGGCACAGCGCTTCTCCTTGCAATCCCGAGAGCTACAAAACGCATCTTTTTAAAGGGAAGCCAAGATTCCGGGTGGTGAATTCCCTCCTCGGGGGCACTTCCATAAAATCCCAAGCTGTTAGAGGGCTGCGGGATATTTGCCGTGAAACACAAAGCAGCCAGGGCCTCACCCAAAACTTTGCTGTACGGGCAACAACATCACAAGGATTGTCGGTAGAGCAAACCTTAACCCAGAGCCGCCCCTGGCATCCCATGGGAAAAACATCCCGTGCGCTTCTGTAATGGGTCAAACAAGCCCCTGCGTCCCCATCCCTGTCCCCAACATTTCTCCCTCCTTTCTCACGCTGGACCTGCAGCTCACGCACCTTCCTGGTGTCTGGAGCATCTTCCCCAGCCTGGCTGGGAGGTGATGGCAAGTCACGTTGCTGTCTTACATCCTTCCATCCTTTGGGATTTGCAGCAGCATCAGGAGAAGGAAAAAACCCCAACTGAAACCTCTCGGATGGGGTGTGGGCGCCGGCAGAAGCGGCTGGGAGCAATAGGCAGTTGTGCCGCAGCACTGGCCGGACGGGGGGTCTGGAGCAAGACCCAGCCCCGGGGAAGGGGAATTTCCCGGTGACCCCACGGAGAGAAAAGCAAAGGGACTGTTGGGGGGAGATGGGGCAGGAGGCGGTGGGAACCTGGGAAAGGGGGTGGCTGGACACAATCCTCAGGGACATGCGTGATGGCTAGAGGGTCCCTTGCTCTTAGCGGGGTGGCTCGGCAGAGCTTTGCAATCCTGGCTCTTCCGCCCTCCCCTGTGGTTTCTGCTGCTCCTGGGGGGGTTTCGCCACAGGATGTGGCTCGTGACTCAGTTCCCCTCTGTCGCCTTTTCACAGGGAGCCAGACACAGCAGAGACCCTCGTGCCGGCTGGTGCCGGTGCCGGTGCCAGCTGGGGGGAAGCAGGGTGAGCCAGGCGTGTGCGGTGGTACCAGCTGCAGGTGCGAAGGGCTGGATGGACACCACGTCGGAGTCGGTGAGAGCTTTTTCCACAGGCTCCCAAAGCTTCAGCCTGGTTTTAAGGAACAGACAGAGGTTTTCCTCCCTGCTCCCTGTAGCTGCAGGTTGGTCACGCATGCAGCAAAGCCATTTGCATCCTTCGGTGCAGCCGGTGCAGGAGAGACGTTCAGCTCAGGGACCCACACCGGTGGGCTGCACCATGCTGGCCCTTCTTGCACCGATGGGCATCGTTGCGCCGAAAATAAGAGACAGGCAGAGAGAGTGGCAAAACCAGTTCATGTTAATCTCTTCGTGGGGCTGGCATCACATGCGGCTCCTCGTGCAGAGTGGGGATGAGGGGAGCGTTCCTGCCCCAACTTTGCGGCAGGGTTCGAACGCCGGCAGTGGGGCAGAACTCCCACGGCATGGCTCGCACCAGCTTCGCTTTAGGCACTTTGTTCTGAAAATGGAGCCTCTTCAGCGGCCGTTTGGCTCTTCCTCGCCCACCCCTCCTCCAAGAGACCCGGGGTTTGGCTTTGCAGAAGGGGCACGTCGAGGCGTCGCATCCTGCGCCGTCGCTGCTGTTGGTGACCCACCGCCCTCGCTCCAGCCCCCGCTAGCGAAGCTGTCAACTTTCCCTCATTCTCCCCCATGCCTTTTCAAATACACCCAAATTCCCCATTTCCCACATCAGCTCTGGGCTTTCGGTATCAGCCGCGTATTATTTCAGCTCTTTAGCAAAGACCTGGAGACAGATCCTGCTACTGCTGCACTGGTGTAAATCCAGATTTAAGCTCCCGGCTCCGCCAGAGCCCCGATTCCAGCCTCCGCTAACCCTGACGTCAACCCCGGCGTCCCACCGAACGCGAAGGAAACGGGGCCGAATCCTGATTTCAGCTGCACGGGGGTCAATCAGGAGGGAAGCACTGAGCTCGGTGCAGCCTCGGACCCCGTGAGCGCGCAACGCTTCCCCACTCACCTACAGCATCCGTGTCCCACAGGCGCCCACGGA
Organism: Harpia harpyja; assembly: GCF_026419915.1. Lineage (NCBI taxonomy): Eukaryota > Metazoa > Chordata > Aves > Accipitriformes > Accipitridae > Harpia > Harpia harpyja. The sequence continues at coordinate 29,586,713 of NC_068954.1, forward strand.
ACTGCCCGGTCCCGGCGAGGCTTTCCCGGCTGCAGTCCCGAGCTCGGAGGCGGTGTGCGCGGCTCAGCCGGGGCAGCTCTGCTCCGTGCCGTGTTCCCCGGCTTGGAGGAGCTTCATGGGTCTGCTCCCCTCCCACCACCCGTCCCGGCACCGTGGGGGCTCCTGCGGCTGCAGTGTTGCCCGTCCCGGTGGGGGAACGTCTCTGTCCCCGTCCCGGCCCTGGGGACTCGGCTCAGCAGCCCTGTTGTCCGAGCGCAGCCGCTTGGCAAGCGCTCTGTGGTCTGGATGTGGGAGAAGTCAAAAAAATGTTTCTTATTACTGCCTCTTCCTGCCTGGCTTCTCTCCACCACTCCCAGCTAATAAAGCATTTCCTATTGCTGAGCACACATCCACGGCCAGCCTCCCTTCCTCCCGCACACCGGGCCCCAGCTCCATCCTGGTTGCTCTCCCTCGACCCGTTCCTCCCACCCCTGTCCTTCACTGGGCACTTTCCCACCGGGTTTCCTGGCTTTCAAGGCAAACCCAAGCCTTTGGTGGGGGGACGTCCATCATGTCTCCTTCCCCCAGTATCTGAAGGCGTTTGGCAGAAATGCAGCTGGTTGCTTTGGTGGCGCTGGGGGTGGGAATGGTCCGGATAGATGCTGCGGGAATGACCTTGACGTGCTTGGCCATCCCTTCTGCTCCAGCATCCCACCTTTGTGGGGATGGGAGCATCATGGTGGAGCCAATGGGCTCCCCGGTTATTCAGTGCTGGCCACAACACTTTCGGTGTACTGCGCTGGAGGGCAGGGGACGTTTTATCCCCCGGGGCATAAAGCAGCATCGGGGGGTGCTGCCGAATGGTCACCCCATTAGGGATGCTCTGCCCTGGCTGCTGGCATGGAGCAGGGCTGGGGTGGGCCAAGGGAGCTTGCTCGGTGCCTCCTGCCCGCACGTCCCCGCCGTCCCCCACCGTGGCCCTTGAGATGCCGCGGCAGCAGGCGCTGGGATGCCGACGGCGGGGCCGTTCCCACGGCGGGAGGCTGGGCACTTCCCGCTCCCCCAGGACACGTGGGGCCGTCGGCGCTGTGGGCAGTGGAAGTGCCGCTTCCCCTTTTGCCGCTTCGGGGTTCTTCTTTGGGCCACCCGCCTCTCAGCAGTTTCGTAGTCCTCCCGTCCTCCCTCCTCTCCCTCCAGCGCCTTTCCAAACCCCATCCTTGCCTTTTTCTCGGCTGCTCGCCCCGGCACAGTGACCCGCTCCCACGGGCAGGCGGAGGCAGCCGGCAGCAGGCAGCGTGCAGGATGGCATTGCAGCCTCTTTCCTAACGAAGTTACGGGGCCTGATTTACCTCTCCATTCCCCATTGCATCACCAACCCCAATTGCACCATGAACCCAACTGGCACCCGGAGCCTCTCCATGCTGGCGGAGCACGGCTGCGAAGCTTTGAGTCTTGCCCGCCGCCTCTCCCCTGCTATCACCCATGATCTAGGAAGTTTAAACAAACAAAAACACAAAACCAGGATAAAACATGAGGGACCTTCATGCATGACCTTGCCCACACCGGGGCCGGGAGCTTTGCAGAGCCGGCGCAGGGGAAACGGGCAGTTTCCATCTGATAGGAGCCGCCCAGGAGGAAGCCGGTGCCTGCAGACGCCTTATCGCCGTGACCATCTCTGCTCCGGCGCACAGGTCTCGGTGATCTGACTGGCGATCAGCCCCTCCCGGGGTTATTCCTGGATGGCTCCTGTGTCCTCGCTGCCTTCCATGGGTGCAGGCACACGGCGAGCGTCAGCACCTCGCTTTTACAGCTGCAGGCAGGAGTTTCCCCAGGCAGCTGAGCGCGGCAGGTCTCCGGCAAGGTCTGGTGCCGGCTGCTTTGGTCCCTGCGCTTCCATCTTCCAAATGGGGCAGCTTCATTTTTTAAACCATAATCATCACTGGTGGGATAAATACTTGCTTAAAAACTTCTAAAAGTTACTAAGTCCTATTCTTGGGCCACTTGAAGGGCAGGGATGGGTGGGAGCCCCGGACCAGGCTGTGGCTCTGGCACTGCCGCCGTGGGAAAGCAAATTCATCTGGAGCAGGGACTGACTGCAGAGGTGCGTTAATGAACATACCGAACCCACCCCAGGCTCTCTTAGCCGCAGGCAGGGCGATCCCTGCCCTGCTCCGCACTCGCGCCGGTGCCGGCCCCCGGCTGGGGCAGACGGGGTGAATCAGCGGGGATGGGCGCCTGCCTCGGTGCCGGGCTGAGTGCCGGCACGCCGGCAGCACCGCGACTCACGATCCCGCACCGGCCCTGCCTGCCACGGTGCAACCTCCCACCACCCTCTCGAAGCCGAAGCGAGACTTTCCGTCATCGTTTGGACGCTCATCACCGCGCACTGTGACTTTATCCCACAGAAGGGTGCGGGGCACCCCTGGACCGTGGTCGGACACATCCAGCCGCCCCTCGGGGTTTCACCGAGCTGTCCCTGCAGTGGCAGAGGGGGATGAGGGGCCAGCGGGAGCCTGGCTCTCCCTTCCCCCTGCACGGCAGAAGCCAGGCTGGCGTGGTGCGTGCGATGGCTGCTCCATGTGCCGTCCGCCCCCGGCTCATCTGCGAGCCGCCGCCGGGAGCTGGCGAAGGAGGGCAGCCACGTGCCGGGGAGCCTGATGCAAGCCAAGGGCTGGAGGGGAACAGACGGGGAGGTTGCAGCTCCTTCCCCACGAGCATCCTTTCCTGCCTGCTTGTGACTCGCCCCAAACCTCCTGGCGCCCACCGAAAGGCAGAGCTGCAGCCTAAAAGCGGGGAGTTGGGGCTTTTGTCCCTCTAAAGAAGGGGGTGGCGAAGGGAGGGGGCTCCGTCCTGGGCTGCGTGCCTGGCCAAGAGTTATTTATTACCCGGATAACTAGTGCTTTGAGCAGCTCTCGCTGCCAGTCGCTTTCCCTGGGGGGCAAACCCTGGGTGCTTGGGTGCTGCAGCAGCCAACACGGCTGCTCAGGGCAGGCAGCACCCCAGTTTTACCTTCCTAGGTGCCAGGAGGGAGCCGGAGTTAAGAGGAGCTTGAAATATTGGGAGCACAAGCTCGCTGCCCTGCAGCACATCCAGCGTGCACCAGCACCCAAGAAAAAAGCAGCTGCACAGCTCCCTGTGGGAGTGGGTCCGGGGGGCTGCATGGGTGCGGATGAGGGGCCCCAGGGCTCCATGTGGGTGCAGGCTGGAGCTCCCGGAGGGTGGTTTGCTTGGGAACAGGGACCACTGGGTCCTGTCCTGGGTAACGTTGGAGCACAAAAGCTGCAGCTGGGGATGGAGCCCGTGGGCACCCCAGGTTTGGTTTCCAGCCCATGCCTGGCACCCAGAGCTCCTGTTAACCCTCCTGCAGCGTGGAGATGCTTCCCCACGCTGAGCCTTGGTTTGTCCATCTGCAACCCGGGAATACACAGGAGTGGGGAAGTTAATGTCACTGAGGGGGTGACGGGGTGGACAGGGGATGCTGGTAGCAAGGGGGAAGCATTCCTGCCGGCCCGACAAACAACTCTGAGCTTTATTCATTAAACCAATCCTGTTAACATGGCAACCACTTCCATTTTAATTTGCACAACCATGTTCCACCACGTGTTGCAATATCAAGATTTCAGAAAGATCAAAGAGGCAAAAAAAAAAAAAAAAGAAGAAAAAAAGGAAAAAAGAAGAGAAAAGAGCCGCTTCTGCCACAGACCTGCTCCCTGGCAGACCCAGAGCCTGGCCCAAGGCTGGGTCTCAGCACGTCAGAGCCTGGCATGACCAGAGCCAGGCCGGGGTGTCCACCCTCGAGGCGGGAGAGGACAAGGGGCTGGGGACCCAGGACCACAAAGGCTGGGGCATCTCAGCTGGGTACGTCCACGGCATCCTCCTCCCTCGGGCACCACCATCCCACTGGGGAAGGAAACCACCCTTATGCCAAAAAAGCAAGCGGGTCCAAGCGGATGGCTGGGATCTTGCCCCCACCCTGACACCTCTCACTTAGCATCTCTTCCCCCCTTTCTTCTTTTTCTCCTCGTTCTTTGCCTCCTTGGCTGCTTTCTTCTCCTCCTTCAGCTCCTTGTACTTCCACTTGGGTGGCTGCAGCAGGTTCTTGTCCTTCCCTCGCTGCCTCCGCTCCCTCGAGCTGGCAGGCGGGCAGGAGTCTTTGCTCACTTTGATTTTTGGGACAGGCTCTCCAGGGAAGATGCTGTTCCCACGCCGCAGCCACAGGGGCAGGAAGCTCAGGAGCCCACCGGCCGGCCGGCGTGGTGGCAGGAGCCGGATCTCCGACATGGCTTGGCCGTTGCAAGAGGATGCACCGGTGCTGGGGCATGAAGTGGGTTCTGGCTCAGCATCTGGACCCGGCATGTGCTGCCCGAGGATCTCTGGCACGGACAGCCTGCGCTTGCCCACCTCAGGGGGGCTGTCGGGGCAGACAGTTTGGCAAGCAGTGGCCACGAAGGGGCTGGCAAGGGAGGTAGTCATCCTCACCATGTGGTCCATCACGCCATCCTCCTTGGGGTCGTGGGGGAAGCTGAAGGTGAACATGGATTGGATCTTCTCCGACAGCCTCTTGCCCCTGGATTTGGGGCTCAGTGCCCTGGCCACCAACTCGGCCAGGGCTGGCCACTCGGGCCGGTACTGGCTGCCGAACTGCTCTGCCCGTGGGCGCTGCAGGAGACTCCGGATCCGCACGGTCGTCTCGAAGCGGCCAGTGAAGGCTGCCCACTCCCTGGCCGTCTTCCCCTTGATGGGATCCACTGCTTGCAGGTCTGCTCCTGGAGACCCCGGGATGCAGAGAGTATCACCGCAGTGTCCCACCCTGTCCCACCCCAGAGAGCAGGGAGCAAGCGCAGGGCGAGCAGCAATGCCACTCCTTCCCCCAAAATCCCAGAAAATCCCTGGGGAGATGCTCACCGGCCAGGAGCAGAGCGGCCACGCAGTCATGCCGCCCCTGCACCGCAGCCTTCATCAGCGCTGTCAGGCCCCGAGGGTCTCGCTTGTCCACCTCGAGTGCGGGGTAGTAGTTGAGGAGGTAGTTGACGATGGTGATGTGTCCTTAACAGCCAGAGAGAAGCTGCGTTAGAGTTTCGACAGTTAAGGAGTGATAACTGCTGGTGCCTGTTGGAGAAAGAGTATTTAGGAACTGCATTGTGTGAGGACAAAGATGCAGAAACTTGGAGGGATCAGGGCCGACAGGGTTTGGATTTATTTTGGTTTGGGTTTGGCCGTGCAGGGAACAGCGCTGGTGCACCAGCTGCTTCAGTAGAGAATGCAGGAAAGAGTCCAAAAATGCAAACCCCCTCATCAATTCCAGCAAGGATAAAGTGGGAATAAAGGGTGATCCCCACTTTGAGACCCTCCTCCTTTCACCTGTGGTTAACAAGGGTGGAGGGAGCTGGGCTCTTCTGCTGTAACGAGGAGAACCATCGTGACCGGAGATTTGGTCCATATACACGGCATTTGCCAGCTCGGACCTTGTGTGCAGGTAAATCACTGCGGCTCGCGGGGCTTTTCTGGAGCACGTGGGGCAGCTCCGGCTCAGCTTGACGCCACTGCTTGGGCGGGACGTGTTGCAAGACAACATTGCTGTAGGAATCTCCATTGTTGCATCATCTACCCAGTTTTAAAATGGTGCTAAGATGAACCATAAACTTAGATGGGGAGGGTCACATCCCTTGGGACCCTCGGCTTTCCTGACGGCCCATTTTAAGGTTTTTGGAGGGGAAGCACAGGGGGTCACATCACTTCTCGAGGGGTCTCGTGGGGGCTGCCCTGTGCCGAGGCTGAGCGCGGTGCCTACCTGCCTGGGCTGCCATCATGAGGGCCGTGTTCCCGTCCTTGTCCTGCTGGTTGATGTTTATGTAGGGGCACTTCTGCAGCAGGGGCACGATATCGATAAAGCCCTTGTAGCAGGCGACCATCAGCCCGTTCTGGAGAGGGGGCGGCACTCAGCACTGGGGCTGGCACTGCACCATCCTCCCCACTGCGGTGCTCCCCCGTGGCCCCCCCACCCCAAACCAGACAGGCTCAGGATGGGACAACAGACGAGGTTCTGCTCCAAGGATTGGATCAATCCCGGGAGACCCATCCCGTGTCAAAGCCATCCCACCCGGGAGTCTCCCTCCTGCCCCACCTGCTTTAGCAACCACCATCCTTCAGGATTTGCCTATTCCCGGGAAATCCTCTTTCTGCTCTGCAGGGTGCCCACGCAGCCACTCACCCTCCCGTTGATATCCAGTTCTGTGGCCTCACTCCGTGTCACCCCGTGCTCCAGCCTCTCCTGCACCAGCTTGGCATCGTTCCTGGCGCAGCACTGGTAGAGGCTGAGGTCCCCGGCACCACCAGCCCCTGGGGAGAGCTCGTAGCAAGGGTAGACGGAGTCGTCGGAGAAGATGCTGCTGGTGTCTGAGGGTTCTGACTCCTCCTTCTCCTCCTCCTCCTCCTCCTCATAATACAGCTCCGGGTCGGAGGCATCCAGGCTGGAAGTGGGGGCTGCAGCATGTTCTCCTCCACCACAGGCATCTGTCATCCGGCCCGGCTGGGGGGAGCGAGCCCAGCTTGGCCCCGAGCCCTGTCTGGGGCCAGGAGCCTCTCCCGGGGGGACGAGGGGACACTCCGGACCGTTCACTCCCCCCTGTGCAGACACAGAGTGGGCGTGGGAACCATGTGCGCTCCGGCATCGCTCATCCCACTGGGAAGCCTTGGCCGGCTCCCAGCCGCCAGCACAGCCTGTGGGTCCAGTTTCCATCCTCTGTCCCATGAAAATGAGGGATGGAAATCCATCCCCATCCACTGGGGGCTTGGATGCTGCAAAACCCCAGGTGGGGAGCAGCTCCCCACAGCACCGTCTCCAGCAGGGAAAACGGGGGGACATCTTGGGAGTTTGAAAGGCCAATAAACGTCCCATGGTCTAGGTGTTGAAACCAGGTGGGTGGGGGGATTGGGAATGTCTCTGGGGTGGTAGCGATGCTGATCGGGGCACTGAATGCAGCCGGGCTGTCGTGCCAAGTGCCAGCAAGAAGACCCCATCTCCATCCCTCCCCATGCCACACAGCCAGGGTCTGAGCCCTTCCCACGGTGCCCTCCCCACTATAACCGGTGCACATCAAAGCAGCTGCAAAGACCTTTCCTAGCAGCAGGACCAGAGCAGTGTACAGAGAGAAGGGTTAAATCCAGCTCCCTACGACCAAGCAGCAGGATAGCAGAGGCCGGAGCAGCTCCCGGCTCCCTGAGGAGCCCCTTAAACCGCACGACACAGGGCAACCCGCAGCCCTGGTACAGGAGCTCTGGGGCAGGGACGGACTGGGTGCAGCCTGGCAGCAGAAATTAAACTGGTTTACTTCTGAGTAGAAGCCAATTATTAATTGATTGGTGCTGTGAAAGGAAGAAAGCCTTTGCAATTCCATTAAACTCTTCCACCCCTCTCAGACATCCCAAAGCAGGCTCTGGGGATGAGGGATGCTCTTCTCACTGTAGCCTGATCTTACCTGGGGCTGCTCAGACCTTCCCTGTGGGTCCCTCTTCAGCTGGGCAGCATCACGGCTCCAACCAGGATGGAAAACTTTGTGGGAGACAGTGGAAAATCACCCCTACCCTTTGCAGTGAGAAAGAGGTTTCTGCTCTGGGTCTGAGGTGGCCTTTGGGCACCAAAGCTGTGACAACCTGCACGTTGACGTGTGCTCAGCTAGCCAAGATATCTTAATTTAAACTGTTGCTTAAAATGGCTCCATCCATCCTGAGCAGGATCAGGGCTGCTTGGGCAGGATTTAACATCTTTAGCTGAGGAGCTGCTGTGAGTCCTGGGCTGTATTTTTGTATCTGTCTCACCTCGGTAAGATGCTGCTGCCTGAGCAGCCCCCATCAACTCAGCTAAAACCCCCAAAACTCCTTCCAGCTCCCTTTATATGCAAGTGAATTTGCTGCTCAGATAAATCTGGGGAACTGCTGCTTTGGCCAAGGGCACAGATACCTGTAACTGTGCAGGTGCATGAAATAAACTGCAATCCCCGCTGAGAGGTGCCTTGGAGCCTCCAGCCCCTCTCCTTCTCTGGGCATCAAGATGCCAAAGCCCTCAGGGCACTGGTGAGCACAGGGCAGCCTTAGCGGAGGAGCTGCAAAAACTGGTTTCCTGAATTCCATGTGAAACATAACTGCTCTCTTATCTTCATCTTTAAAGGGTTTTTTTTTTTGTGGTTCATTGATTTTTACATGTTTTCTGAGGTACAGAGGCCAGCTGGCCTGTGAGATCTGGGAAAGGGCACTTTTAGTCTCCAGATCAGCTATTTTCATGGCAAAAAGGCGTGAGTTTGGTCCCAAAGCAGATCGTGGGAGGCCACGTTCTCCATTTAAAGCAGCCATTAAGGCAGAGTCCCAAAGGTCACTTTGCTTCCATCCTTGAACATGAAAATACGGAGCAGATGAAGGATCCCAGCTGTTTCCTCTGTGCTGGGTGCATCCTGCTGGGAAGCGCGAGCTGAGGATCCCGATGCTGAACGTCAGGATCCTGCTGCTGAACATGAGGATCCCAAAGATCAACACTGCGGAGCCGGAGCTGGGCTCTGCGCTTGCAGTGTCGTCCCAAACCCTGGTGTCACCCCGGCCGTGTCCATCCCTGCCAGGGGCCAGGACCTGCTCCGAGCCCTTCGACACCGCGTGTAGCTGGGCTGCCAGCCCCCTCCGGGCTCCTCTGCCTGGGAGAGCCCCCAAACTCCATGGGGGAACCTCTGTGGTTCCGGATCGCCTGTTGCAGCACCAAAACCCAGCCCTCGCCCCTCGCTTCGGGGCTGAGCTTCATCAGCGGGATGGTGCGGCCAGCACGGTGTCACCCCGGTGTGACACCTCCTGCCCCGTAGCCACCCTCCCACGCTGCCTTATCTCGGGAGAGAACCTGGAGCAGATTTAGGGCTTAGGGAGTTATCCGGGGAGTTCCGTGCCGTAATCTGCCGCCTGCCGCAAGCAGGAGGTTCTGAGCCGGTTGCGTAAGGACGAGGTCTGGGGTGCCATGGTCTCAGCTCGCCCAATTCTCACCCCATTGCCGGTGCCTTCGGTGGGGATGAAGGTTTCCCCCAGCACGGTGCAGTCCCGTTGGGGTGGCCAGGCCACGGAGGGGACAGGCGGATCGGCACCGGAGGACATTGCTTGTGCTGGAGGGGGGGGTGTTGTGTGGATTTGCAAAGCCCCCGACTGCCACAAGGGGATGCCGGAGGCTGAGGAAGGAGGCTGCGTCCCGCCGGCCCCGGTGGCTCCGGTCGGGAAGGACGGGGTTGGGGCGGCCGGGCAGCTCCGGGCAGGGGTGGCAGATCTGTTCGGCTGCCTCCAGCACTCCCTTGTCCTCCCACCGCGTTAGAAAGACACATATGACTTCTGAGAGGGCAGCGGGTAGGCTGGGTATAGGTCTTCTATTTTATTTTTATTTATTTATTTATTTAAAGAAGTTTGTACATAGATGTCGTGGCATCCTCCCAGGCGTCATGGCATCCTCCCAGATGTCATAGCATCCTTCCAGATGTGACGGCATCCTCCCAGCCATCTTGGCATCCTCCCAGATGTCATAGCATCCTCCCAGGGATCATGGCATCCTCCCAGATGTCACAGCATCCTTCCAGATGTGATGGCATCCTCCCAGGCATCTTGGCATCCTCCCAGATGTCACAGCATCCTTCCAGATGTGATGGTATCCTCCCAGGCATCTTGGCATCCTCCCAGATGTCATAGCATCCTTCCAGATGTGATGGCATCCTCTCAGGCTTCATTGTACATACCTGGGCCTCACTGCCTGGGAACCTCTTCCTTAAGGACATCCTGGACAGAGGGAGGGAGGGAAGCACAGCTAGGAGATAAACAACCCAGCTGACACGTGGAAACGGTCGCAGGGAGAAGGACAGCCCTGCCCAGAGCACCAGAGCCGGCCGCTTCACTGCGGGGATGCGCTGCTGAGAGTGGCTCCTCTGGCAGCAGAGCATCGCCCGCTCTCCCGGTGAACCCGCACACACTAAATCACAGCTGACGCTCAGGAGCATCCACGCAGGTGGGGGGGCCAGGAAGGGGCTGGAGGACAGCCCTGATCTTTCACCCCTTGCCCAGGGTCCGGCTGGGAGCACCGAGCCCGGTGGTCTGGCCCAGGTCACTCATCCCTCACTGCCTGGTCATCTCCATCACAAAACCAGGGCGCAATAACTCAGCATGGAAGGGAAGTGGAGGGCGTTGATTTAAACCCAGGGATGGGCTCTCCTAACCCTGGCTCTCCTCACTGCGGTCAGGGCCGGGTCATGGCCGAGTGCAGCTCCTGCCCCATGCGCAGGAGAGGGCTGCGGGGATGCGGTAACGCGCTTTGCTGCATGGCCGCATCCAGCCCCGCTGCCTCCGCACTTGGGTGATGCCCTGGGAAGAAGCGGAGTGGCAGGGAAAGGGCTGGGTGCTGCCGCAGCCGTCTGCCGGAGGGTGAGGAGGTGTCTGGTGTGTCACAGCCCTGCTCCCAACCCGGCTGTAAATCAGTGGCGGGTGTCACCGTAAGAGATGACAAAGCCAACCCTTCGCAGAGGGCCGGCAGCCGGTGCAAACCTGGGGTCAAGCCATGATTTACATCGCTGCGGCTGTGCGAGAGCGGTCGTGCCGGCAGGGGCTGTTACCGCTGCAGTTCCTGGACAGGCAGCAAAACCTGGTGCAAGCAGGAGTTTGCTGAGGCTTGGCGGGGGCAGCAGCAAGGTTTGCACATGAAGTGTGATCCCAGGGTTTCTCTACCATGGTGCAAAATCCCATCCTCTGCCTTCCCCATCAGCTGCGTGGCCAGAGACCAAACCATCAGCCTTCACTGCTGCTTGTGTCCCTTTTCCTTACCCAAAACGCTCCGGAGCGGGGATTGCCTCCCATGACGGGTGCTGCCGTGCTGAGGAATGTCACCCCCTGCCACCAGCGAGGACAAAGCAGTCTGTGCATTGGTCACACTTGGCCGACCACCTTGGGGAGCTGCTGCTTGCGGGGTTCAGGGCAGCAGGGACAGTAACCCCTTGTCTTATGCTTTCCTGGTACCATGCCAGGACATCCCCGGAGGTGACACATGTTGAGCGGGGAAGCAGCACGTGCTTGAAACCGGGGATTTCACCAGGATTTACCTCGAATGCACGTTAAGACCATAAACCGCCTTATCTGAGGCTGCGGGCAGGCTCTCTGGCATGGATGTTACCTCCTGGTCCAAAGCGAGCCGGCAGCGCTATGGCACGCAGGCTAACGGGTGTTGAAAGGAAAAGTTATCTTTGGCAGGAAAAAAATACAAAATAAAATGGAAATCTGGATTTTGTTCCCTTATTTTACACAGAGTTTCAGAAACCCAGTGCAGGCAGAGGGGGATCCAGCCCTGGCACAGCCCGGCTTTGCTGCCTGAAAAGGCAATTAAGGACTTGGGTGCGTTTGTTATAAGCAATTTTTTTCTCATATCTGCTCCAGTAACAGCAGCATCAGGTCAAAGGGTTTTTAGGAGGCTTTTGCATTACAGTTCTGCAATTTGCCTTTGTTTTTGGAAGTCCAGTTTGAGGCCAACACGACTAACAGCCCTGAGCCCAAACCAGAGGAGAGCTGCTGGATGGAGGGTGTCCGCAGGGAGCAGGATTGGGCCCTGGGTACCAGGTTATCAAACCAGTCCCGCGTACGGCCAGGCACGGCTCCTCGGTGCTGCCGGTCACTGGTCAGCAAAGCCCGTGTGAGTCTCCATGCACAGGGGCTGGTGAGATGCTTCAGCAACCGCTGCGGCTCCCCGAAACCACAGCTGAGGCTTCGGCCGCTCCGATTCCCACCCTGCCACTGTCCTTTTTAATTTAGGACCTTGGGGTTAAAAAAAATAAATAAATGCCAAGAGAGAGGCTTTTCTGATTAAATTACAGCTGGCCAGCACCGGAGCTGGAGATCAATTTCAATTTCTCCTTTTTTTTTTTTTTTTTTGGAGGGGGGAAGCACTGGGGACAGCACAGAAGAGGGGGGAGAAAATCAGACTTGCTAATTCCCTGGCTGTAATTATACCTAAAGAGAAACGGTGCTGCATGAAGTCCCTGGTGTGCGAGGAGTAATTCAGGGTTGCTTTGCGAGGCCTCTATGAAATTTGGAAGGAGAGGGGCTCTCCCACCTCCCCGGTAATTGTATTTCTGGTGCCGCAGATGGTGCTGGCTCCGGATACTTGCTATAAAGAAGATGGATCGCGGCGCACAGAGGAAGGCGAGGTGACGGCATCACTCTCTCGCCTTCATGATGAGCATTATCCATCAGGCCCTTTACAAGGCAGCGGGAGCTGGGACAATAAGGAATTGCCTGGCAGGTAGAGGCCACCACATCCAGTGTCCCGTGTCCCTGTCCCCAGCCAGTGTCCCTGCCTCCGCCCGGATTTATTTCCAGCCCATCTTCTTGGTTGTCGCCCTATCCCTCAGCCTTTCCACATCTCCCTGAAAATGGCTCTTAACCAGGAGCGAGGTCCAGGGCTTCCGTAAGGGCGATGCAACACCATCACAGGTGTCTCTGTGCAGGAGTGGAGATGCCCAGTATTTGTCTGATATTCAGGATAACTCTTGAAACCGTTAGGTTAGGGAGGTCTGAGGAAAAGCCTGGCCATCAGGGCTGCAAAGAAAAGCCTGGAAATGAGCCCAAGCACAGCAGTGAAGGTCCCATGGGCTGGTGGTGACCATGAACGCAGTAATTGATTTTTTTTTAATGCTTGTGGCAGGGAAAATGGATGTGACATTTGCAGGTATTTCCCCATATTTATAAAACATTGTTTCTTGAGCAGCTGTCTGGATATCTCCTAGCAGCACAAGTATGCGCAGCCATGCTCGCACACCCATCCTCTTCCTCACGGCGGGTCCCTCCCCGGAGGGGCATTTTCCAGCAGCTCCACACCATCCTCAGCTGGGGGAAAAGCAGCTCCTGGGGCCAAGAAAAAAACTCAGAAATTCCCCTACCTCCAAGGTGCTTAACCCAGCCACGCTGGGGTCTCCTGCTTTTGGAGCCCGGGGAGAAACAGGGGCCTGAGGAAACCTAATAACTGCCCCGGGGCAGCCGAGCGCAGAGAGCTAGAAGAGGAGCTGGGTCCCTGGCTATGTAAATAAATGTCAAGTTATCTGATCACGCAGGCAATAAATAGAAACAGGAGAGCACGGTGATGGGAGCCGCATCCGCCCAGAGCGTCACTGCGTGGACGGGGTGGGATGCCCCGAGTCCGGGGAAGGGACGCACAGGAAGGACCAGGGATGGAGCCAGGTTTGGTGATTTACAAGATGTGACAAGGCTGGCTGAAAATGATGGATAGGAGGTGGGTAATGCTGCTCCCCAGCTGGGCTCCGTTGGTGTTAGCGGAGGGGAGAGGACGTCCCCAGCTATTTATCATCTTTCCCCAGGCCCCCGTAGGACCGTGAACACCCAGCATCCAGCACATGCTGGGTGAGTTAACCCTTTCTGAGGATGCCTGGGGGTAAGTCTCTACCGGCCGTATCCTGGCTATAGCAGGAGGATGCGGTTTTACTCTCCTTCTCTGTTTCTGCCCCAAAGCACCCACAGATGGGTGGGATGCTGCTGCTCCGGTGGAAGCAGGCAGGGGCTGGGTGGGCTGGTTCCTGGATGGAAAAAAGGGTCTTACCCTTTTTCCAGTTTTTTTTGAGCTTGGGATGATGCAAGGGGAGCGCCTGCCGGCAGGGAGGACCCTGCAGGGTGGGCAGCACCAGGCAGGCTGAGGTCGGCAGCTCATCACAGGAGTGATGACGATGAGCTCCAGCATCCTCCGCGCAGGGAGGGGAGGTAATGGGGCGCAGTAGAAAACTGCAAATGGCAGCTGGAGTCACAGGAAACCCCTCTGGACCCCAGGCATTGCCTCTCCCTCCCGCAGCTCCTCGGCCAGCTCTGCCTTATTAGATTTGGCAAAATATTATGGGAGTGTTTGGAAGGTTAATTAACACAAGGCACTGCAGCATGGGAACCCGGCATCACCGGTGGGTTAGCCCTCGGCCAGCCGAGTTCAGGCTGTCGGGCTGAAATAAAACCTGCCCCAGCACGATTCACCCAGGACCACCTGGTACCTTTTTACAGCCACGCGGTCTCCTCCGGGCAGGATTAGACCTGGCACCGTCCAGTCCTTCCCTCTGCTGACTGTGCAGCGTCAGAGTATGCAACCCTCGGACCATCTCCCACGCAATCAATGCTTCCCAGTTATCCCAGCCCTACAGGTACCAGGCATATGGGGGACCTACTTCAGCAGTGGGGAAACTGAGGAATGAAGCTGCGAGAGGAGCTGGCTGTGCTGTGCAGGAGAGCTGGGCTGGGGCCCTGCCTGTAAGCAGCAGATGATGCTGCTCACCAGCAAGAAGCCAGCTCATCACCCTGCCTGGGATGCTGCTTCTCATCCCACGTGAGCCTCAAGGATCAAATAAATCCAGAAACAGCTCCTTACGGTGCACTTTGGGCAGGGCAAAGGTTTTTTCTTCACCGTAAACTGTATTTAGAGGAAAATCCTGCGCCTGGCAACTCGACGGTGGTAGGGTCTCCTTTAGCATCACGGCACAGGAGCAGCTGTAGTGGGAGATGCTGGGTGCCATCCCCAGCCTGGGGATGGGATGGAGGAAGCGGGGGGCAAACAAAGCCGAACTGGAGCCGCGGTGCCATTTGGAGCTGTGATACCAAATAGCCATGGGTATTTATCCCCTCCTGCTTCCCCTGCAAGCCCCGTGTGTGTGTCGGGGTGCAGCCGCACAGCCGGTAACCCGACGCTCCCATTCCTGTCATGTTTTACATGGCCGGGCATGTGGTTATATTTTGTTTTGCCAACCTTTGCTTTCCCCAAAGGAGGGAATGAAAGGGCCAGTGTGCCGCCAATTTATTGTGCCTCCCGAGAGCCCCATGGCTGCTGAAAAAGCAGATGCCTTCTGCTTAATCTGGCCTGTTGCTATGTAAACCTCCTTCCCGCTTTGATGTCCCCTATAAATACTCCATGTGTTTCCAATAAACTGGCATTTTTATCACTGGAGCTGTTAAAGGCAGATCTGTGTCAGATTTGTCCCTGGGCTCGGCCGGGGGTTCGTTGGGGATAACCTCCCTGCCCTCGTAAAGGGGCTCATTGTATCTGGGAACGGGGGTCCGGGACTGGGAGGGGATGCGGCTGCCGCAGGGATGGCACCTCTCCCGGATCCGGCACGATGCTCCCAGGGGAATGGGATGCTGCCTGGGTGCTGATCCTCCATCGGCGGCAGCTGAACCCTGTCCTAGGACCACCGTGGCCCCAGGGACCCTCAGGGCTTTGCCTGCCCGACCGGGGCTCCTCCTGGCAGCCTGGCCTCTCCAGAAGTGCCACTCGCCCATGTTGTTTCTTTTAAGTGCCTCTCGCAGGCAAGCAGGAAGCCAGCAGCTCCTTGAGGGTGATCTCAGGCATCTCTTTTTTTTTTTTTTTTCTCCTCAGCCCCTGATTTTGTAGCTTAAATGATGCAACGGCCAAAGGGTGTGCAGGGAACGCAACCCACTGTCCTTCCATGAGGAGCAGCCCAGAAGCAAGGACCTCCCTTCCTTTTGCTGATATTATTTCACTGAGATGTTAGGATGAGACCCACCTCACCTGCTCACAAACACCTTCTTAATCTCCCTGTAGTTCCCCCCTGCCCTTTCACCGATATAAATCTCTCTGATTATCATTGTTGCCCAAGGATGAGCACAAACCACCCCCCCCGGGCTCGGGGCACGTCCTCCATCAAGTTCACGGGTCAGTCCCTCTCCCCTGCAGCGGGTGCTGCTGCTGTCGGTGATGCTGGCAGCACACGAGGCTTTGGGGTGCTCAGCTCTGATGCGGGGGGGTGTCCCTGGGGGAGCTGGGTCATGGTTGGGGTATCAACCCCGCTCCTCTGGACAGGAGGAGATGGCCTGGGGTGTCTGCAGAGGGGTGAGTAAATCTCCGCATCCTGGGATGTTTGGGAACGAGGGCTGAGTGTGGGCTGGTGTGTTAACAGTCTGTGACAAGGATGCTCGTGTGACAGAGCTGAGGTGGACCTGTGTGATATTTCAGAGGGATGTTCAATACAGGCAAGGTTACTGTGGGTCTGGGTCTTCCCAAAAACTCTGCGTGTCGGGCGTGAGCATCACTATATGTTTTCACTGTGCAAAATTTGCCCTAAGAGACCTTGGTGGGGCAAGGGGCTCCGTTTTAAACCTTTCCAGCCTTGGACACTCCTGCAGCGACGGGGCTTGTGCTGCGGCTGCCTGTGGGACGGCAGCTCCGTCTTGTCCCCTCGGAGCTGCAGCAACCCCCTCCTGCCACTGCATCCTCCCCGGGGGCTTCTGCCCCCTTCCACTGCCAGGAGATGAAGGTCTGGGATGAACTGGTTGTGCTCCTGCAGCTCCAGCATCTCCATCCCAATGCCCCACCATGTGCAGAGGGCACCCGGGTAGATCATGCTCTGGGCACAACTGAGATGAGGCTGAACTCCCCAGCAAAGTCCAGCAGCAACCGGGTTACCGGTTGTGGGGCTGGGCAACCAACACCTCTGCCCCATTGGGAGTTGTTGCGTTTTGTTTTTCGGGAGTTGTTGTGGGTTTTTTGTTTTTTTTTTTTAATCCCTATTTTGGCCTGAAATGTGGTGTCAGAAGCTTGGCTGATATATGCTGCAAAAAAAGGGGTCGGCAGCGCTGGTATTCTTTATTTTGACAGGGCAATGAAAGTGTTATGTAGTCGTGACGCCTCCCTGCTGCTCCACCCCCCTCGGCCTTTATCAACCTGAAAGAGCCCAGGATCCTATTTATAACCTAACCTGAATTGTGCAATGCATGGGGAAGGGGCCACAAAGAGCAGTGATTTATGAACGCAGAAAAAACAATGCAGACCCTCCACGCTCTCCCCCGGTCTGGAGGGAAGACCCCTTCACCCAGCCCCAGCACCGTGGGGACAAACCCAGGGGGGGTTCGAAATGCCCCCGCTTGGTTTGCACAAGGTGAAAGCAGCCCCTGTGCTTGCTTTTGGGTTTGAGATGGGAAGCCAGAGTTTCTTGGGCACCTGATCCCACCCTGGGCACTATAGCTGCTATATGGACCGAGCAATCTGCCCTGTCCCGTTAGGGTTTGCAGCCTTCACGGGTGGGTTGTGTTGAACGTCGCGAGGGTGTTTGTACCCCAGGTTGCCTCCTGGTGCTCTTCTGCAATGCTAATCACCTCGAGATGTCCACAAGCGTCTTTCTAAAATTATTTAATAGGTTTTAAATTAATTACTTTCGTAAAAAGTGCTTTCTGCTCACACGTCAGGAGTGCTGACAGATTGCAAAGCCCCTCGTTACGGCACGGGGGGAAGGGGAGGGATGACAGTGAAGCTTGTCTCTCCAAGGTCAAACCACTTCCATTCCTCACCCTTGCCTTTCTAATAACGTTGTCAATGAGCGCCGGCATCGGCAGCTTCAGGGGAAAAGGAAACTTGCCGTCAAGCTTGGCTCCATGCACGGACATCCGTGGACATCCGTGGCAGTGTCTCGGGGATGGGTTTGGGGTGCCTAGGTGCCACCCTGGCCCTGGTGAAATGCCTGATACCTGCCGTCATCAATGGCAATTTAGCTTTTCATTATCTTTTTATGGCTGTGAGCAGGTCAGAGGAGAGTGTCTGGGCTGTCCCATGCTGTGCTGGGTCTGTGGGGGTTCCTTGTGCTGCCTGCCCTCCCGTACCCCAGTGCTCTGTTCACATTTCCCCTTTTTCCCCCTTTTTCGGATAGAAACTGGGGAGCAGCCAGGGCAGGGGTGGTGACACCAGTGCCATCAATGGGCCTCTTGCCCCTTGTATGTATATCAGGTTATTGCTGATGACATCTGAATTTGGCATTTGGAATACCTCCCTTCTGAGTTGTGACACATTGATGGTTGAAGCAACCCAGCAAGGTTTTGACTTTCCCTGCCTAATTACTGCCAGATTGCTCAGCCCTGTCCCTGTGCTCCCTGGGGATGTGGCTGCACGCGTGGGGAGCTGGGCAGGGGCAGGCTGGGCTGCCCAGGCTCTTCTGAGCTTGGGAAAACTCACCCTCATCCCAGCTTCGCTGTCACCAGGCTCTGCTGAGAAAGATGCAGCACCAGAATTAGCTTATTAGCAATTTCCAGTGCAAAAGTATCTGGAAGTTGAGCTGAGCAGCACTAAGTGTTTCATTAAGGATGCTCTACCTGCTGGTGGAGATCTCTTCCATCTCCCCACCTCTGGATCATCAGCTGGGGGTTGATGTGCTGGGTACCACCATCCGCCCGTGTCGGTCCATGAGGTCCCCGCTCCCCGCACAACCCCCGTGCTGCAGTTTCGCGCTGAAGAGCTTAACGAGGGTGTTTCTTCTATCTTAACTAATTTATTCTTGTATACATCGAGGTCAGCCAGGGTGCAGGGTACTGCAACCAGAGTGAGAAAAGCTCTTGACAACGGAGATCTTGCTCTGCTTTCCATCAAGCGTCAGCCCCGCTGCCATCAGTGTTTCCCTTTGGTGTCGGAGCTGAGCCGCCAGCCAGGGACGCAGCACCTCTCTGCCGCTGGCGCGGATTCACCGTGGAATTATGTTGGGGACCGGCTGCCTGCGTGTGCCGCAGCCACGTTATGGCAAGGTTTGGTCTTGCTTGTGCAAGCAGAGACATGGGAGAGGGAAGGACACGGCTCTGCGTGCCTGTCCGGTGCCGCGGCCGCTCGAGGTGCTGGCTCCTGGGCTGCGGTGAGCCACGGCACCGGCAGGACTGCCCGGAGCTGAGGAGGGAAAATAATAGTAAAGAGATTTTTACGAGGCAGCTGCTTGCAGAGGCTTGTTGTGAAAAAAGCAGATCCAGGTGCTGCACTCAACCAAGCATGAAAAATAGCAGCAGGGAAGAGCTGCAGGGAAGGGAGAGAGCTGTTGCGGTTGCCCGGCTTTTACTGTGCAGGGGAGACCAAGAAGCTCATCTCATGTCCCCAGACATTGGGGACAGGAGGAGTCAAACTGGCTGGAGAGTCAGAATGCGTCTGGATGGATGGGAGATCCTGGGGAAGCGATGGAGCCGCTGGGGCACGGCTGCTGTGCCGGCTGAGCTGCCCCGGCATGTTCCTCCCTCCCCCTTCACACATTTGTATGAACGGGCTTTTGACCCCACTCGCCCTTGTTGCCCGGTGGAGGGAGGAGAGGCTTGAGGTCCCGCATCTGCCTTCTGAAATACACCCGCTAGTGTTTCTTCAGCTTGGAGCGGACCTGTGGCTTCTCCTCCCTCTGATGCCTTTGTTTTGAGGAGATGGTATGAAACTGTATTGGATGGTAAATGCCGCTGTCCTGGGTGTCGGACCAGCGATCGCCTCCTCAGCCCTCGTTTTGCTTCCACCACAGCCTCAACTCAGAAGAAAAGCTTTGTCTCGATGGGTTCATGAGCAAGAAGGACCAAATCTGGACCTTCTTAAGCCTGGAAATAGTCATACAATTGGTGCTTTGTCCTAAATTCAAGCAACGTTGGCACTGGTCCAAATCCACCCTAGACCCATGGCTTTCTTCTTCCAAACCTGAACCAATTTTGAGGCTCAGAGCTGTAGAATCTTCATTTTTAGGACTTTCTTCATCAAAATACTGTTCTTCTTTCCTGATTTCTGGAGGTTGGTAGGCACATCCACGATGTGTTTGAAGTCCTGCTACCTAACCAAAAGTCTTGCAGAAAAGTCAAGAGGTTCCTCAATGGAGACATTCAAAATGTCTGTAACAACGCCCGCCCAGAGTTCATGTTTCATTGCACGTTGATTTATCATCCCTTGAGTTAATTATTGACCTTAGCTTTGCCTTGGTCAATATTTACCTCCCCAGGTCAATAAATCTTGACGTTCACCTCAACAGAAGTCAATATCTCCTTAGTGTTTATCTATTCCTTCTGTTGCTAATTTTGCTGAAAGCTTTTATTTATTCTTATAAAGCGCGCTTGCTTGGCGCAAGGCCCGCTTGGAGAGGAGCAAACTTTGTTTATCCACTACGGACAAAGCCTTTGCTTCTCTACGATGGCTCACGTGGGACATCATGGACACAAATCATGGGTGGCATCACTCCAGCCGAGGCAGGACACTGCTTGCTTTCATCTGGCTGATGAGATCTGGCCAATTTTCAATCATCAGCAGTGCTGGCTTTTCTGATGGAGCTGACAGCTTTGCTGGGACCACAGCCTGGCTGCTGAGAAGAGCACGTGTTCCTACCAACCAGGCTTGGAGCTGGACAAATATTGGGGCAGGAGGAAGAAGAATCACAGTTTATCCTCAAATATTTATGGAAAGATAGGCCAGCTCTTGAGGATGTCATCCCTGCTTTGCTGCTTGGTCCTTGAGCTTCGCAGGCAGCTTGTGGGTTCCGTTCTCATGACCCCGCTCCTAATGGAGGAGACCTGTCTGTGATAGGGATGAACGCGGGGGACGTGATTTTAAAGATGCTATTTCCGCAGTCTGAGTAATCCTCTCCTCTGAGTACAGCAGCGCTGGGGTCTAAATCATTCTCCACTCCTGTCTGCGGAGGTAGGAGCCACCGTCCCCTGAGCCTTGGCCACCACGCGGGTCCGGGGGTCCTCCCAGGTGATGCTTCTGCCCCGAGAACCTGACCTTCCCTTCTTTCCATTAAATGGAATTAGATTAATTGCTGATGCATCTGTATGCCCCTGTCCCCTCTCCTTTTGATTACCCCATCACAAAGATTAATTAGAGTTGCTCTAGGAGGTTGCGGGCACAGGGAGGGTGCGAGAAGCACTTTTGATGTGGGTGTGGGTGGGTTACATACAGCACCGGGAGCCTGAACACCTCCTGTGTGCTCCTGCTGTGCCGTGGCCGAGTGTCCTGGACACCATCAGCAGAAAAACCTGGAAACCCATGGAGGCACAAAACATGAACCCATAGCTCCTGGGAATCCTTCTCCCTCCAGGCACTGACACAGGTGGGTACAGCTGCTCTCCAGCCGATGCTCGTCCACAGCAGTGCCACGTGGGCAGCGTTGGCCCTTCGGTTCAGAAGCAGAATGACCTCCCCATCACCTTTCGCACCGATTCCCTGCCATCCCAGCCCAAATCACAGCCTTCTTTTAGCCAGAGTGGGTACCAAGGAGGACTCTGGCCAGGATGAGATTTCTGTTTCTTCAACAGTGCTGAGTGGCAGTGGGAATGGGAGCAGAGTTTTCCCATGCCGAGGGCCGGTGGTGGGATACGGTGGCTGGAGGTGGCTGCTGCCTCCCAGCAGCATAAGGCTGAGGACATGCGGTTTCATGGATTCTCCTCTCTTATCCCTAATGCCATCTACAGGGTCTGGGCTCCTGGGTCTGGGGCAAGCTCTGATAAATGCTGGATTCTGTAGCATTGGATATGGCCAGAGATTTTGTCTTACAATCATCTGATTTGGGAATAAATCTCTGCTCCCTGCCTCTTGTTGCATGTCCTTTTGCCCACCAGGACCCCCTGACATAATTCCTAATCTCTCTCCCCCTGTGAGGAGGAGAGGGGAATAACCTCCATCTCTGTGCTCCTGCCTCGAACTTTTAATATTTTAATTGAGTGAATTGACCTGGAGTAGTCTATTGAACTCTGCCTGACCTTTTAAATAACAGGTCAAGGATTTAGCTTTGCAGCGCTGACCTCTCCCCTTATCTGCTAATACTGCTCCTCTCAATTAGCTGCCGTCCCCCCGACCTGGTGAAGTTGGGACCACTTTGCAGGCATCCGCGTGGCTTCCTCCATGCACGAGTGGGTAACGCCGCACGGCGCCTGCCTCCGTGGCTCTGAAACGGAGATCATTGATGCTTCCTTGGGGTTTGCTGTCACTGTCCTACAGCATCCTTCTTCAGGGACAGACCTCCAGGCAGGGGTGTCCACCAGTGCACCAGCACCCAAAGAAAGCTTCATCCTCGTCTTTTACTGATGGGGAGAACTGAGACATGGCAGAGGGAAAAGCAAAGATGAAGCTGCTGTGAGGGTCCTGTAGCAGCTCCAGCCTCGTCAGCCACGTTGAGGAGACTGCAAGGGCACTTTCCTCATTTCCCTGGATGTTATAGGTCATCAAGAGGAACACCTTGAGATCCCACCTGCCCTGGTGAACCAAAGGGAGACGACCCCTTTGAACCAGCTCGAGCTGCTGCAGTGGCCCAGCCAGAAGGTCCTTCCCCAGGACGATAGTGGAAAATGCTTACTAGAAGAGTCGTGTCATGCTGAGGGTTGTAAAAGAGATTTTTTGGCATTGCAGTGGACCTGGGACCCTCCACAATCACATCAGCTCGAGCAAGAGGTCCTGTGTCAGAAGCTAAAACAGCCTCTGCAGGTCCCTCGTGCTCTGCACGCCTGGGCAGCTCTCTCCTGTGTCCAGAAGATAGACTTACATCCAGATGAACCACTGAGGGGTTTGAACCTCTCTATATGACCCCTTTTTAGAGGTCGGAGCCTCTTCCTCGGGCAGTGGCTGGCCGTGGCCATGCCACCCTCTCCCATCCAACACAGCTGGCTTGTCCATCTGCTGAGCGAGGTGGCCGGTGCCTTCACCGGGAGCATCGTTTAACTTTTATGGGGATCCGAGGGGGCCAGCGAACAAATGCAAAGATTTGTAAACCCATAAAACTCTGCCCGGTCCAATTTTATCTCTGTGAGAGCCCAGTTTGGAGAGCAGCCCTGGGTTACCCAGCCCTGTTAAATTAGCACTGGGCTCTGCATTCCAGAGTATAAATATCTGCCATTGTAGTGCTGAGGAATGCAAGCGCGTTGGAGTCTAAAATTAAAGAGCTGGGACGAAGGCATCTCGGGTTACCAGAAACAAGACTCCATTGTGCTCCCGTTGGGGCTTCGCCTTGGTGCAGGGAAGTGGACTGCGAGTGTTTAGAAACCGCCTGGGTTAAATGCAAGGGGCAAACTAGCCTTTAATTACAAAATTTTGATACATGTCTTAAGTTAAACCCCCGTCACTGCTGCTCTGGAGGGCAGGGTGCCCCACCAGGCGCTGGGTACAATGTTTGCAGGACGCTCCGGGTTTTTGCAGCATTTTCCAGGGGCTTTTCTATCATCTGTGTGGGATGCTCTGGCGTCCTGTCCACTTCTTCTGCCTCGGCTCTCCACATCTTTAAGCACACGCTTAAATTAAGCCCCTCTGAGACTCAGGTCAGTGTTAACTCACAACCTGTGCCTGCGTTGCAGGGAGGAACGTGCTGCAAGACCCGATCCCTGTGCTTGGCCCCGTCCGTGCCCACCCTTAAACACGGCCATTGCTCACGTCGCTCCGCTCTGTTTAACATGCGGAGCCAGAGATGCTCAGCTGATGTTTACTGGCAATGAGGCCACTTGTGCAGAGGAATTTCTGGCCCCTGGAAAAAACTGGTGCAGGGGAAATTAGTGTCTTTTTTTTTTTTTTTTTTTAAACGATACTCTATATTCTGCAGAGGAGTGGAAAATGGGTCAGGGTGGGATTGTGCTGAGGTTGCGCTGGGGATGCACGGTTGTCATTTGACCTCCTGGGGTTCCCTGTGCTACAGCGGTCCTAAGGGAAGCCCCATCCTGGTGAGTCCTGCCCGGCAGTTACGGCGAAACCAAATCCTTTGGGAGAAACTCTCCCTGTTTCTCACTTCAGATGCATATGCCTCATTAGCTGAAAATAAGGAACAGGGTTAGAAAGACAACAGGAGTCAGATGGATGAAAGGAGCAGAAAAAGTCAGATTTGCTTGTTACTTGCTGTTTTGCTCCACTATTTTTGGTTAGGATGCAGTTCTTCACAAGGAGGTTTGATTCTGAGCTTTACTTCCCTGCTCCTGGTGCAGCTTTGTTGCGCCTTGGTTTTGCACTCCCAGTTCCCAGCACCCGGTGCTGGTACAGCAGCAGCCACGGGACATGCAGCTTGCTGGGACGCTGGAAGAGGTCCTGGGACGTTGCAAGCTGCAGGGACAGCCATGATCTTCCCTTCCTTTGATGAGGGTTTCATTACACATCTTGCCCCGAAACCCTGGCAGTTGTTGGCAGTGTGGATGGGGGCTGCCACGGCCACAGCGATGTTGGATCCCCTTTTGCAAAGGGTCCAGCCGCCTCCTTTTAATCCCACCCTGTGAGCGTGGGCTTTGATTGCGGTTTCAGACCCATACGCCTGCTCGGCGAGCGCGCAGTTCGTGACGCAGAAAAAACACAGAAACCTCAGTAAATATGGAGCTGTTTCCTGTTGCCGTCGCGGTGTCCCCTGAGCAATCAATTTATGGCCTCTAAAGCTCCTCTAAGTGGATTTAGCCTCTCAAGATAAATCTTTTCCCTTTGTGCGTTCAGAGTGCAGCCCCGCTTCTGTGGCCGCTGTTGCTAAATCGGGCGTTCGGGGGGATTAAACCCCACGGCTGGACCCCCGGCCAAAGCCGGCATCGACGGCAGTGCCGAGCCTGGTGGCAGCAGCCACGGCTGGGTCCGTGCCGGCGGCTCATCCCCAAATCATTCTCATAGTTATGGGACTTTTTTTTTTTTTTTTTTAATTAAGGGGACATGTTTGCCCTGGGGTAAGATCTTAGGGCTGAGTTACGATTTTCCTTACACAAATGGACTAAACAAAGAACTCCTGGAAGTCCTCTCCCTGCTCCCCTCCGCTGCCTCGCAGCAGAGATAAGCCCACGAGGACCCTCCTCGGGATGGACTGGGATCCTCAAGCCGCCTTGTTTATCCTCAGGAGCCGCTTTAAGTAAATAAAGCTGCTAATGGACCCTCTGCCTTCTCCATCTTTGCACAGTTTGCTGTGAACGGGGTCCCCACGCTGGGGGTGATGCTCTGGGGCTCGGGGCTCGCTCATCATTCTGCTTCCCTTCTGCAAAGCGGGGACCGCTTCTCCATCACGGTGAGGAGCAAAGCAGCCAGCCTGTCGTTATTTCCTCTCCTCCACAGAGAAAAGGAAGGGAACTGAGGCAGCTTCACCTCTCACCGGAGAGGAGGAGCTGGGTTTAATTGCCAACGGGAGTGGGGATGCTTGGAACGGGGGACGCTCCCCAGCCGCCAGCAGTGCAGCCCCCGGCTCCAGCCTTCTGCTTGCGCTGGGCTGGAAAAAGCCCTATTAGGTACACGAATTTTAAGCACAACCAGATGTGGGAGATGAAGCTGTTAAACTCCTTTTGTGCTCTCGGCAGAGGCTGAGGGGGGGTCCCAGGCCCCCGCGCTGCCCCGTGCCCCCTCCACTGTGGTTACTGAAACCAGAGGCTTCACTAAGGCCAGGGAGGGGACAGTGCCGCTCAGATATTTCACATGTGACAATTCGGGGAGTCTCTCATTGCTAAAACCAAGACTAAGGCTTGTGCCACGAGCTCCTTCCCCAATTTCTGCTTATTTACAAGCGTCATCTCCTCCAGAAATTCAGCGCAAGCTCTTTATAAACAGGAGACCCATTTCCAAGAGGCAAACTGCAGTTTCTGCAGGTTGGAGGACTTTGCTTTCCAAAAGCACGTGAGGACTCAGCAGAAATTGTCTCTCTTAGGAGTTGGTGTGCTTTTGGTCTTGTCACTGGGAGCAGGTATCCCCAAATCCCGGGAGAGAGCACGAGCAGCGAGGATCCAGCAGCCCCGCTGCCAATAAATCAGCAGCTCTCTGTAATTTTATGTAACGTTAATAAATCAGACAAATGAAAATAGCTCGAGCCTTGTAAGGCATAAATCAACCTTCCGCTCTGGCACGGTGCTTTAAAATAATTTGTAGATTGATGGTTGTCTGGCTGAATGAGGGAGTTGGGGGCCTGGGAAGATTTTTAATGACCGCTGCGGTGCAATGTCTCCCCGGGCAGAGTCCCAGCTCCTCCCCCCTTCCCAGTTGGCCAGAAGTGGCTCGGAGGGAACTGGGGGATGGCTGCAGCGTGGGGAGCAGGGGGAGAGGTCCGAGCCAGCAACCCCGGCACCGTCGGACATGCAGCCTGTGGGTCCTGGGTGCTCCTCACCCTGGGTGCCCTTTGTTGGGATCGGCTTTTCTGGTGCGATGAAGCTGAGGTCCCCCAGACTCTGGGTATAAATCTGGTGGGATCAGGTCACCTTCCTCCTGCTGGTCTCGGGATGGCATCGCTGCCGGCACAGGATCCGTGCTCCCATCACGGAGGGCTTTGAGGGTTTTGAAAGAGGAAAAAGCAGCAGAAGTGCAGCTCGGCAGACTTTCGCACGCACCCTCCGAAAGCACCGCTGGCTGGAGTGCAAGGGACCCACCAGACCTGCTTCCAAAAAAACCCACCCCCTCGCCCTTCCTTGCCCTCCGCTGCAGCTCCCATGGGCTCACCGTGCCGTGGCCGCTCTGGGGACGCGCCGGCATCACTGCGCTGCTGGCTGCACGGGCACGGTGCCAGCTCTGGCAAAGCGAGGACCTCGCTCTCACCTTAGCAGCAATCCCAGGACAATGTTGGCATGAAACCCAGGGGAAAATACTCCTTTATTTTGGTTTGTTTCTGTTATTCATTTCTACCCTGGTTTTAATTTCTGGGCTCTGCATCGCTGCGCTCCCTGCCCTGGCAGGTCCCTCGGGGTTTTGGGGCCAGTGCTGTGAGCATTAGCGTGGGGTCAGAGCTCCCAGGCCTGTCCCTGTCCTTACCGCTTGCTGGTGGGCAACCATTTAACACTTCTTGGCCTCGTTTTCCCCATCTGTGCACCGAAAATAATATTCCTTCCTAAGGGCACTGACTCCATTAACTGCTGTTTGCAATTAGACCTGGCCTGCACCCAGATTCTGTAACTGGTTATACTGGCACAACTGGTATCCTTCACCCGCATTCGCAGGCTTGATGCTCACTACCAGACTGAGCTGGATGTCACCGGCGGACCTCTCAAACCTGCCTGAATCCGTGCCGGTACCTGATGATGCTCAGCCCCATCGTGACTGGGTTTTGCAGACAGCCGGTCGGTGCCCAGCAGAAAATCACTCTCCCCACCACGGAGCCCTCGGATCTTGCCCATCCAGCTGCCTCTTGCCCCACTGGGCATCCTCCGCCGTGGCTGCGGGCAGAGGAGCTGCCGGTGCCGCTGTGCCCCAGGAGAGATCGAGTGCAGGGTTTGCATCAGGTTTTTTTGCGGTGCTGCATGTTTTACTGCTTTTGGAGGTGTGAAGAGTTAAGTGCTCGGCCGGAGGGCGGTGGATCAGGGTAATTGCTCCCTGACACGAAGGCAGCGTGTTCCAGCAGGATAATCCGCTCTGCCTGCGGGTTTTATTCTTGTGCATGGGGCTTCCAGTGGGATCTCAGGCACTCGGTGGGTCTGAGAACCCCCAAAAGCGTCGGCGTGTTTCCCGGTCATCCCAGCAAGTGGTTCCCTTTGCTGAAGAGCAGCTGGTTTCTCGGGGTCCCCACAACTTTCAGCCAGCCCCCAGCCCCAAACACGATGCAGAGTCTCCGGCACCGCAGGGCAACGCTCCGCCTGCAAAGTGGAGTTGGGATTAAAGTCTCTCTATAACACTCTTCATCCCAATGTGATGATTCACAGGGATGCGGCTGCCTGCCACGTTGCTGCCAGCGGTGCGAGGCCATAAGCTGTTGGTCTACTTGTTTTTAAGAGCTGAAACGAGCTGCTCCCCGAAACAGAGCATCCAGGCAGGCCCTGGTCTGGCATCACATCTCCGGCATCTCCCTTCCAGCCAAAGCAAATCTAAACCCCATCCCACCATCCAGGGATGAGCCACGAGCATTTCAGCTCACCCTCTCACAGATTCGTGGCCAGATTTTAAACCCTTTGTAGCAGGAATTTATAGCTCTTCCCAATCCCTAGGGAATGAGGACATTAAATAATTAGAGGCCTCTTCAATTAATGTCTCTCGGTTGGTGTTGGGCACTTTGAGTGCCTCAGCCCCGCTCTCGGCACAGCTGCTCTCACCGAGGGAAGCGCAAGCCGAGGCAGGGAGATGTCACCCCTCCGTGAACCGGCGGAAAATATCAGGCATCACATGTCCAAAACCCGCAGCCCTCGGATTATCATATTTTGTCGTTAAACCCTAATGTGAGCTGTGGAATGCCAGCTTCCCTGTGGGAGAAGAGAAACCCCAGTGTTTTTAAGAAGAAGGTGTCAGCATGGATTTTTGCTGATGGTTTCTATTGCTGATCAAACAGAGGAATAATTAACGAATTCGGACTTTTGATTAGGAGTTTATTTTTTAAAGGAATCATGGGGAGTGATTAGTGAAAATAAATTGCATGACCCCGCAGTTCCCATCCAGCATTTCCTTGGCTAATGAGGTGAGTTTGAACTCTGCAAGCAGGGCTAGAAATCCGGCTTCCCAGTTTAATAAAAGGCAGCTTATACCTAGTGAAACCAGAACCACAGTAAATGTCAGGCTCATTTTATAGCTTGCTAGGATTAGTATCATTAGATACTGTTTTCAGGACAGCAGCACCCAGATGCACGCAGCCAAAGTCACGGTCCTGTGATGCTGGAAAGTCCCAGCCCTGGAGCACCCGCTGTTGGAGCCTGATGGGTGACCGTGGCCAAATTAACCAACGTGGTCAAGAGAGGTAGATGGCTGGCATCACCTCGACGAGCTGCCTCTCAGCAGCACCTTCATGGGATCCTGGGTACTGTGAGAGAGTACCAGAACAAGCCAAGCTTGATCCCGTTGGCAAATAGCCAGTCCTGCTTTGCATCTCCCTACCTCTATCCAGTAACAGCTGCTCCGACCGTCCGGCCGTGCCTTGCACCGAGCGTGCCCGTGCTGGCTCCGAGCCACGTGCCTTTACCCGAGCACTCATCTCCCGGAGGGTTTCAGCGCTACGATAAGGCAGCAGTGAAATTAAGTGCGTGGTCTCCGGTCCCCGGTGCCCGAACGTTGCGGTGAGCATCACAGCATCCCACTGCGTCGCAGGGAGGGGATGCGGGAAAGATCTGGGCAGGGAGTGGGGAAGGCGGCGTTTTCATTCCAGCAGCTGCTCCCCAGACCCACGCTGAGCTTCGTTGGGTGCTAAACTGGGACGGTAAAGCCCCGAGAGTGCCGGGATGCAGAGGCTCAGCCGGAGCAGGAGCTGCCCTCGGGCGAGCTGGCCCAGGGCATCGGGCACGTGGTGCAGGTCCTGGCGCGTCCGGCAGCCCCATGGCTACGGTTGGACTCACGCATTTGCGGGGTTTTGGTCTCTTACTGCAATCACACACAAAAAATTCATTCCTGGTGTTGTCATTTGGGCTGCTCCCTCTGCTAGTGAGTGAAGATAAGGGACTCATCCAGGCACCCCTTGGGGATGCAGCAAGAAGCCGAGTGCATTCCTTTTCCTGTTGAATGTAGAAAAGCCCTGGATATTCCTCCTGGAGCACTGGCTTTCCAGGAAAAACCAGTGGTGGATGCAGGGGTGGGCAGTGGTCCTAGGGGGGGTGGAGAGGCAGCTTTTAGGCATTTTCCCCTGATAAAAACTTTAGTGGTGGAGATAAAATGGGAACGTCCAGCGCCCAGTGGTTTTCTACCAAAATGGGAAGAGTGGGAAGCCCCTGCCAGGTCGCTGAGCAGATTCTGCAGGAAGCCGTGACACATAATCCCTCTCCCAAAGCTAAGCCTGAGAAGAACTGAGCATCCAGTGTTTAAGTGCCACGTCCACGCACGCTCCCAGCGCTGAGCGGGGCTCCGCGCGTGTTAAATAACGGCTTCTTCTTTGTCGCGCCCAAATTAAAAAGCACAATGGTGCATTGTTGCAGCTGGGGGGAGAAAAAAATAGGATTTTGTTGCATGTCAATAAGCTGCACTATGAGAATTCAAGGTGGGAGCAAAACATGCTCGCAGATGGGGCGATGCTTGGAAGCGGCAGCCAGGAAAGGACCGACAAGCTGCCAGAGTTAGTCTCCGTGGGTGAACCCCAATTAGTGAAATTGCGTCAAATCGCTCAGGCCAAGACAAAGCCCTTTCTGGAACTGTCCCTGCGAATGTCCTGCTTTGTGTCCTGAGCCAGCGGTGTCTGGAAGCGCTCCCGTCACCGGGCCGGAGCGAGGATGACTGCCATGGGAAGATGGGGCATGGCCCCCCTCCATCCTCCCTTCCTTCCCCCATCCCATCCCTTCCCTGCGTTCTGCCTGAGCAGGGCTGCCCAGCTCTCAGCTTAAAATCTGATTAATTTGTCCTTTCCAGGCTTTTCTCAGGCCAGCCGGAGAAGCGGTATTCCCGTGCCTGGATTGCAGCTGGGTTAAAACAAACAGCGCACCCGCTCCGTGCCGGCATTTGGGTTTCGGCACTGAGCTGCATCGCTCGTGGATCCGGGTGGGTGCAGGCAAAGGCTGCCTGCAGCTCTAATGTCCACCCAAGAACAGGCAACGCTCGCCTGCTCCTGAAAAGAAAAATGTGTCATAATCCCTGAGGGATATGACACAACATTCGTGTGAGGGAAATAACGCCGTAATGTGATTACATCAGGGAAGAGCCTGAGCTGGTTAAATAAAATGAAGCGGGGGTTTGGAGAGCAAAGACGAGGCGGCTGCGGGGCATTCTTGGCGCAAACCCACCCAAAGAAGGTGAATTTTTGGGCCCGGAGAAGGGAGCGTGTCACCCGGTGGCCCAGCCCAGCTGATCCTGGGCTGAGCAAAGACTATGCGGGTCCAGAGAGTTTTCGGTGGGGTGGATAATGCCTTAATAAATAGGTTGTCTTGTAGACACCTCCCATTGACACAGTATCCTTGGGGCAACTGTTTTATTTTTGCACGGTAAACTAATAGTAGGAAAGTATTCCAGGTATTTGGGATTCCTCTGAGCGCAGTTCAGCAGCTGAGGACCCAGCCCCCGGCTCCTCGCAGGCCGCAGCTGGGTCCTCAGGGGTACGGGCAGAGCTGGAGCTGGGGTGCAGGGGTCAGGGTGCTGGGGAGCCAGGGGAAAGGGTGCAGGGATATTGGAGGCTGGCGTAGAGGGGAGCAGGGGTAGAGGGTGCAAGGGGCTGGGGTGTAAGGATGCTGGGGTACCAGGATGCCAGGTGCTGGAGCACGAGTGCTGGGATGCTGGGGTTGGGGAGCATGAGCATTGGGATGCTGGGGTGCGGGAGGATGAAGCGCCTAGGGGCTGGGGTGCATGGGTGCTGGGATGCGGGGGTGCAGGGTGTCAGGGTACACGGGAGCTGGGATGCTGGGGTGCAGGAGGACAAAATGCGTGTGTGCTGGGGTGCATGTGTGCTGGGGGGCTGGGGTGCAGGGGGTCGGGGTGCATAAGCATTGGGATGCTGGGGTGCGGGAGAATGAAATACATGGGGGCTGGGCTGCGTATGTGCTGGGGTGCAGGGTGTTGGAGTGCATGGGTGCTGGGATGCTGGGGTGCGGGAGGATGAAACGCATGGGGACCGGGGTGCAGGGGTTTGGGGTGCACGAGCGCTGGGATGCTGGGGTACAGAGGGTTGGGATGCAAGGGCACCGGGATGCTGGGGTGCAGGGGGTTGGGGTGCACGAGCATTGGAATGCTGGGCTGCAGGAGGATGAAATGCACGGGGGCTGGGCTGCATGGGCGCTGGGCTGCATGGGCGCTGGGATGCTGGGGTGCAGGAGAACGAAACGCACAGGGCTCGGCTGCCTATGTGCTGGGGTGCAGGGGCTCAGGGTGCACGGGTGCTGGGGTGCAGAGGGTCGCGGCGCACGCCTGCCGGGCTGCCGCAACGCCAAGACCTCGGCTGCCCGTACCCCCCCCCTCTGCCTTTATACCGGCCCGGCCCGTTCAGCGGGACCAGAACTGAACCTGAACCGGCCCCAACCCCACTCTCGCCGCGGGGCCGCCCCCTCCTCCTCCTCCTCCTCCTCCTCCTCCTCCTCACCCCCCCCGCGGCTGCGGCGCCTCCCGCCCCCGCTGCGCCCGAGGGGCCGCTCCGCTCCGCCGCTCTCCCGCTCCGCTCCGCCCCGCCGCGGCGTAGGGGCGGGTCGTTGGGCGGCGGGCAGGCGGAGAAGGAGAGGCGGGGGGGGGGGTGTGGAGGGAAGGAGGAGGAGGAGGAGGAGGAGGGGGGGGCCAGCCCCGGCCCTCGGCCCCGGCCCCAGCCCCAACCCCAGCGCCGGCCCCAGCCCCCGCCGCCCGCGGGCCGCCGCGCCGCCCCGCATTGTCCCGGCGGTAGCGGGCAGGATGCGGGATCCCGCCCGGCCGCCCGCCGCCGGGCTGCGCTAGGGCCCGCCGGCATGAGGAGGTGAGTTGGGGGGGGAAGGAACCGGGGGGCTCTACCGGGAGGGAGGTGGAGGGGGGGGAGCAGGGAGGGATGGAGCCGCCCCCCCCCCCCCCCCCCGCGTTGCCGGTGGAGCATCCTCCGCGCTGCCGGGGATGCCCCGCTTCGGGCGGAGGCGGCTTCGCCCCCCCCGCCCCGGTATCCACCGAGTCCGGGTTTGGGGGAGAAAACAGCCGGATTGCGGGCTGCTGCGGAGGGGCCGCGGCGTGGGGGGGGAGCTGGTGCGGCCGGTAACCCAAGCCCTCCCTGGGGACGGGGTATCCCCCGCCGCCTTGGCCTTTGCCTTTGCCTTTCCTCTCCCTTCTTACCCCAAAAAGGCTGCAGGGAGCTCCGGGCAAACGTGCTCCTGACATGAGTCTGCTCGGCCAGGAGCCTGCCCGGCGGGGGGAGCGCAGCGGGCGACCCTGGGGGGTGCCCGGCCCCGGCTGCTCCGGTGGCTCCCACGCCCAGAGGGGTGCGCACGGTGGGGGGAACCCTCCATCCACTCATCCATCCACCCACGCACCGAAGCATCCACCCAACCATCCACCCAACCAACCATCCACCCAACCATCCACCCATCCACCCACCCATCCACCCACCCATCCATCCACCCAACCATCCACCCATCCATCCACCCATCCATCCATCCACCCAACCATCCACCCATCCATCCACCCATCCATCCATCCACCCAACCATCCACCCAGGAACAATGCGCGCTCCCCTCAGCCGCTGTCGCACGTCAAGCGCGTGCTGGAGCGCTTGCCTTCAAAACAGTCGTGGCGTTGAGGAGTTGATGGCGATTTTTAATTAGGAGCTCTGCCTGAAAGGTCTTTTTTTTTTTTTTTTTGAAGTGTGCTTTTTCCACTTGGGGGACAAAAGGCACTTGGGAAAAAAAACCAGAAAGGTTTTTAAATAGCTTTATACTGTGTCTTCAGCATAAATTCTCCTGGTTTTGGAGACACCATGCACTGGTTTACATCATTCCTAGTTTCACTCTGGGATCACAGAAATGACCATTATCATTAATTGGATCCTGGTGTCATAACAAACAGATTTCAGGGGTGCCAATGTGCTGAACTGAATTCGTAAGACTTGGGCGCGCGTGGTCTTTAATTTGAATGCCTGCCCTCTGTGGAGGGTGCGTGAATACAGTAATAACAGATCAGAATTGATTTACTGATTCCATGCATGGGAATTGCCGAGGTTTTTCCCTGGTTTCCTTCCAATGCGCTCCCCACCAGCGCCGACGGTCGGGAGCTGGCTGGGTCGCTGCTCCGGCGCGCGGCCGGTGATGACAGGGTGCCGGGTTTGGCGTTCCTAGATGCCAGCGTGCGGCTCTGGCGCCTGTTTGTTCTTAGAGGTGGTTCTGAATTAAACATTTCTGCAGGGTCTGAGGCCCAGGAGTTGTTTATCACATTAAACATTTGTTTTAGCTCTCTTTAGCAGAAGTGTGTTGACATTTTCTCTTGGGGGACTGCCGGGGATAATGAATGGCACGTACTGTATTGTGTTCCTCGGAAAGCCGCGGGATCCTGCAATAACATAAACACCCAGGGCTGAATTCATCACAGATCTGAAAAGAATGGGCTCGGTGTTTACATCAATGCTGGTCCTGAGCCGCAGCTCACATTTAAAGTTTATTATTGATTATGAAAACATCCCTGTTAATACTTGTCAGATTTTTTTTTTTTTTTTTTTATTGCTGACAGCTGCAGTTTCACTCCCTGCTCTGTGTTTTAGTTGTAAAGCTTTCGCGGAGGAGAAGGAGCGAGCCGGGTGGGTTTCGGGGCGGCTCGGCCCGGGGAGGAGCAGCCGCGGGCTCTCCCCGCTCACAATTCGTTTTCTCTGGAGCGGGGAAGGGTTTCGCAGCCGCCTTTGTTCTCCCGCAGAGCCCCCGCCGCATTCTTCCCTTTTGCCATTATCATTTTGGTTAAACAGAAAGGCAAGTTGTGTACCATATGGATCATGTTAACAATTGCTTATCTGGAGCCGGTGTTTTCTCCTCCCTGCCTTTCCCCCCGGCCTTTTTCTCCCTTCTGAGGTCTGGGTTGGGGCGTTAACAGCATCTTGGGTTTGGTGCCCGTTTGACGCCGTCCCAGAACCCAAACCTCTCCTCTTGCATCCCGTCAGAGTCAATTCCCCAAGGTAAAACAGAATGAAAGCAGAGAAATCTCCAAAGCGGGTTTCCCCGGATGCTCTGAAATACAGAAAACAGTTGTTGAAGAAACCAGCATGTCTGCGTTCGTAGATTCACGCCTCTGGTCAGCAACGGGCTTCTCCCCCGGTGCAGCTAAGGCTCCGTTTGCCTTTATTTGGGGAGGAGGTGGATGGCCAGGAGAGGATCCCAATGCTGCTTTGCGTGTTTGTCCAGACCGATAACAAGCAGGGGCTGTGGTTTTCCCAAATCCCCGCTTCAGGCTGCTCCCAGACTTGTATCGAGGCGCCTGAGTAAGCAGGCTGAAAGTTTTGAGCCCTCACCCTGCGTCCGTCCTCCGCTTCAGGGGATTTCAGTAGCCGCTGGAAAAAAAAAAAGCTGTTATTTTGGGTGCCCAAATACAGATGCGAGGGCCTAACCTTAGGCCAAGGGAGTGGCTGTGAGGTCACTTAATTCACCTCCTCCTTGCCCCGTGGAAAAGGTAAACACAAAGTCTCCGGGAGCATTCGCCTCCAAAGCCGGTATCGCATCCTGCAACAGCGCGTGTGGGTTAGAAGGAATAAAACGATTCTGCACGGCACATCGTCACCTCTGTAACGACGGCATCTCTAGCATCATTAAAAAAATTCCTGGAAGGAGTCTGGAAGTGTGTGCTATGGCATTTGCAGATGCTGTGGACTTTATTCGTATTAATTATTTTTGCATCCTCCTAGTCGAGGAGAAATTCTGGAGGGTAGAAATGCCACCTTCAGATTTTTCTGCCAAAAGCCAAATATTCTCCTTTCTTCCCTTTCTGTCTCTGCTTTTCTAATGGTTTGGGGTTTCTGCAGCTCCCTGCTTTCGCCCCTACAGCTGGGAGGAGATGGGTCGTGTGTAGGGATGGAGAAATCCCTCAATCCACAGTTTACAGCAGCAGATGTGGGAGCACCAGATTTGAGCGAGGATTCCTAAAGGGAATTTCCCTGCAGATGACATTAATGCATCTAGAGAAGCAATAGTGACCCTTGCATGACGCTGACCCTTGCGTTTATGCCATTGTAAACACTTTTCAGTTATATTTTTTGAGCTCCAGTGATTATATGGCTGGAAGCAGAGCTTTGCCGTTTGACAGAGGCTGTCGGGGAGGCTCCTTTTGTCGTCCTGGGGCAGATCCCGTCGCATCTGGCCAAACGTCAGCTGGAATTTTGCAGCGTGCAGGAAAGCTTGAGGCTCGTGGCTCCGAGCTTCTAATTTGCTTGGCGTGCTCCCTTCCTCCGCTCTGGCAGACAGCCCCAGCTCAGGTGCTGGTGGGGTGGGTCCTTCTCTTGCAGCTTTTTAGCAAAATAAAGATGTTTTCTTCCTTTTGGGGCATGGAGGGGTGTGCCGGTTGATGCATGTGTTTAGCAATTCTGTGGTGCTCTGGCTCCAGAAAGCTCGTCCCTGCTGCTGGTGCTGCTGGTGCTGCTGGTGCTGCTGGTGCTGCTGGTGCTGCTGGTGCTCGGTCACTTGCGTGTGACATAAAGCATCCAGCACTCTTGTCCCAGGGGACACCGGTGCCAGCAGTGGCACCCAGCTCCCGACCGAAGGGAGCCATTGGGACTGAATCAGACTTTATTAGCATCAAGCAGGAAAATTCCTCTTGCTGGATCAGCATCCAGGCAGGGAATAAATCACTTCTTCCCAATGCCAGCCCTGGCAATTCCCAGTGCTGAGAAACAGTTTGTCCCCTTGCAAGGTCCTGCCGCCGTGAGTTCGTTGCCATGATTACTTCTGATATATTTTCCTGTTGGTTTTTCCTTTGGACTCAGCTTGGTCTCGCGCTCCGGCACGGTGAGAAGGACTCTCCCCACTTTTCTCCCTCGTGCTGCTAAGCCCTGAGCAGGATCGTGGTGCTTTTTTTGCTCCGTGAACCCCAGTCGTGATTTGCAGAGGATGCTGCTGCGTGCACGGGTGCTGCCCAGCAGACCTGCCCAGGCACGGCAGCACCTCGGCAGCTCTGGGCTCGTGTCTCCTCTAATGGGAGCAAGAGTTGAAAGTCAGCACCGGCTCTCCGCAGCAAAGTTTATTTTGCTGTGTAACGAGGGTGTTGTAAAATCTCTCTCCTGGCCTTGTGGCCTGTCATCAGCTGAAGTTAATGTTGGTTAAATTGTACAGATCGCTAGCACAATTTTTCCTCCAGTGGTGCATGCCTCAGGTCGCTTATCAGCAACCCCTGATCTTTATGGGGGCCCTAATAAACCCAGCCAAGGCCTCGCAGATGCTGCTGACTTATAGTGGAGAACAGGGGAGGATGCAAATTAAAGGGTTTTCTTCCTAGCTCCTTTCACCCGAGGACGGACAACTCAATCATGGAAAACCCGGGCATGTTTATTTAATTACAGTGATGCCATCGTGGCTTGTGTTGTGGTGGTGCCTGGGGACCCTCGCCCTGGACCGGGATGCTGGGGTGCACTCCCTGGGGAGGGATGCTGGGGTGCGCTCCTGGGTGGGATGCTCGGCTGGCGGAGGTGTGGTACCCAGGCGAGTGTTTTCCCTCAAAAGATAAAAGAGCCACTTTTTTTTTCTTTTTTCCCCCAAGAAAGTGAAAACTAATGTCAAGACAAATTGCACTTTAACCCACACTTGTCTTGCCTACAAAAAAAAAGCTGAATAATAGCTGAATAAGTACCCCTTTCCCTGCCCCGGCTGCACTCAGAAGAGGAGCCTGCTTCTCACAAAGACTTTGCTGTGTAAATAGATGAGAGGTGCAGCGGCGGCACCGAGCTGGAGGGGACTCGTGGCATCAGGGGACGCTGGAGCCCGGGTCCTCTCCCTGTGATTAATCTTTCGCGGCGTTGCTTTAGGCCTCTGAAGAGCAGCAGGACCGGCTGCCGGGTTGCTTTGTCTGCTGCCTCGGCTCTGCCGCGGAGAAGGGACGTTCCCGTCGGAGGCTGTTTCTTTCCTTTGGAAAGAATCTGCAAAGCACTTGACTCTGCTCACTGTGTCCTGCTGCCTCCCGGAGCGGGATAATGTGGGTGTAATTGATGGCGAGAGGACTAATGGCTGCAGAAATGTGTAATTAAAGGCCAGGGGTGACGAGCTGCGAGGCTGTGCTGTGCACGGGAGGTTAGAGAGGTTGAGTGTGTTTTGAAGGGTTTGTCCTGCACGTCCCGCCTTGGGAAGGCAGGTCGCCCTGCTCAGGGTGTCCTGTCATCGGGGGGGGGACACCAGGGTCCCCAGCTGACCCAGCCCCGCACGGTGCGGCGGCAGAGCGCCGTGCGTGCGACAGCATCCCCGCTATGGATGTAGCCAGGAAGGGTTTAGGTGTGGGGATTTTTTTACCCATTCTGGCATCGCTGGAGCTGTTTTCCCATAGTTTGGCTGGATCTGGAATTGCCAAATCGCTGGGATCAGCCCCGTCCTGCCTCCCGTCCCTCGTGCCACGTCCCCATCCCAGCCCTGTGCTCCAGCCGGTTCCCAGAGCATCGCCTCCTCCTCCCTCCAAACGCTGAATCGGGCCACGTGTTGCAAACGTAAATCTGCTAAAACGCCAACATGCCGCGAGCAGGTTGGACTTCGTTAGACCTGGCAACCCTCAGCTGTGCCGCCGGGCCGGGGCAATCGCTCTGAGCCCACGCTCTCCCTCCTGGGAACCCCCCCCCCCGGGGCTGGACCCCGATCCCCCGGGTGAATCAGTAACGGCGATGGGCAGGACGTCGTGCCCGGCACGGGTTTACGGCAACCTGGGAGCGCGCCGAGGTGCCGCAATACCAGCTCTGCATGTGGATGAGCTCCAGGGGCTCGGTGCCGGCGTGGCCGTGCCGGGTGAGGAATGCGGGAGATGTGGTTATGGGGCTTGGGGCTGAATGCCGCCGTCATGTGTCACGGCATCGTCACCGGCCAGCTCTGCCCGGGACATCCCTCCCGGCGGGAGGAGGACGACGCTGCGCTCACGGCTCGCACCGAGCCCCGGTGCTTGCTCAGATGCCGGTGCGAGTGGCACGGTGCTGTCCACGTGTTATTTTGGTCTTTCCTCACGTACGTCCCAGCCGGCACGGGCACCTGTGTGGTCCCTCTGCTCGTGCCGCTGGCGGGGACGCGGTGACGCTTCTTCATGTTACGCTTTGCAGCTTCGCGCTCTTAGAAAAACAGGTTTTAGCAGCTGCAGTGAAGTCCCCGCAATGTAAAAATAAATCAGGAGCTGGAGATTTATTGCAGATGCCACCAAATAAGGAGATTTAAAAGATACCTTTTGAAGTGTCGTTCCTATTTTCCACCTTAGGTGTTGCAGGTGCTTGGGGTTGATGAGAGCAACATCCGTGCAGTGCGACCTGGGTGCTTGGCCACGGACGCTGGCAGGCAGTGCTTACAGAAATGAATATCTGCTAATATAAAGATATTTCCATTTGCATCTTAATGGCCACCAACCTGAGCAGCAGGGCAGGGCCCAGCCGTGGGGCCGAAGGTGCCGGCTCTGCGCGGGCAAGGCTGGGGTCGCAGCGCGGCCGCTGTTCGGCACGAGCCAGGTACGCGCTCCAGAAATAACGTCATTACGGATCTGACCTTGGGCTGTTCATATCCTCCTCCTACAAGGTGATTACTTTTTAATGAGTGGCTGCTGAAAAGGGAGGAAAATGAATTATTTCTGCCGTAGGATTAGCTCTAGGAGACAGGAGCGGTGCTGCCCCGATCGATACGCTCTCGCACGGAGCCAGCCCGGCACCAAACTTCTCCCCGATTTCCTGGCGATACCTTCGCCCTGATGCTGCTGCCACCTTATTATTCTTTAAGCTTTTTTTTTTTTTTTTTTGAGCAGCACCCCTGTAGTGGCAGGTTGAGGCGTTTGCACCCTGTGCTATATAATGATATATAATTATAATTGGCTTATAATAGCCACATATCTGTGCAAACTCCCAGGGCGCAGAAGGTGGGAGCTGTACGGGTGGCTGCTCCGAGCACGGCACAAGGGTCCCCAAAGTCAGAGTCCGTCCGTCCATCCGTGCAAGTGCAGGCATACGGCAGAGGCGAGCCGCAGCCTCGGGCGTGGATGGGGGCAGCAGTGTCAGCAAAGAAAGAAGCCAAAAAAAGGGAACTTCTGGAAAATCCATTAGTGAATGGAGTGCAGGAGGGAGCTCAGCTTTTCAGGCTGCTGAGGCGGTGTTTAAAAAAGAATCTGTGAGTCAAAAGGCTTGTGAAAACAAAAGCCACCGAGAGAGGCCTCCCCCAGCCCAGCTCCGGCGGGAGACGGTGAAGCTGTGGGTGCCGAGGGCAGGGAAGGTGGTCCACAGGGGATGGGGATGGGGTCCGTCATCCCGCAGGGTGTGTGACGGGAACACACGGAGACCGCGAGAAAGAAGATGCAGAAATGATGGAAAAGAGGAGTTTTTCCTCAATTCTCTGTGGAGCGTGCTGCCCGGCAGGGCACCGAGGCGGAAAATACAACCGCGTTGTGCAGTGCTGGATAGGGCTGGGAGGCTCCCCAGAATTAGAGTTAATTAAGATTGATTCGTTCCGTGGAGGAGATGAGCTGGAGCGTTGCTGCTACCGCTGTGGACAGGCTCTAGTGCACGGGGCGAATTATCTTCTTGCTGCAGCCCAGTTCCCGCGTCCGCCGCAGCCCCCAGCACTGACCCCGGCCCAAGGCCAGATATTGGAGAAGATAGACCGGGGGCTGGTGGCTCCTGCCTTGGCTTTTGCCCCCGGGGGAGTTTGTTATTGGAGCTTCATCGGGAAAAACACCTTGGGAGGAGAGGGCTTGGGCAGGAGTGGGGGGTGCCCGGTCCCTGGGCCCCTTCCTGAGCTGCAGGGCATCTCCTGCGTTTAATGACCTTCATCCAAGTGCTTGTGGGAACACGAAACGTAACGGCAATGCTTTCTTCTTGGAAAAATAAGTCATTTTAAATTGTTTTCAGCCTTCTGGGGTTTACGTGTATATTGGGGTTTGTAGACAACCCCCCCCAGCGTCTGCCCCAGGCATGCACAGCACTGGGTGCGGATCAGACCACGGCTCCCCAGGGTGTAGCAGCGGTCCGGCAGCCGGGCTCAGGGTCCGGCCCCGTAACAGTTTGGCTTTGCTTCTTCTTATGCAGTTGTAGCGTAGATCCCAGAGGTCGCATCCTGCCGGCATCCCACCACCACCAGCATCCTACTGCACAGCATCACGGGTCGCCCGGCCAGCAGCTCAGCGCTGGCTGGGGGCTGGTGGGGGCCATCAGAAGAGCATGACCCCCCCAGATCCTCCTTCTGTGGGTTCGGGTGGGCTCGGACAGTCCCTCTCAGGGGGGGATGTGGTGAGTCCTGATGGGTTTCAACAAGTGGTTTCGAATGGAGCGAGGTCAGGACAAGAAGTTTTTCAGAGCGGCTTCTGTCTGTTTGCTGACAGCACGTCCTTTGCTAAGTGGCTTCTGTAGGAGCAGAGACGGAGAAGGTATAACGATGCCTTCAAACTATTTCTCCACGTCCCTCTATAGACCACGTGAATATGCAGACACACAGCCGAAATCTCCGCAGGTGGTTTCATGTGGCATGTTTCTAGACGGGCTTGAGGAGGAGATGGCCATGGTCACGTCCACGCCAAGCGCAGACTCACAGCCCATAAGGGAGAAGCGACGTCCTCACCTCGCCGCGTCCTCCAGCCTTGCCATGGAGCGGGAGCAGGAGGCAAAGTCCCGTCTGGGACCGGGTGGTGGGAGCGGGAGCTTTGGGGTACTGCTCATCACCCTCACTGGCTTGGCCGTTGTTATGCAGATTGCATGCAAATTGGGTCCATTTGACCTCCTGACCTTTTTATGGGGCCACGTCTGTTTGGGGAAATGGTTCTGCTGATTAGAAATGGATTTTCCTCTCTAATGTAATACTCTGAAAATGGACTGGGTCCAAACCCAGGCCCCAGGACCTCGTCTGGTGTCAAGGAATGAAATTTTGGTGAAGGGCTTCAGTCCGAACAGGGATCTGAGCAGCACCCATGGGCCGTGGCACCCTTTGCTGGGGCACGCTGCACCTTGAGCATCAGCCCTGAGTTGACCTTGAGAGGCGGTGGACTTCGACGACCTGAATGCTCAGTGATGCTCTTGCTAAAACCCTTCTTCCTACCGGAGAACCGTCCTTCAAGCAGCGGTCTGGTGGAGATCACAGCTGGAATGTGGCCCCAAGGAACATCCTACAGCGGACGAGGTGGGTCAGGGCAGGAGATTGTCTGCTGGAGGAGAAGCAATGGCGTGGCCGGGAGCGGGAATGCTGTTGCAGGGAGCTGCATTTTGCATGTGCTGAAGCACACCCGTGGTAGGGAGTGGGCAAGATGGTGATGGATTAATGCGATAATTAATCTTTCGGGATTAATGTTCCTCTCTGAAGCATTGGAGGGAATGTGCCGGTGGAGTGGCAGGAGCAGGGAGGGTTGGGGCAGTCCCACCTTTCAGTGGTTTCTAGACCCAAACAAATAGTTCTGCTGTTTTGTCCTGTGTTCCTGGAGGTGGGTGCAAGGCTGAAGCCCAGATCTCGGCAGACGTGAGTGATCCATGAGACCTGGGGACAAGTCACATTAAGACAAATATAAATAGCAAGAAAGAGGCTGATTTTTTTTTTTTCACTTTTTTTAGGTCCCTTTTATTGCTTCTTTTTCTCCCATCCATCTTAT
Source organism: Harpia harpyja (assembly GCF_026419915.1). Taxonomy (NCBI): domain Eukaryota; kingdom Metazoa; phylum Chordata; class Aves; order Accipitriformes; family Accipitridae; genus Harpia; species Harpia harpyja. Next base: position 29,628,471 of record NC_068954.1, read on the forward strand.
AGTGAAAGGTGGAGCAAAATTCCTCAAATCCACTAATTGCATCAGCTCGTTATTAATAATATCTGGATTTTATTGCCATATCCCCTCAATCTGGGGATTCCCAGGGCCACGCGCCGCGTACAGTTTCCTCCCGATGACATTTAGCTGAGAGTTTCTCCTCTCGCCGTGACAGATGGGTGATGCTCAGCTGCTGCCAGGCTGAGCGGATCCATATTAATTTTTCATTTGCTGGCCGGGTGCTGGAGCAGCACAGATGGGCGATGGCCCGTTGGTCACTCCCGGTTCGTGCTGGTGTCCAGCTGCTCTGCACTTGATATATGAGTGGACAGAGCGGATGCTGGAGCCTTTGGCTCGCACCGGCCGGGGTGGAGGTTGTTTCTCCTGGGGGTGGGGAGAGGGCACGGTGGGAGTTAGCCTAAATCCTTTTAACATATGTACATTGACCCTGCTCTGATTGCAATACCATCCTTCGCTTTGTCGGCACCGGTTAGGAGGGGACGGGGAATGTGCTGGACAAAGAAATGCAGCTCCCCGATGGACTTGCCAAACAACCGAAATTTGCCTTGGAAAACTCGATGTTTGAGCTCCGGCAGCGTGCCAGGCTGCAAGAAGTCGGCTGCCCGGCGTCGGTCCGCAGGGGAGGGCTGGGCGATTTAAACGTCTCACCCTTTGCAAACGCTGTCAGGTATTGCGCTTGGGTTGTATCACATCTAAGTGTGGCTTTGTGCTCTCCTTGCCCTCGTCCTGGCTTTGGGACCAGCTCTGCCGTCGATGTAAATCGCTGCCGGGCTGTTTTGCCTATTCTGGACCTGCCATGTAGGGATTCACTAGAGATGACCAGCTTAAATGTGTATATCAACATGCGGAAATGTTGCTATACTCTACAGCATTAATACTAAAGCATTTCAGAAACATTGCTGCAAGCCTCAGGTCCACAGTGAGTGTAAATGGAGTATCTGCATGGGTTATAATTCTGATTTATAGCTGTGGTTTGACTCGTGGTAATGCCATTGCACTTTGCCTATGCTGCTCTTAGGAGACAGGGACAAACCCCAGCCCAGGACAAGCTCCTGGCAGCAGAAGCCGAAAAGATCATCAGGAAATGCCTCATTTAAAAAAAGAAGAAGTCATTCCCCTGCCTCCCGTTCACTGGGCAGACTTGGGAAAGTCTGTTCTCTCCTCCTGCATTTTTTTCCCAGCTTGCCTTTATCCCTGAAGATAACGCTGCGGCTGCTGCAAGACCTGCAGCATTTCTGCATGGTTGCAAAAACCTCTCGGTGCTGGGAATCCAGCTGCAGTGGCAAAGCTGTCGGTGCAGGAGTTGCATTGATGTGAGGCTGCATTCCTGCTGTGGGTGCTTGGTCCAGGTTCTTGTCTGGACCCACCTTCAGGTGCTGGTAGCAAAATCCAGCACAGAAGATCCATTGCGCACAACATCCCTGATATGAGAGGTCTTGGTGAAGGCTGGGCTGTGAAATGGGACTCCCAGCATCCAGGTTTGCTCCCTCTGGGCCCAAAGTTTGCACGTCAGAGAATTAAAAACCTGGGAACTCGGGCAGAGCCTGGAACCGGGACAGGCTCTCCCTGCCCGGGAAGCCGACCTCATCGGACCGTGCTGCTGCGGGTAACTGCAGGGGTAATGAAACTACTCAACATCTTTTGAAAAAGGCATAAATCCTCCAAGCTGGCAGCTCTGCAGAAAAAGGAGCCGTCAGCGTTTAAACCAGCAAGACAGCGGCGGTACGAGCAAAGCATCGCGGAGGCGGCTCATCGGCTCATTCCTACACCGGGAGCTGAAGGACGGCAGCGTCTGCTCCCTCCCAAGGGCTGGGATGCTTCTGCAGAGCAGCAAGGGCTGTCCAAGGGGACGTCGAGACACATCCAGCGCTTGCACTGCGGGACTGCAGATCACTCCCTCCGGGCCGGTCCCTCTTCCCGGGGCGTGGGTGCTCGGGGGAGTTTGGCTGGATTTAAACCCTGGCTTTAGTGCATCCTCAGCTTGAACGTGTTTGCTCTTGCGCGCTCCCTCTCCTTCTTTGCTCTCCAAATCCATTCCAACCCTCTCCTGATCCCCCTAGGGATGCCGGATTGCTGCAGCCATCAGCACACGCTGCCTGCGGGTCATCTCTATATTCGCCCGTGTGAGGTTTTGCCGTGAGTTTTTATGCACCAGCGTTAGCGATGGGTGCCTGGACGTGGGGCTGGGACAGGAGCATATAAAATACGGGCACATGCGTGCGTGCATACGTGGTACGCTCTGCGTACGAGGGCTGTGGGTGATAGATCTGTGCTCCAACAAAAGCGAACCCGCGCCGGGGTGCTGCTCGGGGCAGCCCTGCGTCCCCACAGCCTCATGGCTACGCCTGAAATCCCTCGGCGAGAGCTTTTCCAGGGAGGGAGCGCACCCCATCCCCAACGCCGAGCCGTTGGACACCCTCGGCGGTGCGCCCCGCTAAAAAGCCCCCGAACAAAAGCCCAGTTCAGAGTCGCTGCTGAATAGATTAACAAGATTTCCATAATTAGGGCGGGCGGGAACAATAGGATTCTCCCCTGCCCAGCCCCCCCTGCCCGCCTTTGTCTTGCACTGGGGATAATGGGCAGCAGCGAGGGTGGGAACCGGCCCGGCCATTTGGTCACTGGACAGTAATTTTCTCACACTGCCAAGGGGAGCATTGAAACATCTGTCCCGCTCCGCCGCCTCATTCACGTCCCATTTCAAACCCCTGACAACTTCTCCCTGCCCGCCGGCCCTCCCCCTCCGCCTGGTTTTCCAGGGTGCGACCGGACTTTCCAGGGATTTGGGCTTTTTCTTCTCCCAAATGTATCTCGTCTTTAAAGGGGTCGGATAGAGGCGGGTTTGCTTCTCCATCCTTTCGCGCTCGGGTTTGCTTTGGTGGCAGCAGCGCCCGTGGAAACCTGTGCCCGTGCATCCCCCCCTGCCCCTCTTCTCGCCGTTTGCGGGACCCGGTGCTCGGGAACAGGGCTGGAGGAGCAGCCCCAGCTCGCGCCGTGATGGCGGGCTTCCAGCCGCACACGGCGGCATTGGCCACCCTCTTGCAGGCTCTTAAAAAAGCAGTTCCCGTCACCGGGCTCGTCTGTAGGGACCAGTTTTTAGCTGGCGTCGGAGCAGTGGGGTTCAGGCGTTGGCATCGATCCCCGCTATGGGGAAAAGCCGGGCGCTCCTCGGAGAAATGACCGTCGTCACGCGGGGGTTTGTGTCTGTCCTCAGGGGGTGTTGTCCTCAGAAATGAAGCTCACGCTGCCTGATGCTGTCTTGCAGGAGAAGACTGACATAGAATTGCTTGGGCTGCGGGCTGCCACGTCCTCCCTTCTCCAGGAGGGATGGGTGAGGGTGTCCGTGCCGCCGTCAAGGGCGGCTGTTTCCCGGCTTCAGAAGAAACGGCCTGGAAATGTCACCGGGATTTGCCGGTCGTGATGGTGGCACCTCGTTCCTGCCACGCTGCTCCGCAGTGAGCCCCCGTGCCATGGTGGATGCTGGAGCAATCGGCCACCTCCCGGGTCCCTCCCAAACCCCTTTTCTCCTCCCCTGAGCCCCAGGCATTTGCAGTCTGTATTTTTTTGGGAGCCCAAAAGCAGCTGCCGTCTGCACACTGTGTACCACCACACAGCGGTCTGAACAAGGATGGAAACTCCTGGTGCTTTAGTTCCTTCAAAAAAAAAAAAAAAATTTTTTTTTAAAATGTCTTATTCCTCACGGAGTCATCCAAACCCTCATTTTTCCCTTTAATAGCTTCTCAGTGCTTTTTGCTCGCAGGCAGAGGGAAGGGCCCCCTCCGTCCCTCTGCGTCCAGCCAGACCGCGCGTACGGCTCGGGAAAAAATCTGCTGCAGGAGCGCAGGTTTATTGGGCAGCGTTCTCCTTTGTGTTCATTAAAAAGGGCCCTTTCCCGCAGGCTGTCGTGGCTGGCTCTGTCTGAGCGTTTATCTATCGGGAGCACTTTAATAATGGCCAGTAAATGCAGGGAGGATGCCGGATAAAGCCACGCAAAGCCGCCATTTAAATCCTCTTGTGTAAGTTTGATATCCAAAGTGGAAGTACAAATGCCATATAAGTCAATTAAAGCATTAAGTAATCTAATTGTGCTGTGGTCACAAAGTGGCTTAAAGGCTGAGAGAGGCGAGTGAGTGGTACACGAGGTCCCCTCCCGGCTCCTACTTTAGCCGTCCCCCGAGGCGCTGGGCATAAGGGCAGGGGGAGACTGGGGGGCCGGGGGGGGGACCCCACGCTTTGGGTGGTGATGGGGGACACTGCCACCACCCTCTGCGGGTGCTCGGGGGCCACCCGGTATTTGGGGGTTGGAGCAAGAGAGGGTGATGCCGATCTCGGTGCAGGGGGGGGTCTGGGCACGACCGTGGTGTTTCTGTCTTCCCCTTTGCCGGAGAAATTGTTTTGGTGGGGTCACGCACGGTCCATCAGTACCGGCACCGGTGCCAGGGGGTGAGCAAAGGGATGTCGGCAAAGGCTTGCGCTCAGCCCGGGGTGACGGGCAGCTTCCCACGTGCCTATACGTGTGTGCGTGCAGTGCAGCCCCTCTTTCCCTGGCCACCTGGCTACACGCTATTAATATGCTATTAATATTATATGCATTATAATTATAATATTATAATTATACTCTGCTCCAGGTGGAGCGTCTCAGGGCGGGGTCGTCCTGCGGCGACGTGTGCCGATGCTCGGCACCGCGGCGCTGCCGACAGCACTGGAGGCTGCGCGGTTCGTTATCGCCTTGGCTTGCCGTGGTTTGATAACCTGAATATTTTATTCTGTTGGACGACGTGACCGTCGTAGCTTGAGCTGGCTGGGTTCTCTGAAGTGCTCACGGTTGCTGTTCCTGGGGGATGTTTGCACTGGTGGGGGTCAAGGGGATTTTTGCATGGGAAAATGAGAGCATGAGCGTAATCGAGAGCACGTGTTTGCCGTCAGGAGGTGCGACGTGGTCCAGAAGGACAGGGCGGTACGGTGGGTTTTGGAGATCCCCGGCGCAGAGAGGTGCTCGTCCCTGTTTTGCTGCTCTCACCCCGCGCTGTCCTGTCACCCGCAGGTCTGTCGAAGATGCACTGGTCACCAGAGCATGCCCAGTCCCTGAACCAGTGGCCGGAGCAGCACCTCGACGTCTCCTCCACCACCTCCTCGCCAGCCCACAAGTCCGACCTCTACCCCAGCACCCGCCAGCGCTTCAACTACGCCTGGGCCAACGACGACATTTCGGCGCTCACCGCCTCCAACCTCCTCAAGAGGTACGCCGAGAAGTACTCGGGGGTGCTGGACGTGCCCTACGAGCGCCCGGCGCTGAGCGGCTACGGGGATGGAGCCTTCGGGCCGGTTAACGGGCAGAAGGGCGACGGGGAGCCCTGGCCGGTGGCACACGGCTCCGACGGTGCCTACCCCTTGACCCCCATCCACGATGGCCTCCCCGGCGCCAAGGGGGTGGTGCCGCCCGCCGTCCCCCCCGGCGGCGGGGCCATCGGGCTCGGCGGTTCCCCCGTGGTGTCTGCCAACCTCGCCGATCCCATGTACCCCGGTAACTCCTGCGGAGGAGCCGCTGCCGGCTCCGGCGCGCTCGGGTCATCTCAGGAGTACCCCTCAGGCTACGGTGGCACCTACTTGCCCTCCGGCTACTGCACCCAGCCGGCGGCAGCGCTCCCCCCCCCGCACCCCCCTGCCCTCCATGGCTCCGGGCTCCTGCAGCCCCCGCACCCCTCGCCTGCCCTGGTACCGGGCTACGGCTCCTCCGGCACGATGTACAACTACGCCGCCGGCAGCTACCCGCCGCAGCCGGGCTACGGGACCATCCACCCGCCCCATCCCTCTGCCTCCTACCTGCCCTCCGGCATCGCGGCGCCCACCCCCATCCCGGCCCCGCCGCCCGCCGCCCGCCCGCCCGGGGTCCCTGGCTACGGCTACCAGGGGGCCGGCTTGGCCCCCCTGGCCGTGCCGCCCCTTGGCACCGAGGCGGCGGGCGCCCTGAAGAGGAAGGCTTTTGACATCTCCGGCGGGGAGGACGAGGGGGAGGGCAGGTATAGGAAATACAGCTACGAGCAGCCAAAGTCCCCCTACCCCATGTCGGACAACGGCGAGTGCCGGGGCAACGGGTTCAGCGGCAGCGCCGAGTCCCCCCAGGTGGCCTTCAAACCCGGGAAGCGGCCGGCGGGCGCCGGGAATGCCGAGGAGCACGCCGGCAAGTACGGCGGGCAGCCGATGAAGAGTATGGTCTCGCCACCTTACGGCGCTGGGGATGCTCCGCTGCAGCCGGCGGAGCCCTTCGAGAAGTTCAGCCCCCCCCTCGCCAACGGGGAACAAGCAGCCGAGCCGGGACCCCCCCTTCCCGCTGCGGCTGCCCCCCAAAGCGCCGGTCTTCGGCAGCCCGCCGGTGGAGGAGCAACCCAAGAACGTCGACCCCCTGGTCTTGGAGCTGGTGAACACCAAGATCGTGGAGCGGGGGCCGCCCGTGCAGTGGACGGACATCGCCGGGCAGGTCTCCGTGAAGGCCGCCATCGAGGAAGAGCTGGTGTGGCCCATCCTGCGTCCCGGCGCCTACACCGGGGCGAGCCGGCCGCCGCGAACCATCCTGCTGTTCGGTCCCCACGGCACGGGGAAGACCCTGCTGAGCCGGTGCATCTCCACCCAGCTGGGCTCCACCTTGCTGAAGCTCAGTGGGAAGACCCTGCTCTCCACCTGGAAAGCCGAAGCCGAGAAGATCCTGCAGACCGTCTTCTTCGTGGCCAGCTGCCGGCAGCCCGCGGTGGTGCTCATCACCGAGGCCGAGTCCTTGCTGGTGGCCCGGGCTGGCGAGGACGGCAGCCAGGTGAGCAACCTCAAATCCCAGCTCCTCTCCTACCTGGACAACGTGGCTACCTCATCCGAGCAGAACGTGGTCGTCATCGGGACCACCTCCCGGCCGGGCAGCATGGACGAAGCTTCCCACCGGCGCTTCGCCAAGCGGTTCTACATCTCCCCGCCGGACAGCATCGCCCGGCGGCAGATCCTCCATCACGCCTTGGCTCAGCAGAACTCCTGCCTGAGCGAGCGGGAGATGGCCTCTCTGGTGCAGCACACGGAGAGCTTCTCGGGCAGCGAGCTGGTCCAGCTCTGCCAGCACGCCGGGGCCACCACGCTGCACGGTTTGCCGGGCCAGATCCAGCCCACCTCCTACCAGGACTTTGAGAAGGCGTTCTGCAAGGTCCGCCCTGCCGCCTCCCAGAAGGAGCTGGACTTGTTCCTGGAGTGGGATAAAATGTACGGCACCAGGCACTGACGGCGCGGCAGCGGGAGGGGGACCGGGGGGGGGCGCGGGGACGGACCCTTCGCCCCCCAGCCCGAGGCTCCGAGGCCGGTTTTGGGACTCGGCCGATGGACACAGGGTTTGGAGGGGCCGGGTTGGGGTCGGCGGGGGCTCCGGTTCTCCCCCAGAGCCACGCCGGGGCCGGACCCCCTCCTCCCGAAGTGCAGGAGACCCCTGGACAGCCCCGACGGCAGCACGACGTACCTCTTCTTGACTATTTCGGACTCGGCCGGGCTTTTCCTCTCCTTGTTTTTTCGGAAGCCGTCGCCCACTGAACTCAGGATAACCTATTTATTATTTTCCCGTTCATCCGTCCCTGGACCAGCGATGCAGCGAGCGGGGCCGGAGGCGAGTCGGGATCCGGCTTTCCGGCATCGGATGCACGAGCTCCCCCGTCTACCCAGAGGCTCAATTATTATTTTTTTTTTTTTTGATTGCTTTTATTGTTCCTAACAGAAATACCTCGGGCGTCTTTTGAGCAAAGCAGCCCCCCTTGCACGTGGCATGAGCAGCCCGGCGGCGATGTCCTTGATCGGGGAAGGGGGGGGGGGGGGGAGTGTGGGGGGGGACACAAAACCAGGGGGTTTTGGAGTAAAATGCTGTAGATTGTTTAATATACTAGACTTGGTTTTTTATTTTTGTAAGGTATGTAGTATTTTTTTGTTTTTTCTTTTTAACTACTCAGGAAAAGAATTACCTCAGAAAAAAAAAAAGAATGTGTTTTTAAAAACTCTTTTTATCTTCTCAGAAAAGGAAAAAGAGATTTTTAAGAGTTTTCAGACCTGGGACAAAGCTGCCTCGTGTGTTTGCTTCCAAAAAGGGTGACAGAAAGAAGGAAGAAAGAAAAAAAAAAAAACTTGAAGCTGTTACAAAGATGAAAGTTGAATGTATTTTGGGTGCTTTTCACGTATATTATGCCATAATTTTATTTTAATTCTTTTTTTTTTTTAACATTGTTATTGTAGCGTTTGGTGGAGTAACGTGTCTTCAACGGAAAGAGTATTAGTGCTGTAGTTTGGAAGCTGTCGCTAGCACCACTTTTTGGATCAGGTTGGGTCCGTCACCCTCCAGCATCTCCCGCTGCATCCCGGGGCTGGGGCCCTGGGGTGCGGGGAGGGGGCACCCACCCCTGTGCAAGGCTGGGGCCGGGGGGGTGGGATCCTCCTCCCGGTGTCATTTTTGCACTGGGGATGGGGCCGCGGGGGAGGACGCCGCTGACGAGGGCACGGCGCTCCCTTTTCACATGAAATAAGGGATTTTTTTGGCTTCCCACCGCAGTCGCCACCTCTGAGCACCGAGAAGCCCCGGCAGAGGCTGGCGGTGGCCGCAAAATTTGGGGAAATCACTTTGCCCCCCCCCCAAAAAAAAGTCTAGCAGGGCTGATGATGGGCTGCAGGGTTTTGCCCTGGGTGCTCTTTGCCCTCCCCTGGGGGGGGCCGGGCTGCGGGGGTCAGGACACAGCCCAGCTCCCCCCTTCTTGCTGACCACCGGCGGATGAAAAGCTGCATTACACAAAGCATGAACCCACTGCACGTCCACCTGCCCCCCCCCCCCCAACCCACTTCGCATCGCCGGGTGGGGTTGGTTTTTTTTCCCTCAATTAAAAAAAAATACTAATTTTTTTTTTTTTTTTGAGCTCTATGTTGTACTGGGGGGAGGCAGCTGCTCCGGGGCTGCCCAGCCACCCACCGGCACCGGCCACTGCTCAGAGCAGCCCCCCCCATAACCTCAGGGTCTGCGCAGGCAGAGAGGACGCATCCCTCGCAGGGGCTCCCCCCCCCCAATTGCAGAAGCGATGCATCTGCCAGCTTTGGGACGTTTTCCCAATTTTTGTTGCAGTTTCCCATTTAAGTGTGCACGGGAGCGTGCAGGCAGCTGCCTGCGTGCAAAGGGCATTACCGGGGCAGATGCCCCCCACCCCGGCTTCCAAAAAGTGGTACTGGGTTCCTGAAGACTTTTTATTATTATTATTATCATATTTGACTTTGTACACTCTCTGTAACCATTTCTACCTCATTTTGCAACATATTGTACATGAAAGTATTTAATTCATGTCTTATTAATGTCTGAAAAAGAAATGCTTTTGAACTGTAATGGTCTACCTCAAGAAATGCTGTATTTTAAAAAGAAAAGTATTACACAGTATTAAAGAGATTACATGAACGCCCGGCTGACAGCCTGCACTGCCTTCTCCCAGCCCTTGCCCCCCCCTCCCCAGGCTTTTTTAGCCCCTGGGGGGTGCACATGGTGGGTGGGTGGGTATTGGGGTGGGGGCTCTGGGGGGGGGGATATTGCAGGGGTGGGGGGTGCAGGGGGGGTATTACAGCCAGGGGAAGGGCAGAGCCTCAGCCCTCCCCCCTTCTCGTTAATGGTGGGGGGTCCAGGTGTGCCCCCTTCCCTCATTAGGTCTGTGGGGGGGTCCAGGTGTGCCCCCTCCCCTCGTTAGGGCAGAGGCCCCAGGTAGAGCTGGCTGGGGGCAGTGGGTCCTGAGGTTCTGCTGAGGAGGGGTCCCTGCTGGAAAGGCCCCCCCAGGTCCTGGGTGGGGGGGGCTGCTGCTGGTGAGGACCCATCCAGTACCTGCAGGTACGAGGGGCGGCCGTGGGGGGGGACACAAGGATGGGGGGGGTTTGCCTGCGCTGCCTGGCTGTGAGCTTTGCTCTGTAGTGTCTGGGCTGGCTCGGGGTTGGTTCTGGGTTAATTTTCTCTTTTTCAGTTGGGTTGAGTTTTTAGTGCTTTTTTTTTTTAAGCTGAATTACTTGTGTTGAGCACTGCTGCTCCCCCACGTTTTATTTCTCAAAGTTTGCTGTAACTCGTGAATTCTGGAGTATTCATTTACCTGGAGGCTTGTGACATCCTCATCCCGGTTTCTTTTTTTGTGTGTGTGAAGTTATACGCTTGGACAATTTTTGTATCCTGAAATCGGTTAATTCGGTTAATCAGTTCCCCCGTGTCCGGGGCAATTTCCGAGTCGTAGGAGCGGTTCCGAGTGAGCTTTGCTCCGGTCGGGAACAGGGCGGCTGCGGCGAGACCTGCGGCAAAGGCTGCGATTTCGGCATCGCTGTGAGCGTGCAACGGGGGGGGAATCTCTGCCGATGCCCCCCCCTTGGCAGATGCCAGCACGGCCCCCACCGATCTCGGCGGGGAGGGTTTCCCACGTCGATGTTCCCACGCAATCCAAACGTGCTCGCGTTCTCCTCTAGTTCTGCGTGGATCGGAGCGCCCGGTCGATGGCTGGGCTCTGCGTTATCGATAACCAGAGACGTTTTGCCACCAGCTCCGGCCGGCGATGTGGCTCCGTGAATGCCGCCTGCCCTGAGCATCCCTGTCCCCCAGCGTCGCTGTGACCCCAAAAGAGGGGACGCTCATCCCTGGTGGCTGCGTGGGATGGGACCCGGCTCCCTCCATCCCTGTGGGATCCTGGCCATGCCACAGAGATGGATTTTTTGCCCTTGGCTGCTGTTATTCATGGAAATAAGGGGAAAAGTGGCTCCTAGCCCATGGCTGCTTGTTTGTTTGTTATCTCGAGGGCCTCGGCCAGGCTAATAAATGTACCCCCCCCCCCCCCCCCCCCGTCTCCCCCTGGGTTCTGTCTTTGCACCCAGCTCAGGAGTTAAGCTCATTAGCAATAGCAGGCGCGCAGCCCGCTGCAGAGGGGCCCTGCGTCCCAGAGCAGAAATAATTGTGGCAATTAGCGTGGCAGCTTCAGGTTTTTCAGTGGGTGGGAGGGCAAGGAATTGGGTGCTGGACCCCCCCCCCTCCCAGTACAGGAGGGGATATGGTGGCATCCGTGGCCGGGAGGTGTCCGGAGCCTTTGTGCTTGTGCTGGCGTATCTGGAACAATGCGGCAGCTCCGGCCTTTTATCAGGACCCCTGAGGTTACGGCACTATGAATAAATTACTTGGTGGATGGGCTGCAGAGTCACTAGCCGAGAAAATGGGAGGAAGGTTCCCTCTTCCTCCTCCTCCGGCAAAGGGAGGCTTGGCTCCTCTCCACCTGCTGCAAGGGATGCTGTGCACATCCCTGCTCCCAAACCTCGCAGCTGCTGTTTGCGCTTTGTGCCTTTGCTTTGTCCGGCCCCGTGGTGCCGGAGTGAGGTTTGGGGTTCAGTGTTGGCTTTCAGAGGGACCTCCCGGCTCGGCCGCGGCTGGCGGCGGTTGTTTTTGGTGCCGAGCCCGGTGGTAGCCGGCGCAGGGTTTCCATCCCTGAGCAAAGTCCCACGGCAGCGGGATGGGGAGTCGGAGATGGGGAGCCCCTCGCTGGGCCTGTGCTGCAGCGTCCAAGCTGGTTATCCCACCTGGGATAACGGGGTCCAGCCATGCTCTGTCCATCGCAGCCGGGGAAAACATCGGGCTTGGCCACGGGCTGGTCCTAGCTGGGATGTGCCGGCACAAAGAGGCAAGGCGGATGCTTCCCAGCATCTCAGGTTATTAAAATGAATTTGCAGCTGGACTCTGACCTTTCAGAGTCTGGATTCCACAGAACTCGTGAAACCTGCCTTCTTTCGCCAAATCCGGGCCAAGTCCCGTGTGGAATGCATGGGGCTAACAGCGCCGGCGTTCCTAGCAGTCCTCCCCAGTCCAACCACGTGTGCCACTCGCCCGCTGTCCTCTTTGCTGGTGGGACACGCACGAGCAATTCCTCCCACCCTGTTGGCCTGGTGCATCTGCCCTGGCTGCGCTTTCCTCCCAGGGATACCCGGGGAATGGTCCCGGCTCCTTCACGGACCCTCCTGGCACAGCGCGGTGATGCTGCCCAGACCTTCCCAAAAGATGCTCCCAAATCTTTTGGCAGAAGGGGCAGTGAGGACGGGGAGCCTTTCCAGGAGCGGCAGCAGCAAGATGATGGTGGCAGTGGTCCTGAAATGCGGCATTCTTAGAGAAAAATTTTCCTGTCATCAGTGCCAAACTGAACGTTACAGGGATGGGGTTGGCAAACGCCGTCTGGCACCATGTGCTCGTCGCTGCTTCTCCCACCAGGGCTGCAGGAGAAGGAACCCACTTTCACGTGGCGGCAGAAGGGGAGCAGTGAGCAGGGTTTGCTTGTTTGAGAGTAACCTTCTGTAGCAAGATTTAATAAGGGTATCAAGAAAAAGCGGTCTTGTTAGAAAAGCCAGTGTGATGGCTGCTGTCCCTGCCTGGGTTTGGTGTTTTCATGCAGAATTTGTTCATTCTTGGGTTGGGTGCTGGGCTTGTAGCCAGGGGGTTTTGTGGGAAACAGGGTGGCTCTGAGCCCGTTTGATGCCACGGTTCAGCTCTCAACAAGGCAGAAACTCCTGGAAAACCCTCCTGCAAGTCCCTATGGAGTGGGGTCGGGGGGGGGCTGAGACCCTGGCACGGGGGGGGAAGGACCCATCGTCACCCCAAAACCCCACTCCGGCGAGGCGGCTGCAGCGGGAGGTGTTTTCTCGGTGGGTTCGGGGCTCCGTGACCGCATTTTCCCATCTTCTTCTTATTTACACTCCTGAAGGAGCTGTTCCCTTCCCTCCCTCCCCATTAGCCATCCTGGGGAGGTGGGATGCATTTCGGAATTGCAGTGCTGTGGCTTGCTGCCCATCACAGGCGTCTTGACTGGGGTCCTAAAAATCCTCGCGGCAGGATGAGACCCTCGGGCACTGACACGTCCAGCAATTTGGCTGCTTGGAGGAAGCAAATGCCTCGCGTTGCTGGGAGAGGCAGAAGGCAACAACGGAGGATGGAGCTCCATGGCGTGAGCCCGTGCCAACCTCCCGGCTGGGGAATTCCTCCTTCTCCTGCTCTTTGGTCCTTGTTGCTTCCTCCAGTCCCGACCACGACCCCGGCATAACCCTGCGGCCCACGCCTCCGCACTGGGGCTCTTTGGGGAGATCTGGGGGGAAAAAAATCACAGCTTTATCAGCACCCTGATTAAAAAGCGGGCGCGCTGGTGGTGCGTGGCTGCGGCCAGGGCTGCATTGCCACCTCGTGGTTATGGGGTCTGAGCCCGGTCCCCAAGCAAAACTGCTTTGGTTAAACTCAACTCTACTCCAGTTCCCAGTTTGGGGTGGGAAAGGGAAACGTAGGTTCCCAGTGGGGTGTGCGGGGGCTCCGTACCCCCTCCTTGGGGAGGGAAAGGGGAGCTGCTGCCATCACTTTGGGGCCTTCGGGAGATGGGAAGAGGGTAGGGGAGATGCCCCAGGGGAGCAGCAGCCATTCCCCATCCCTGCTTTTGCAAACGTGCTGGCGGGGAGGTGGGGATGGCGGCTGCCGAGCCCGGACAAACCCAGCCCAGCCGGGATGCAGGCAGGATGCCCCGTGGTGAGGAGAACGTAGGAAGCAAAGGCTGTCGTGGCTGGACAGATGGGTGGATGGATGGATGTCACTGCTGATGGTGAAGGTGCCTTGAAGCACCTCACAGCATTAAATTTCCAGCCCTTTGGTTTGGCTCTGCTGGGAATCGAGGGACCATTTAGCGTGTCCCCATGTCCCTGTGCTGCGAGCGTTTGGTGCCCAAATGGACTGCTTGGATGGGCTGAACTGGGGAGGGGAGGGATGCCAGGAGGGATGCTGGGCTGGAGGCAAGGAGCTGGGGTACAGTGGTGCAGACACGAGATGCTTAACCCTGGGTGGGGACGTGGGACAACGCGCTGGGGGACAGGGGATGTGTCCCTGGAACACGCCGGCTTGTGAGGTCAGACAGGAGGATCTGTGTTCCTGGGCCACCCCAATGCCAAGGGGCACCCAAGCGATGCTGGCACCCATAGGACTTATCCTGCTCTTGCTGGCAGTGGGTGGCGAGTGCGAGGACGCGGTGGCGGCCAACGTGGGCCATCACACCATGAGTCGCATCGCCGAGCTGCTGTCCCCTTCGGAGTGCCGCCAGCTCCAGGGGTGGCTGGCAGGGCCCGATAAGGACCTGGGGGAGCAGGAGCTGGAGCAGCTCTCCGAGGAGAACAACCCCATCCATCCCCACCGCCGCCACCGCCGGGACCTTCGTGGCCTCACGGGATGCTCGGAGGCCCTCCAGGACTGGCTGAGGACAGCAGGAGAGGTGACGACCTGGGACCGGCTGGCTCGTGGCCTCCACCAAATTGGGCGCCCCGACATCGCCCTGGAGCTGGGGAAAAACCTGAACCAGGACAGGAGCCTGGAGCTGCGGAGGAACGTGGAGGAGTACGGCCGCACCGTGCAGCACCTCACCTCCTCCTTGCTGCTGGAGGGCGAACGGCACGGCGGGGCGCGGGGCAGGAGGGCCCCGGACGGGGACCTGGGGGACCTGCGCTTCGAGAGGCGGCTGCCCCCCCCGTACACCCGCAGCCTCCTGGGCTGGGTTCGCCCTGTGGTCTTGGGCATCTTGGGGGGCTTCCTCGCCTCCGTCCTCTTCGCCGTGGCCGCCGTGTACTCCTGCCGCTGGACGCTGGGCTTGGATGCCACCTGAAATTGGGATGTCACCCAAACTGGAGCATCTCCCAGAAGCTGCTGGAGGGAAAACAAGACCTAATAAAGCCTCGTGGAGGGGCTGAGATCCAGAAACCGACCCTGTGTTTTCTCCTGGGCAGGGAGGGTCCCATCCTCGGCTTGGGTCCTGCTGCAGCATCCAGGGCTGGATGTCCACCAGGCATCCCCATCATCCCCGCCTGCACTGGAGATGTCCCTGGTTGTCACTGGACGCCAGAGAGCCCTACGGCAAGGATGGAGCTGGGCAGAGCCCCCTTGGCCATGTCCTTGCTGCAGCCCCAAGTGCCCCAGCGTGGGGTGTCCCCACCTCCCTGTCTCCCCACCCCCCAGGCAGGGAGGGGACAAAAACTCTCTGCTGGGTTATTATGCTAAGCCAGCACCTGGGGTTAATTATTCATGGGAGAGAGGTTAATTATAACACCACTGACCTGATTCGGTGTTGCAGTAGAGGTGTTTTGTGCTGCTTGGAGTTGTCCTGGACGACAACCTTGGTTTTCCAGGAGCTGGGTGTGCCGAGGAGCCGTCCGAGCTGCTGACGGTCTGGGGGCTTCGCTCCCTTCTTGGTCTGTCTCTTACTGCGGGTTTAGTTTTTTTTCTCTCCATTTCTTAGCCTAAGAACTCCTGTGAAGTAACTAAAAACCACAGGCTGTGTGTTACAGCGAGGCTTGGATGGGGTTTGTGTTGCTGATGGGGCCAAGGAGGGCAGGATGCGACCGGCTGGAGAAAGCGGTTGCACAGGGAAAACTGCAAATATCTGAACGGTTGCACAGGGCACTGAGATGCCTCGCTGGCTTTTCGTGTGTACCTAGTCCTAAAACCACAAAAGCTGGAGGTCCCCAGGTGATGCTGCCACGGCTGGCTCTGCCCGGTGAGGGTCCCCGGGACCCCGCTGCAGCATCTCTGCCGTCCTGGAGCGTCTGCGGCCTCTCCCCGCCACTGAAATCAAACCAGTACAACGAAAAGCGGTGTGTGTGGGAACTCAAAGTGCTTTGGATCTGATTATAGCCGTCTGCTATAATTAGAATTAAAACCTGTATTTTGTATCAAGAAATGGCTTGCATCAATCCAAGCAGCTAGCGGTGGCATGCAAGTATTGGAGGAGAAAGGGAAGGACAAATAACAACGAGTGCAGCTTTAAAAGCCGAGTGAAACAGTTCACTATTTATGTAATACTTTTTTCTTGGTTTTTTTTTTTTTTTTTTTTGAAATGAAATTGTACCCACTGCCCTTAGAGAGTGCTGTTTCCCGAAGCACCAGCGCAGCCAGTTCCTGGCACAGAGATGCTCCTCTCAGGGCGGCTCCTGACCGTAAGTGAAGGTCCGGGCTCAGCGGCCGTCCCACTCGTGCTGCTGCCGGCCCCGGTGTGGGAATCGCAGCTCCGGGGGCGAAAGGCTGTTTTGCCATCTGCCGCGCCGTCCTCCCGTGCTGCGGCACGTCTGCCTCGGCCACGGGAAGCCCGATGAGCAGCTCATAGCCCGGTGCTGGTGGGATGGTGGGGATCGGAGCTCGGAGGATGCTGTGTCTGATGGTGTTAGAGCTGTAAGGGATGAGGGTGTTTACTCTGGAGCGGAAGGAGGGGTGGTCCCAAAAGCCAAAGATGCTGCTCAGGGGTTGCAGATCTCCCTGGAGCGGCATGCATTTGCAGGGGTAGGCTAATGCAAGGAAGCACATGCAGAGCGGTTGTGGCAGAATATGTCCCCTAATGCAATTTAGCACTTGGCCTCCCTAAAACAAGAAAAGCCTGAGTATGGCCTGCCAGGGCTGGTATGAGCTTTGTGTTGAGAGCAGGGGGGTTTCGAAGCTGTGACTCTTCCCCCCAGATGAGGAGCTCAGGTGCTCCTTCAGGGCAGGGGCTGGGTCTGGACATCCATGCTTCAGATCAGCCTGGCTTTGTAAAGCCACTGCAAGAGCCCTGCCTCCGCTGTTGGCTTCTACTCCAGAAGCGATGACCTGCCTGAGCCAAGGATGGTGGACTTTCAGGGATGCGGGGCGGGTGGTCGCTGCTGTGCAAAGGTGACAGAATGACAGGGCAGACAGGAGAAGTTGTTAAAACAAGATGGCCATACCTCTTTATTGCAAATTCCAAAGTAAAAAGATGTACAGTACAAAGGAACTCAAAAGTTCAGACATCGAACTCTCAGCCCGCTGTTTTATCATGTTCCTCCTCCCTCCCTCCCCCGGCCGGCTTCATCCTCCTCCTTTCTTCATGTGAGACAGAACAGAGAAGAAAACCTAGGAGCAAAAGTGGGGAGCAAGTACAGCACAGGGCAAAAAACCAGTGTCATGAACAGGTTATGCAAAGGGAAAAGACAGCTCTGGCCCCGACGGTGGGAAGGTGGGTGGCTGGAGCTGTGCTGGTTCAGAAGGACGATTGTAGCAGCATTTTTGTCACCCCCCCCCCAGTGCCCAGCTCAGCCTGCGCACACCTCTGTGCCTGTGATTCTCGATGCATTACACTTGGTTGCTAATTAAGCCTCACAACACCCCTGTGAGGTAGGGAACGAGACACCCAATTTACAGATGGGTTAGAACTGGGACAGGAGGTGGGAGGGAGTCCTCCTTCCCTGTGCCCTGCGCTGAGCACGAGGCTGCGCTCTGCTTGCTGTAGCAGACACCCCCATACACATACACGCCTCTAAAATTACAATATGCAGCAAACTGGCAAAGGGGAAATGATTTTTTTGTTTGTTTAATTTGACTTGTTTTTGAAAAAAAATAAATCAAACCAGTGGTGTTGTCTTTGTGCGACACATTGACCCGGTGAGGTGCAGGACAGCACAACCATGCTCTGTGTCTTGCAGTGCCAGTGGTTTGCTTGCACTAGCTGGCCTTAACTGAGCAGCAAAATTCACATTTGTTTGATAAATCGGACCAAAACTCTAATAGGAAAAATAATTTCAAAGTCCTATCCTCAGCCATTTGACTTGCAACAACTTCAGGTTAAATCCTGCTCTCCAACGAGGCAGAGGCAATACCTGCAGCTCATGCCCTGCTCAGCCCTTTGGGTCAAAACTGGGAAAAGCTGGATGGGACGATGGGCTGACGGTGGGGCGTGGGTGTGTGGGTCGCCTGCTGCTGGCTGCAGCCCCAATTTAGGGCCCTTCAGCACCCTTGAGCAGCAGGACCCCACACTTGTACCCCAAGCACGGGTAAGGTCCCCACTGACCAGCCCTTGTCACTGCACGGGGGACCCTGCTGGATACGTACTGATTTTGGAGAAAGCAAGCTGAGAACAGGGACGTGAAGTTGTGGTGACGTGCCCAAGCGAGGGTTGCAGCGAGAGGCTCCCCCAGCCCTGTCTGTGCACGGGAGCTGCTGGCTCCTGACCTGCCCGGCCGCAGCTGCGCTGATGTTCGGAAGGGAACATCATGACGATGGGGAAGGGTTCGCTGGCGATTCTAGATCTGCTTTGGCTCATCTAAGTGACTTTTAGTGCCAGTGAGAGGGGCTGCAGGGTTAAGCCCTGCAGACTGAAGTCTCCTCCCTTGCCAGAGCAGGTCCGACGTGGGCGGCAGCAGCAGAGCCGTCCCCCGTGCGTGGAGCAAGGGACGCGTCCGCGTCGCGCTGCAGCTCGACCTGCCGACGGGCACCTACTTGCCCCGGAGACAGGATCCCCCGATAGCATCGGTCCCCACGGACCCAGCGCGGGCAGCTCAGGATGGAGAGGAAGGCTGAGCTGTGTTTGCCAGGCACCCGTGGTGACCCAGCACCCAATAACACACCGAACTCCCTTCCAGCAGCTTCTACTGCAACTTACTCTGCTCTCTTCTGCATGCTTTAGATAAAAACACACTAAAAAAGCCTTGAAGGAAGGATGGAGGGGAAGGAGAATGCAACCAGTCAAATAATTGGGACACCAAGACAACCTTACCTTGTACAGTGAAAAGGGTAACATTTATTTTATTTTCTTTTGGCTTATAGTAACGTAATTGTTAATCATGTTGGGTAAGATCATTATGAGCCACCATGCAATTTCTAATACACTAATCTTCACTATTGATCTTTTACAGCTTTAACATTTTTTTTTTTTGCGGCAGAAAATAATTCAAACTTGGGTGTGGCCTCTATGTAACATCATGGTTTTATTTTAATTTGTTTTGTTCAACATTGGCTTCTATATTTAAAAAAAAAAAAAGAGGTGAACAGGAAAAGTGAATAAAGCAGATTGAATTGGTATTTCTTTATCGCTCTTCCCCTCTGCTCTTTGAAGAACACAGTCACAAATTAACCCAAAAGGGAGGATTTTATAAGTGGGGGAGGGAAGAGAGCAACTTGTTGTAGTCTTGATATTTGGCTATGTCTTTTTGACACCACCACCCTTGCTTTATTCCCACAACCCTGAATTGGGAACATAAATTCTGTGCACACATTTGAATTTGGAGATTTGCACATGACACGAATGTCCCTAATGCTCTTTGACCAAAGTTTCCTCTCTGTCTTTGGCTTCACCCAGTGAAGGTGCACAGAAATGCAGACCCATTGCTTTCAGCACCCGTGAGCTGCGGCTGGTGGAAATATCTGCCCTAGGGAGGAAACTGAGAGAAAAACAAACCAAAAAAAATCCCCCCGAAACTTTTCTTTGAGCAGAAGGACTGACTCCAGCTAACAAACAGTTGAAGAAACTGCTCATTCCTGTTCTTTCTCAGCAATGCTGACTGACAATGCCACTGGCCTCTTGCATTTAATACAGATCTAATGTTAAAAAAATAAATATATATACATAGTTTGAAGGGACTTTTTAAAGTACTTGAGTAGCTTAATGGAATTGCCAGCACGAACACTAAACGTACCAAGCTTCACCTACGAGTCAATAGCCCAGCTTAAGAACAATTATGAAGTTTAGCCAAATCTTGCATAGAAGTGGTCAACTTATTGCACATTGGAACCCAAAAATATATACTTTTGCTGTTGCAAAGACCATTTGCAATAAAGCTTTTTTTTTTTTTTTTTAAATCTGTTTTGGGGTGGGGGGGGTAGGGTTTTGTTTGTCTTTTTTTTTTTCTTTTCTTTTCTTTAGGGGATGTTTACTGGCTATCTAAAGTCTAAGGAAAACAGAAAAATATTAAAAAAATAAAAATAAACATGGACAATGGCATAAGCCAGAAGCCATTCTATTATTTTTGTAGTTCTTTGTATTTACAAAAAGGCATGCCGATAAAATAAAATGATATATTACAGTATTTATAATATTCTCTTAAAAAGTTCAACCACACTTTTCAGCTATTTTTTCTTTTTGTGCTGTTTACAATGTAGCCTGTACATATGTATGTAGTTTTTCTTTGTTATTATACATCATATCTTAGGAGCAACTGGGGCAAGAGCTGACAGGATAGAAAAGGTTCCTTGCTGTGTTCCGGGGTGCAGCAGAACTGCTCCACTGACATGGCGATGGCTAGGCTGCGCGTCGAGGACGCCGGACGTGGCACAGATGGCTGCTGGATGGCTTCCTGCTTGGTTTTGTTGGTGTGGTTTTTTTTTGTTTTTTTTTTTTTAAGTGACTCCTGTAATTTTCTGGGCTGTGAGATTATGCAAACCGAGATTCATCCTGCCATCAAGTTCTGTTGTCTTGGGGTTTGGGGTTTTTTTCCTGCTATTCTGGGTACCCTTAATTTGGTCCGCATTCAAACGCCCGCGCTCAACCTCAGCACCTCCCGGTTGAGGCAAGCAGCGGCACTGACCCCTCGCTTCTCCTTCCAACCGCCGGCAGAAAAGCACCCGTGCTGCGGCGCTGCTGTCCTACCCTGTAAGAATACCCACGCTGGCCCTGAAGAAAAACATCTCAACCAGTGCAATGGCTGAGAGCTGGCTTAGTCATGAGGACACCATGAAAACAGGATCTGGGGATGTCTGAGTCTTGGTCATTGAGAAAAAGAAATGTTTGGACTTGGCTCGTGATGTTTCTGTGGCATTATTTACTGCTGCAGCGAGAAGACTAGGCAAGAGGTAGCTCCAATTCCTACCCAACCTGTGGGGCTGTTTTAGTTGTCGCTCTATGAAAGCGTAAGAAATGGGAAGAACGTGAAGGCACCCGACAGCCGGCTCTCCACCCTGCACCCCGGGACATGGCCCTTCCTGTGCTGCGTCTTGTTAAAAACCCTCGTGGCTACAGAAGCGAGAAAACCCATGCAGCAACAAAGTGCAGAGCTGCAAAAAAACTCGTACCAAGGGAGGAAGGGTTCAGGGTTTCGGAAAGACACCCACGGCTCTGCATCCCACCCGGAGGAGGAATCCTGATGGACAACTGAACGCTGTGAGGCATGTCCCCGTCCCCCAGCCCTGCTAGTGGGATTGCTTTGGGTAAGCTCCCCAAATTTCTACCAGTAGAGATAACATGCTACTTTTTTCAGCACTCATCTCTACAAAAAAAAAAAAAGTCTATGCTGCAGGATGGAGACTGAATAATAATTAATATTAATGATAAATATTGCAGGATACAAATGAACTTACTGACTGGTATTTAAGCCCTAGATTTTGGTTTTACAGTGACATAGTATAACAAGCCATTCTCAGTTTTTATCATCTCCCCTTGGATGAAGTCCAGAGCAGCATTTAGTTTTGTTATATTTCAGTGTGCAAAAAAGGATGGCTGTATGGAAAAAAAAAAAAAGACAAGTTGTTAAACATACACACACAATTATTTCATCTGCTTGTTTCTGTTTGTTGTTTTTTTTTTTTCCTCCTACTGGCGGGTCTATGAAAGATCGCTAAGAACTGGGAAGTATTGGTGAAGGGCATGATTATTGTTAAAGTTTATCTCCAAATACAGTGTACGGTAGTCAGTGGAGTGCCTCAAATTTATGGCTTAACACACTGCTGTGGACAGACTATTGAGTGTCTTGTGGTTTAATGGTTCCTCATGCATGGTTCCTGGTCACGGCATGCCATCATGCAAATCGTTTCTATGCATTGAACGAGCACTTTTTTTGGGGGGAATCAGCCTGAGCTGTCTCCAGGCTGAAGGTACCCGATTACCCCATCTCCCAAACCAAGTAAAGCCCATGTAGAAAGTAGAATGCAGATAATAAATATCAAATAAACTATGACAATTAAATGGCATGGGCTAAATGGGTGGTTTGTTTCTTTTCTCCTTTTTTTTGTTTTACTTGTTTTAACTTTTTTCTTTTTTTCTTTTTTCTTTTTTTTTTTTTTTTGCTGCTTAACTAAATGCAAATCTAGTTTTGCATGAACAAACCCTTTAACATTGTGACTTCTGGGTTTTCTTTCAATAATAATCAACAAAATGGGAAAATAAAATCCATTTTTGGCTGCTTTGGAAAATACATGAATCCCAGCAGCAGGTTTTGTTTCTGTGTGTGTGTGTTTTATTTTGCTTGTTTGTCCTAAGTTGCATTGACTGATGTGGAACATGCAGTATCCACCTGCCCAAACAATAGAAAATCCTTTTTTTTTTTTTTTTTTTTCCTTTTTTGTGTTTAAATGTTTGTTTACAAGGGTCCTTTAAACAGGTGGTAGGTCACTGCTTTAGATGCAACGCTGTCACACAGTAAGCAGACTATGTTTGGTATAAGATCTTCAGGTAAGTGTCTCCACAGCTGTTCTGTATTGATATATTTCATGAAGTTTGTAAACAATCTTTTCACTTGCAAATATTTTAATTTGTACAATCCTATTATTTTGTCTCAACACTTGGATTCCCTGACCTCTTTTTGTCTTTTTGCTCTTTCTCGTCTTCCTTCCTCTGCCCGTTGCTGTTTCTCCTTCTCAGGTTTGGTAACACTGTCATATGATGGGAGAGATGCAGTAGACGGGGTACCTTCTTTTTTCTCCCTGTTTGTTCCTCCATTTTCCAGTTTTGTGGAGACAGGCCTTCGGCTAATAAAGCCCCGTCTTGCTAAACGAGCCCTGTAAGCCCTCTGGATAACCACTGCTGAAACTTCTTCCTGCTTACGCCTCAGCGTAGTTGTGATAGGCTCATAAGACACTTTGGAAGGGTTGGATGCCACAAATCTTTCCTCCATCTGTTGTCTCAGTATATCCAGCTCTCCGCTGTCCCCCAGGACACGTTTGGTGAAGGCAAACAGGATGTCTAAACAGTGGATCCTGTCTCCACTTACCATAGGCAGATCCATGGCAATGAGTTCAATGGTGTTGGGTTTTGGGACGCGGAGAGGATGTTCCAAAGCATCAGCAAAGTCTGCGAGCTTGCTGTACTCTATGAACTGCGTGGCATCGGGGTCGAATTTCTCCCAGATCTCGTAGAAGGTCTCAAAGTCGTCCTCACTTAGTGGATCTGCACTCTCCTCTGTCGCCACGCTGAAGTTCTCCAGGATGATGGCAATGTACATGTTGACCACGATTAGGAAGGAGATGATGATGTAACTCACAAAGAAAAATATCCCCACTGAAGGGTTCCCACAATCCCCCTTAAAACCACTCCCAGGGTGCTCCTTCTCTAGGTCGCAGTCTGGAGGCCGGTTTAGGATTGGCAGCAGCAGGCCATCCCAACCAGCTGATGTAGTGATCTGGAACAAGCAGATCATGCTGTTGCCAAAGGTCTCAAAATTAAACATATCATCTATGCCAGCCTCATGCTTGACGTAGGCAAAGTTTGACATGCCAAAGATGGAGAAGATGAACATGACCAAGAACAGCAAGAGGCCAATGTTGAACAAGGCAGGCAAGGACATCATTAAGGCAAAAAGCAAGGTGCGGATTCCTTTGGCTCCTTTGATCAAACGCAGGATACGTCCAATGCGAGCCAGTCGGATGACTCGGAAGAGAGTGGGTGACACAAAATACTTCTCAATGATTTCAGCCAGGAACATGCCTAAAGAAGAAGAGAAGGAACAAGTGTGACAACGGAGATGTGCAGGCTGCTGCTGCTTCTGAACCTAGTCAAGGGACTGGGCATGCAGAACACCTGGGTCAGATTTTCAAAGAGGGGGTCTGCAATTAACAGGCCTCACCTTCAGGCAGCTAAGTCTTAGCTGGATGCTCTGGCTCCCTAAGTACTTCTCCTCAATGGAGAGGGAGAAGGGTACAGCTGCAGAGCAAGTGATTCATTCCACCTGGATAAGGATGGATGAGTTGCTTCTTGGAGATGTCTAGCTCTCAGTGCCTAACTCTGCCATGGGAGTCAGCCTATGGACTCTATTTTGAAGGTGCTAAAAAATGTGTAAGATAAATCTTATCTCAAGCAGCAGACAAACCTGGATCTGAGTTTTAGACTGCCGGACAGTCTCTAAATGTTGGTGCTTTGTCACCATGCCTGGGCAGAGCTGTGTGCAGCCAAGCTTTTTGAGTGATCCCGTCGTATTTGTGAGGTTATGCGTATTTTACAGATTAGATGCTAAAAAACCAAAAACCTGCTGGAGGAAACTGATTGATTCAACATTCAACCAAACTGAAAACAAGAGTTCAAATCACATGCTGATGTAGGAAGCACTGCAATGCTATTTTCAGTGGTTAGTAAGCATTATAACATTCTGATGAGGTGAGTAAAATTTCTGTTTTTAAAGACAGGGAGAGTAATTGTCAAGTGTTTTACTCCATACAACTGGAAATGAATGCCAGAACAGAGGGAGGAGGGTGCATTAGTCAGGCCTTCAAGCTGCCAAATTCTGCCACAGTCTCTTCACAAGGCTAAAAAGAAAACCTAGAAGTCCTGGTACATATATCCCCTTCAAAGATAAGAATGCGCTCTACTCTGCAACCACCAAGACAGCCTAGCACTCACAGACCTCTATCTAATTGGTGTCGCACTTACCCACGATGGACAGAATCACAACCACGAAGTCAAAAATGTTCCACCCGATGGTAAAATAATAGTGCCGCAAGGCGAACATCTTCAGCACGCACTCACAGGTGAAGAAGATGACAAACACCAGGTTGATCCAGTAAAGGATGTCCTCCATCTGCTTGCTTTGTGTGTCCGTCTCCACCATCATGGTCACCATGTTGAGGCAAATGAGCATCATGATGACTATATCAAATGCTTGCTGAGTAACAAAGTCAAAGACAGCTCCTTGAATGCGGTTCTGTGCAACAGGAGAGAGACAATGAACCAAACAAGTCTGAACAAAAATCTACCATTAGTCAACAAATTATTGCACTGTTGGTGGAAACAGGGATGAGGACATAATTTTTTCAGTATCTTATGAAGCTTTCAAAGCAAACCGTAGCCCCAATTTGATCTGTTTATGGGAAAGGTAAGAAAATGCTATTATTTATATCCCAAACATGCTACCATAACCCTATTTCCAGCATATCTTCCTCTTTCTTGAGGCCAAAGGTAGAGTGATGCACTTCCATTACAACTGGAGAAAGCAGCCACATCTACCTTGCAGTGGTGACTCTGACCGCAGGGTACTTGAACGAGATTTTGAACTCTTTTGCATCCTGGCAGCAGTCTAGTTCCAGCTGCAGGCAGAGCAGCAGGATGCCTTATCCACAGCAGTATCTAAGGGACTCAGCCAATAGCACATGCAAAGCCTTTCAAGAAAGCAGGGAAATGCACTTAGGTCTCGATCAATGCAACTCATAAGGCTGGCTAATTGCCCAAGATCCCGCTCACTAACATCAGGAGGCCTCCTACTCTCCATCTATAGCCTCCCAGCCAGCCAGGGTTTTCAGATTGTTTTGTTGATTCAAGTGAGCCATCTGATTAACATCAACCACAGCTGTAGCATTTTAACCTTTCTCAGATGATACCTGAATTATAACAAGAAGACCATGGTGATGTGGAGTCCAGCATGAATTAGAACAAAGGATGCTTTTGGAGCCAAAGCTCCTTTGAAAGTCTACTCTGCAGGTTTTTACCTTCAGTTCCCTTTATAACATACTCACCAGAGGTCGGGGAATAGGTTTTTGAGGTTTCTTTGAGCCCAGTTTTTTCATGGCATTATAGTACTTCTTTTGTTCTTCTGTCATGAAAATATCTTGACCTCCAAAGTAAAGGGGCAAAAGGAAAACTGGTTACAATCAGCTCATACACCAGAAGGGAAAGGAATAACATCCTAGCTAAGTCATGAGGATACCTGCCATATGGGAAGTTGGTGGCAGCTATTTTAGACAGAAATAACTTATACTAATACCCAAGGTGTACTGATTTTCGTTTAAAGAAAACTGAGTATTTTTCCTATGAATAATCTGTTTTATTGCACGACATCCTTCCCAATTCCCTCTATGCCATTTGTGATAAACAGGTAGCAGAGATGTCAGGCCATTTAGCCTACACATCCTCAGCTTGGCTTGCAGAGAAGAAAAGCAGTATATGACAGAGAGGTGGAGGGAGAGGCAAGGAAGACATCTTACTTCCAGTCAGTATATTTTAGTCAAGGCAAAAACCCCCAGAAATGCATGAAAATTAGTCTAGGGAAAATGTCTAATCTGGCTAGAGTTTTACATAAAGCTTTGGGCTGCCTCTTGTACTCCCTGAGCCTGTTCAGCCAGTCTCAGTGGGGCTGGGTAGGGAGTGATGCAATAAGAGTCACAGCAGTTCTGCAGCCCACAGCTCTAAGAGGGGGAGGCTTGTGCCCCAGACAAAGCCCAAGGACCTTCAATTTTGCAGAAAAACCCATCGGCCTGAAGACTCAGTGTTGCTCTAACAGGTCTCAGCTCCCCTACTAATCAGCAAACACAGATCACTTATCTTTTTCTTTTGTTGATTGAAGTTGTCAATGATGACACCAATGAACAAGTTCAGGGTGAAAAAGGAGCCAAAGATAATGAAGATAACAAAATATATGTACATGTAAATGTTGTCCTCATACTTGGGTTGCTCTTCTTGCTGAATGGGAGATGAGAAGAGAAATAAATGACATTTCAAAGACATCATACAAATATAGTCAAAATGAGATTGGTCATGTTTCCAAGTATTCCCATGTAAGGCAGTCCTGCTTTATAAAGCTGTAGTTATATATGGAAAACTGTGCCCTCACACTGTTTTAAGTAAAGCAAAAAGTACATGCATGTATATTGTATGTAAATACCAGGAGAATGGTGATCTAATTTTCAGAAATATAATATGCTACAGTTTAAACTGACTTTCACTGTAAATGAGGTCAGTGCCCCTAAAATATATAGTGATTTGCAAATTACAAAGGAAATGATCATTTTAATGACAAGCACTGTCAAAGTGAAGACATCGTTCTTTCTTTTGAAGAAGGACATGTAAGACCAGAAAGAGAAGAACATTTTTTACACTGTCCTGACACAGTCATACTACTTATTTCCAACCCTGCATTCAGTGTAGGACAAGGAAATCCCATTTAAAAATCTTTTAATATAAAATCAAGAGAAGGAAAAAAAATTAGAAAGCAAAAAGGAAGTAATGGTATTTGCATGATTTCAGCATGCAAGAACAAGAAAAGTGTCTGAAGAAACAGCTCCAACCCAGACATAATTTCAAAACTGTATTCAAACCGACACTCGGGCTCCCATGTAGATGCAAGGTTCATGGAGGACCACGTGGCTAATTCCTCCCCATAATTTATTCTGATGATGAAATATACAACTTCATTGTATTCCTTTCTTCACTGTATTTCTACTCCAGCAGGAGCTTCCCTGCCCCTAAAGCATCCAGAATAACCCTGCCCTCTTCTGGATTTTCTTGAGCATCTCTTAACTTATCACACTAACAGAGCAAATGAAACAATCACAGCATTAAATACATAATGTAAGCATAGTTCTACAATTTTTACTCTTAATTTTACCAAAGCAAAACAGCAGAGTGAAATACTGGGAGGTGAGGTTGTGGTCATGCACTTTACCTTTCTGGAATCTACTGCTGCATACATGATGTCCATCCAGCCCTTGAAAGTAGCCTAGCAAAGAAAACACATGTTCTCTTAGGATTCACCCAAAGTCAAAGAACAAGTCTGATTTGTGCCAGCTATGTCAAGGATTCCCTGGCACTCCTGATTGCCCCGTATACTGAACTTTAACATTACTTAAATATTTCTCTTTTCATTTAATCTAAATGACATGAATCAAGCTCGAGAAGCGAGCCCATGTGAACCTCACAAAGTTCAACAAGGCCAAGCGCAAGGTCCTGTACCTGGGTTGGGGCAACCCCCGGTATCAACCCAGGCTGGGGGCTGAAGGGCTTGAGAGCAGCCCTGCCGAGAAGGACTTGGGGGTACTGAGGGATGAAAAGCTGGACATGAGCTGGCAATGGGCGCTCACAGCCCAGAAAGCCGACCGTCTCCTGGGCTGCATCACCAGCAGCGTGGCCAGCAGGTCGAGGGAGGGGATTCTGCCCCTCTGCTCCGCTCTGGTGAGACCCCCCCCAGAGCACTGCATCCACCTCCGGGGTCCTCAGCACAGGAAAGACATGGACCTGTTGGAGCGGGTCCTGAGGAGGGCCACAAAAACGATCCCAGGGCTGGAACACCTCTCCTATGAAGAAAGGCTGAGAGAGTTGGGGTTGTTCAGCCTGGAGAAGAGAAGGCTCTGGAGAGACCTTATAGCAGCCTTTCAATACTTAAAGGGGGCTTATAAGAAAGACGGGGACAAACTTTTTAGCAGGGCCTGTTGCGATAGGACAAGGGGTAACAGTTTTAAACTAAAAGAGGGAGGATTTAGACTAGATATAAGGAAGAACTTTTTTACAATGAGGGTGGTGAAACACTGGCATAGGCTGCCTAGAGAGGTGGTGGATGTCCCATCCCTGGAAACATTCATCGTCAGGTTGGATGGGGGCCTCGGCAGCCTGATCGAGTTGGGGATGTCCCTGCTCGTGGCAGGGGGGTTGGACTGGATGGCTTTGGAAGGTCTCTTCCAACCCAAACTATTCTATGATTCTATGATAAATGAATCTAAACAGGTTTACTGTTGTCTCATGGAAGGTTTTTTAGACTCTTTGAAGAGCAGAGTTGGGGTCACCTGCTGTGCTGGGAGACCCCCACTACGCAAAGGGATGAAAGATAAAATGCCAATTTTATTCCAGATCCAAGCCCAAGTGGGATTAATGGGATGCTGTATTTCATGGAGAGAGGGAAGCAGTCAAAAGGCATTAGAAGCAGCTTGTATTTACCACTACTAGGGAGATGGGGAAAGCAAAACTTACAACTTGCAGAAGAGCCAGATATCCTGCCCCAACGTTGTCAAAGTTAATTTTCACATTCTTCCATCGAATCTCAGTGGAGTTGGGTGGCATCAGTGCTTCGCAGTCTGTCTTGTTGTTAACAATATTTATTTCAAAGCGCTCCTCAGCTGTTTCATTAAAGCAGTAATGATATTTCCCGGCAAACAGGTTAACCCCCATAATGCTGAAAATCAGCCAGAAGATAAGGCAGACCAACAACACATTCATAATGGAAGGGATAGCGCCAACCAAGGCGTTGACAACCACCTGTGTTGGAAGGGGTGGGAAAAAGTTTCAGTATAAAACACAAGGCAGGAAACAGCAAGCATCAATACAGCTGTTTTTGGGGGGGGAATAGGAGGTAAGGCCACTGACAGATCTGTGGCATTTACTCCAGGCAGAAGTTGGCAGTGAACTTATTCCAAGCGGTAAAAAAATTCTGCTTAAAAGCCACCTACTGAAGCTCTGTTTTTAAAATAAAACAGGCCACGTTGTTAGATTTACTGGGTTTGATTTTGGATTGTTACTTCTTCAGTTAAACAACAATTATTTTCAATAATTTTAGTTGCCAAAAGGGAGATGGGGGCATTACTGAGTGAGGCTCAGACTCTCTTCTTAGTAACAAACAGGCTCCTAGCTAAAAATTTTCTCAGAGCCAAGTTTGAGGACACTTTTGCTCATGGATTTGATGGCTCTTATCAGCCAGTGGCCCTTACGGCCATTCCCCACTTTCAAACAAGGCTGTTATCACTTCAAAGCCTGCCTCCTGCTCCCACCGAGGTCACCAGCAAACTGCGTGGCACTGACTTCGGTGGGGACAGGACCAAGCCCGGCATTGCTCTGTTAAGACTAAGCAGTGAGTCGCTATAAACATCAAGATCATATTTGTGACTAAGCAAGGCCAATCATGTTGTGTCAGGCAGACAGCTGAGCATGCAGCTATGCAGGCTCAAGAAGACAGAAAAGCCATGTTCCTTCCTCCAAACTGCAGCAAACACAGCGGGAAGCGATAATGGGTTTTGTCAGAGCTCGTATCTTCCACCATCTCCTAATTTTAGCCTTTCACAGTTTGGGAGCACCTTGTCCCTAAGCATCGCTGGCCAACACATGACAAAATGTAAGCTATCAAGCTTTTAATAGAGTTAGGTCAGCAAGATATTAAATCTTTTATTATGATCTCCTAATTTAGATTCCTTTAATAGATGAACAGAATCTAAACTGTTTTTACCCCTTTGCCTTAGTTTTGAAAGACTACTCAATTACACAGTCATTCGGGAGTCCTCAAGTAGTAGCACCTGAGCCACAACTGGTCCTGGCCACCATCAAGTGTCCCCTCTCCTCCTGCAACATCTATTTGCTGGATGCAACCACCACACACATGATAAGCTCCGCAGCAAGCACCTGTCCTCCAGGAAAAGTGAACGCAACAGTGATCTAGACAGTACGTAGCATTACAACAACTGGTAAATGACATCATGAATTCATCACTGTATACCCAGTGAGGTATAAAGACACAGGTCGGCGTCGAGCCCTCCAGACAGGCTCTATACAGAATGCCTTTGCTTTCATTCTCCCTTCATCCAAACAGGATGCTCTGCTGCTGAACACCAACACAGCAGCAGTACACCTTTTTGGTTTAAGATCCTTCAGATATCAATACGCTGGTTTATTCCAGTTCATCATGGGAAGCAAAAAAAGCGTCATATCCTCCTGAAATATGGTCACTTACAGTACAGTAAATTTATACAGCATTCAAAAAGATCTGAGAGAAGGAACATGGCTTTTGTGTGCAGACTGACAAAAATGCATGCACGTTTCATAACATTACTGTCAAACTTCCTGAATAATTTAAGAGCAGAGCAAGCTCTTGAAAATGCAGATTACTATGGAGTAGAGAAAAGCAAAGAACTACGTTTTATGTTTCCTTTGCAAAGGCATTTCAAATCTCTATTCTCTGGCTCAGAAGAATTGTTCTGGTTGTATGGGGCAGCAACACTTGTCTTCAAGTCAAAACAAAGGAAAAATAATTGGATTTAGGTAACTAACAGGGCTGCAGTAGTAACTCTCTATCAATTTTGCTGTGGTGAAAATCTCCCAATTTAAGCATGCGAATTTCCTGATTGTGCATTAGAAATCACAGCTTCTCTCCAGCACGGCTTAAAAATAGCTTTTAATATCTACAGGTTTAGTGCTAGGTCTTTTCCTTTGTGATCATACTCTCAGGTGGGACCTGAACCCAGCCCAGCAAAAGCTCTGGCTTTGTGTCAATGGAAAAGTTTTCATCCTTTGTGCCTGTATTATAGAATAAAGTTTAGAATTAAGCTAACTGACACAAAGAAATAATAGCAGGATAACATATTAGGGAAGAAACAACCCTCTTTGGATTTGTTGTTATATCATTTATTCCTATTGCTTCCTATGGAATTTGAGGATTCCTGATAAGGTCTCATTGCCTTTCTCGCGCTGTAGTTTGCGCTCAGTTATACTACAGCGAATTCAAAGGAGATCAGAAGGATCCAGGTGGAATTGCTCCAGTCAGACCCTGAAGTAAAACTGCGACTGCTATTCTCTTCCCCTTTTTTTTTAAATACATAATTTTATCTCTTGTAGTATCTCTAATTGTGAGCTAACTAGGATTTAGCACGAAAGACCTACATTATTGTTCTAAGAGCAACTGGGAAACCCATTAATACAACATACGCTTTACTTAACAGAAACATACAATTTTTTTGCATGTTCTTATAAGACTATTTCAATCCCAAATGGAAAAAAAGCACCAAAATACAGAATATTAGTGGCAAAGTAGCGAGACACTGCACTAATTTCAAATCCCCAAGAGAGTGGTGCTGTCTAACAATTTGAGGAAAGCTTGTTAAGTTCAATGCTTTGCTTGTGCTTTGTTGCTAGTTCCACAGTGACAGGACAGGGGACCGTAAAGCATGGTAAAAGGGAGGGAGTGGAAAGGAAAAGCTTCACTATCAGACAAGGCTTCCAGTCACCACCAGACTGGACCGAGAACAACAAGGTGCAACAAGAGGAATTAAACCAAAGCCTTTTTTGCAAACAGCTGAGCTCCCCGCCAGTCCCTTCCTGAAGGCCTGAGTGATCCGAGAAAGGAAGCAGCCTTTTACCCCCTTGCAGGCAGATTGCATTTTTAAAAACCCCTCAGATAAAGTCTTTCAATCCAATTCCACCAGCGGCCAACACCTAGAGGGGCTGGAGACACTGAGGTGGTTCAAATTCTGCTTCTTTGCACCTGGTGATTCTCCCTACATAAAAAAAGTTACAGCTGAGAAGCCCCCTCAGATGCTAGAGGTAAAAGCCAGGCTAAATGAGAACAGCCAAGTGTTAACATTGTCTACAAATGGCATGTGGTTTGGGCCAGTAATTAATGTAATGAGGCAGCTTAATGCATCTCCCTTTCTTAAGAGGGAAGGGTGCAGCGGTGGGCAGGGTGAGGGGACATCCACGGTAGAGGTGATCGAGTCAGCAGCTGCATCATGATTCTATTTGGAATTTTCTTTCCACCAGTTTTGATCAGTTCTAGCATGCTTAAAAAAAACCGCTCCACAGGCATGCAGAAGGATCAGCTGCTAATGGCATCTTACCCTCATCCCCTCAAATCGGGACAACGCTCTTAAAGGCCTCAAAGCTCTTAGTGTCCTAAGGGACTTTATGGCACCTAGTTCCGAGTAGCCCAGGGCATTAGCTATAAGGCTGACTAAAGAGACCTACACAGAAAATAGAGAAAAAAAAAAAAAAAAGAAAGAAAAAAAGAAAGAAAAAAAGAAAAAGAAAAAGAAAAAAAAGGTTCCAGACTGTTAGAATGAGTCCCCTAGCACTGATTGCCCAGCCCAGACTGCCAGCCTGGGCGGCCCCCATAATAAATACCGAAGACATGACACCAGCTGCCTACTTCACTTGACTGAAACGACCTGGAAGGAAATAATGCGGTTGAGAAAGGCATAAGAAAAGAACATAGGGGAAAGATAAGTGAGAGAAAGGCAGAGACACACAGACGGAGAAGGGGTCTGTCGGAAGGAAGAGCCCAAACGATGACAAAAACCTTACCCTCGCCCTTTACTGTCTGCAGGATCCCAGCGGCTCCCATTAAATTTAAGCCAGACAAATTTTAAAGGTACCTATGAGAAAGAATACAGATAAATACACACACTGCACAAACTGCACTCAACCTGTATAGCAAGCCACCGTGCTCACGCTGAGTGGTGGTGCTTCATCCGTGGCAATGGCCTTCAGGGACAGGACGTGTGCCTGAGCTTGCTTCTGCCAAAATAATTCTGAAAAACGTAAACACTGACCCCGTCACGCATGGTGCTGAGGCAGCCAATTCCAACATTTACTGCCTGAAAACCCAAGGATGGCTGTGTTTTTTCTGCTTGTAATACAGAGCAACTGTTGTGTGCTTTTTTTGCCTGCTTGAAGTTGCAGTGACATTTGTGAGCATCTCTGAGGGAGGATGAGGATGGGTAAGCCCATTTTACAGATGGGCAAACTGAGGTGTAGAGCAATTGTGTGGTTGCTCAGGCTCATACACTGAAACTATGACACAGCTGGGGACAGCTTTCTTATATCTATTTTTCAACACCATAACCACAAAGACCACCTATTTCCTTTAGCAGCCTGGAATCAGCTTTAGGCTCTACACTTGTGAATTACCAAATATCCTTAACCAAAGGGTAATGAGGGCAGCTCAGCATCCCGCAGGATTAAGCCCTGTATTACCAAAAGCCTGAAAGCATGGGGCCATCTACTTTTTGACCTGGCATGTGTGTTTAGGGCAGCAGTCCATTCCCCACACGAGTCAATGGAAAACTCTTTAGATTAGATCAGACATGACTTGGCCATATGTAAAGAGTATCTACAGACACCATTTCATCAGCATCCCACTACCTTCCATTTTTGACTAGTATCACATTACAGACACAAATAAGAACAGATATATCAACCTTTTTCAAGGAAAAAAAAAAGACATCAATATACAGTAACAAATAATGGAAAAACATGAGACCTCCTCCTATAACAGGTGGGGTTTTTTAGCTTAATTCTCAGAATAGGACACTTCCTATTTATCATTCTTTTTAAATAAAGGGATATTAAGATAATAACATGAAATTAATTATAAGGACGATTCTTATTCCACACATATTCCAGGGAAATTTCAGAACTAGTTTTCAAATGCATGAACATGTGGGAAAACATAGAGACTTCGTCTCATTTTACTGTTTGTGCATGTGCTTCACACTTTTTCTGTCTTCCTATCTGCCCCAAAATAAGTGGCCACAACATATGGCAACACAGCTCTCTGTTTCTTCCATGTGGTTTTCTGATTTTAAAATTACACTCATTAAAAACATGCCAAGGGTGTCCCAAAGGTTTACAACAAAGACTTTGTGAAGCAAAATCAGCCTACTCGGGAAGGGACCAAGCCCACAGCCACACTGGTACATTAAAGTCCTGGTCCCAAATTTCAAAATACAGATGGGATTTGGAGGTATGGGCTGTAAGGTCCATATACAGAGAAATACAGCATTTTACCCTGTAAATATAATACAGGGTACAGGCTTCACTGAATCCTCACTTTTACAGCTTCTTCCCCTTGGGATAATGCCCCGGTCCCGAGTAGGAAACTAACACAACGGCAGTAAAACGTCTAAAGGCTGTTTTAACTTTCATGGGGTCTTTTCAGTATTATTCTCTTGGGACACTCCGACAGAAGACACAGCAGGCACCGATGTCAGACAAAAGGAATTCCAGATTGACTGAAAAGCAGAAGCCTTCATTATTACCCAGAAAAAGACTTTGTCTTCACAAATACACCCAGCAAGCTTTGGGAATCAGAGGAGAAGGGTTATTTGACAATGCTATCAAACCTGAAAAATAACATTCAAGAGCGTTGTTATGATGCAAAGGCTTATTCTCTATTAGTAACGGCTGCCATCCTGATTTCACTCGAACCCCATCTACGTCACATTAGAAAAGCTGTTCAAAAAAATGTGATTTAACAGAGGACACGATGCATAGCTGAGATTTTGTCGAGTAATATTTTGGCATCTTAAATTCACATTTCAGATTTTTTGTAGACACAACTGTGCAACTCTCCTGTCTATGTCACCAAGTGAAAAGAGAAATTTCTCCTAAAGCACTGGGAATTCAGGATCCTTGTACATATGCACTTGTTCACTCCCTGTAAATGTGTTACCTGACTGGGAGGTTCCTTATCTTTACTCCACCAGCAGCCAGATACTTGGGAAGAAAATGAAACTTGTAACACATCTGTCAATTAAACTGCACTTTGTTCCCAACAGCTGGAATTCAACTCACAACATGAAGCATAAGGACTGTGAATGCTATTTTTGTGCTCAGCTGCTGGTCATCTTTTTAATTCAATACCCCAAAGAATTTCATTTGCTGAAACCCTCTCCTCAACGCAGTACAGAAGAATAGATGGTAGCTTACATTAGTTTCCATACTAGCACTTATACTTCATCTTAAGGCAGTGAAAGAGATACAGGGTTATTTTCAGAAAACAAGAGTTACTGCTTCAAGATGTGTGTTAAAAGGAAAGGTGTTAAGGGGATCAGAGAGGACTTTTTAAAAAAAAAAACAAAATTAAAAAATTCAGTTTTCCACAGGAAATGTAGACATCTTGAGTCACTTCTGCCCCTGAATTCCAAGCATAGTTCCTCCACCCACTCAGAAATATTTCCAGAGTGATAATGTCACTGAACAGCAACTTGGCATAACTGAATCATATTCAAAATGTTCCAAATGAGAAGCCTGGAATTTTTTTTTTTTTTTAATACTTGCTTTTGGGGCATTCACTAAGGACACTGATTCACAACTGGATGTGATGAAACGTTTTAGAAGAATCCAAGCACTTGGGATTCTACAGTTCCTTTTTTTGCAATTCTTTGGACTTCAAGTCCTATCGAATTCCATAATTTTCTGCCACTTTTGACAGCATAAATTCCATTTATTTTAAATGCCCTTGCTATGCTTCAGAGTCAAATTTATTGCTAACACCTCTCTATTGTCTTTCTTCTTTTAATTCTCAAATTTATTCTCCCTACCAAGATGTTCTGCAGGGGAATTCCAGGGTGATCATGTGCTGATCTGTCCAGACCAACTGTTTCCCTTGTTCATGCTACGATCACTTATCAGCAAGCTGTCTTTGCTGTTTGATGTGGTCCTGCTTTTTCTCTCCTGGGCATTAGATCTTTTTAACAGAAGAAGGATGATGTTGAACTTTTTTGCATAATAAGCTTTCAAAGTATTCAGATTTTCACAAATACACGCGCCCAACGTTCAGAACAGCAGACCTCGCTAGGTGGTAGGATGGGAAGACTTTGCCTGCTTCATTATCCCCCCATCGTTAATAACGCAAGCAAACGATTACAGAAAGATAGTGTCACCAAGGAATACCATGTCTGCACAAGTTCTCCCACTGTTAACACCTTCCGGTAGCTCAACACGTGGGCAGACCTCTTAGAAACAGTATTTTCAGTGGAGCAAAAGAGCCAAGGACTGGAAAACCCTCCTTTGTCTCTGCAGGCTCATTAGGACCTGCAGGGCAGAAATTCCACAGTTGCACAGGAAACACTAGCAATACTTAACGGGCTCAAGGGTTTTATCCCTGTTTGGGAAACTTACAGATACCTGGGATTGAATCCTCATTAAATATATGATTCAGTTAGGACACTTCTCAGGAGAAAACATTACCCCAGCATTCTCCTAATTAACATTTTTTTCCAACCAGAAATAAGGAGGAGAGGATACATACAGCCACAATGAGGAAATCCAGCCAGCACCAGGCGTTAGTGAAGAACTTGACAAATCCATAAGCACACCATTTCAGCAACATCTCCAGGATGAAAATGTAAGTGAAGACCTTGTCCGCATACTCCAGGATGGTCCGGATGGTTTTTCTCTGTTCTATGTAAATATCCTCAAAAGCCTGGGAAATAACCAGGTACTCGTGTCATTACATAGGATTTATTCCATAGTTCAATGTCGTTATCCAGAAGCTTGTTCAAACCATACTGAGATGAGCAGTGGAATTACATTTCTTATACAGTGCACCTTATCTGCTGTAGTAGTTGCAACACTGCAACACCAAACCAAAAAACATAAAAACCACAAAAAAAAAGGAAACTCCTGAATAAGTAACACAAGAACTTCTCTGCCTTTTAGGGATCTGAGTACAAGCCTTTATATCTAAAATGTTCAGCTACTGGTATCACTACAGTAACACGCAGAAGCAAGTTTTCTCTGCAGCTCAGCACTCAGGACATCCAAAAGGGCTGAGTTCATTGGCAATCAGACTGTTAATTACTATGAAAGCTGTGCATGTAAAGAAAACCAGGCTACTGCTGTGGGATATGAATTGTTGTGGACTTCTGTCCTAAAATTCGTAACATGCTTGAACATGTTTGTTGTATAACCCTATCTACAAAATAGTGTACTGTGTGAAAACAAACATACATAGTGATTATTTGTATCTATTTAACACCACGAGGTCAAGAAGCTCTGCAAACATGGGAAAGTGAAGAAAGGGAAATATAAATATTCTTGTTCGGTAATGTGAAAATGAGACATAGATACAGTCTGATTTTGTCCAAAATCCCCATGTTTCTAGTCATGCTATGATCAGAACCCAGATTTGCAGGCTTTTAGTCTTCATTATTAATTCAAACTAAACAAAAATCATTAAAAAAGGCTTTTGTCCAGTACCTACCACAACAGAGCTGTGTTGTTTTCTGGGTAAGAATCATCATTGCTTGCTTTTTCACCAAATTTCCTATATACAGCTTTCCCAATTAGAAGTCCCCTAGCTTAACACCACTGGGCTACACGTATTTCTGTATTTTACTCACCAGAGCACCACTGCTCAGTAGGATCATAAAGATGATGAAAGTCTCAAACCAATTATGTTCCACAATCAGAAAACAAGTCTTCCTCAAGGTCCACCAAGACTTCCCCAGCCCTTCCTCAATATTGACCTGACAACACTTACAGCGCTGCATACAACCTGGAATGGGGATAGTGCACAAAGGAATATAAGCCCAAATTTTGTTAGGTAACAGATGATTTAATGTAAGAACATAAAACTGTCATTGTCTTGAAGCAGTTCTGATGCCAACAATATTAAACACGCTGAATTTCAGTTAAAACTCTTGCATTCTTGAGGATTTTATGATTACTTTCACCACTTCTGTATCTGGGCACCTGAATTAACATCAACTTATGAACAGATTAAGCTCGTTATATTTGGTGAGGTATCCATGCATTTCACAGAAGAGGAATGGAAAACTTGCTGATAAAATAACCTTGAACCATTTAAAATATCTTTGCCATGGGAATACCTGTAATGGATCAGTTGCTGAAAGACATTGAGGCCAGCGACAGAAGGGAAAAAAAAAAAAACCCAAACCCCGACCAGAAGCCAGATTCTTCCGCTTCTAAGTACTCAAGGCGTCAGTTGTACAAAAGATCAACTTGCCCTATGCACAGGTCATGTGCATCCTTGCGATGGCAACTACATCTCCAAGGCCTTCAGTTTGCAAATTCTTCTAAACTAGTTCACCAGGGTCCAAGAAGGGTCTGAAAATAAGCTGACAACCAGCCCTGATCCAAACTAAGACCTAACCTTAAGGTAAGCTTACAGCTGACAGGTCCCCGAAACAGCTCGGAGGCTTCTTTCTACACTCCTAGTCAGCTTACCTTCTGTGAAGCATGCGTCTGGGTCCAGATACTCCTCTGGTGCCTCCACAGGGACTTCTTCCACTTCAGGCTTTATGTCAATGGTGCTACCTTCAGAGGAGCTGGTATCATCAAGTTTCTTGAACACAAAATAAAACCCAATCCAACCTATAATTAGTTCCCAACAAATATCAAACTTCATGATGACTCAGCGATTTGTTCACCAGATGTACTGTCATGAAAGTTGTTTCCTCACTTCACCTCACTAAAATCCTGCCCCAGCTTGCATCTCACATTAACAGGACAGACAGTATTAAGTATTTATATTATATATATTTACAAGTATTTGTGGCTTTCCATAGAGCAACTAGCACAAGAAACTTCTGTCTTGAGGGCAAAAACAACATCATAATATAAACAGAAGTTTTGTGCTGGAACTATCTAGTTCTCCCTCCCAAGATGCTTCCAGGCACTCACACGAGGGTCAAATGACTAGAATGAATTTTTTGCATTTCATCCTACCTCTTTGCTGCCATCAGGATCTGTATCACTGCTGAAATCTTCTGTGTTGAGATTTTCAAAATCCGATTCGCCTACAGCAATAGGTACCCGGACAGTGAGATTGGGGTTATTGATGAAGGACATGTGATCTTCGTCTATTATGTACTTCTCCACACTGCTCCCAATTCCACTCGTCGTGCCATTCCCATTCTTCTGATAATCAATGTCTCTGTTGATATCAGCCCCTGTATGGTTAGCAATGCAGTTCACCTTCTTGTCATACAATTCATCCAAGGGTTTGACCTCATCTGCCTCTCTCTGCTTGAAATGAGCCTGCATGAACTCACGCACTTTTGCCTTGGTCCAGGCAATACCTTTCTTGATGCGAATAACAGAAATCTGCAAGTTGTTCATCTCCCCATCGTCATCTGTTGCTGCTAAGTTGTCTGCGCTGAAGGAGCTCAGTAGCAAGGCCAAGAACAGGTTCAGCACCTGAAAGAGAAGAGGTCACGCTTGGCAGAGCTGACACACGAGGGTTATTTTTCCAAAGCTGAATATGAGTATTTAGCCACCCAAGTCCTGCTGATGTTAACAGGGGCTGCAGAGCTAAGTCTCCAGACACCACACTGAGAACCAGCTCTGGTGCCCATAGACTTATCGAGGTACCCAGGACTCAAGGAACAAGACACTGATCCTGCAACGCGTTCAATGAACGGGGGAGCCCTGTGCAGCACACAACTCTGCTGGGGTCCCAGGGATTCGGTGCAGGTAAAAGGGTCCCTGACATAGAGCCCCTTGCAGGATCCAGACCGCAGATGTTAAAAGAGAGGGATTTAAGCAGCAGCCATCCAAGTGATTTAAATTCAGCGTTACTGGTTTAGTCCCATCTCTAGCTCAAAGGAAATGGGCCAATTCTAGGCATTTTAGGCGATCACTCCCAGCTCTATTTCTTTGCCCACATCTAGCAATAGTCCCCAAGACTTATTTTGTCAAAATCCCTTGGCAAGACAAGTCCTCTCAGAGAGAGCTCACAACACTACTTTGAAGACATGCAACTGTTCACACTACATTCTTGCTTACATTTTCCTCCATAGACTTTTCTTCATAAAATTTAAGACCAGAAGGAAACATCATGATCTAGTCTAACCTCCCACACAACAGGCCGTGCAATTTCACCAGCCGATTCTTGCACACAACTGTACCTCATGATTGAGCTAGTGGGCAGATTTTGGAAGAAACTTCCAACCTGATTTTAACACTTCTGGACCTTCCCCTGTGTACCAAATTATTTCCTCTCCTGGCGTTTGAAAAGCCAGGTTTTGCTTCTTTTACGCCCTCAGGTGTGCGTCTGTCCCCTTTGACTGAGGGTTTCATACCTCCAGCTTTTATTGCAAAGTGCTTGGATGCTTTATTTGAGGGCAGCTGTTTAAGGCCCTGATCAAGCAAAGCACATCCTTAATATTGTGCTACCAAAGTCAACAGGACTGGTCATATGTCAAAGGCCATGAAGGACCCCAAGAGAGCTGGAACAGACTCATAAATCATTACTCCCTAGTCCAGTCTCCCCACATTCTACCCCACCCAGAGGCAACCAATAAAGACCCTCAGTAACCATTTACTGACCACTAAATTTCCGATGACCATGACCATCATGAAGACAATCAAGCACATGGCCTGTCCTGCTACTTCCATACAATCCCACATGGTCTCAATCCATTCCCCACACAACACACGGAAGACAATAAGGAAGGAGTGGAAGAAATCGTGCATGTGCCAGCGGGGTAGCTCACACTCCGGATTGATCTTGCAGACACACTCCTTGTAGCTTTTGCCGAAGAGCTGCATGCCCACCACAGCAAAGATGAACACGATGATGGCTAGCACCAAGGTCAAGTTCCCCAAAGCACCCACTGAGTTACCGATGATTTTTATCAGCATGTTCAGAGTGGGCCAGGACTTGGCCAGTTTGAAGACTCTCAGCTACAAAAAAACCAACCAAACCAAAAAACAAAACAGACAAATGACACTTAATTTAATTTCACCTTAAACAAAGAGGAAAAGCAGACAGAACTTCCTGAATGGCAACCTTCTTGTATTTTACGTAAACATAAGCCCAT
This sequence comes from Harpia harpyja, assembly GCF_026419915.1. Lineage (NCBI taxonomy): Eukaryota > Metazoa > Chordata > Aves > Accipitriformes > Accipitridae > Harpia > Harpia harpyja. The sequence continues at coordinate 29,669,569 of NC_068954.1, forward strand.
GCTTCTGCTACTGAAGTCAGTGGCAGTAGGAAATGCTTAACTTCTCTTTGAATTTGGCCTCCTGTATTTTGTACTTAGCTATCCCCCACATGGTGATCTCCCTTTACAAAGGAAAAGTATGGAGCTTCCATCTTGCTTTGCAAACTTTGCAACATTAAGGAAGTCAGGTGACTTATTTGAAGGGGGTGTGTGTGTCACAAAAAATTACTTTTCTCTTTCCTGAATCCTCCTCATCCTCCCCTGGAAAAAAGGACTTGTTTTCCTGGCATATCCAGAACACACAATCAAAGTTTAATTTCCAGAGAATCTCATTTGGAGACAGACTTTCTGAAGCTGGATATAAGCAGGAGCTTCGGAGTGTACTATGCTCCTTGGAAAATCCGACCTCAGTTGTGGTTCTCTGTGCCCCAAAATCTAACCTTGCGGTTTTCATAATTTCATTTTCAAAAGCTTAACCACTGACAGCACAAGTTAAAGCACACGAAGGCTGTAGGTATTCAGCACTTTTATTACACTGTAACACACAACCTACCAAATTTGACACATGAAATAAGAGGTGCATTCTAACATGGACCATCTCCACCCGTATTAAGTACTCTACACCAAGATACCTCCCAAGTCATCCTTCACTGCCTAAATGCAAAGAGCTGTTGCTCAGATCTCATAAACAGCCGTTATGAAGTAAGAAGAGACCACAAAAATGATACTACTCCATCTCTGTCCTCCCCCAAACTAGAAAAAGTGGTTTTTGCCCTTTTTTCTGTAAAAAGCTTTCTAGTAGCTCCAAGTTAGTAACATTCAAAAAGAACTGGAATATGGAATACCAATCGGAAAGATCGCAGCACAGAAAGTCCTTCCACATCTGCTAGACTCAGTTCCATTAAACTGAGGGACACAATAAATCCATCAAAGATGTTCCAGCCTTCTTGGAAATAATAGTAAGGATCCATGGCAATGAGCTTCAGGAACATTTCTGCTGTGAAAATTCCAGTGAAAACCTGGAGCAGTGAGGAGACAGACAAACAAAGAACAGCCAAAGATTCGCTTTTGTTCATTTTCTGATCTTCAGGCTAAATATTGAATGATGCAATTTGTCACACCAATTCAAACATGCAGCCTATGCAATGCCCTGTGCTTGTCTGCAGTAGTCTTTTCTCCTCCAACGCAGCACAAATATCATTGACCTACTCAGGCATACCAGGAACTAACAGATGGATTTTTAAGTAGTAACAAATTCTGACTGGAGAAGTGCACCCTTAGCAAACATCTCTGAGTTGCCAGAGACTGCAGTGAGGGCAAGCTCACATAGCTCAGTGTCCTCTAGAGTCTGGAAGAGCAGTTCTTTCAGTCTAAGTCTACATTAACAAGCAATGTATCCCAGTAGGAGCAGATCTGTAAGGAATATTTACCAATACTATCTTACCAGATTTCCTACGGAGAGCACATGTTCAAACTCTGGGGTCATAGGATGGTGCTCCATTGCCATGAACAAAGTGTTCAGCACAATACAGATGGTGATGGCCAAGTCAACAAAAGGATCCATGACAATTAAGTTCACTATCTCCTTCAGCTTGATCCAGTACGGGTGGCATTCCCAGATCAAGAACGTGTTGGCAAATTTGTACCAGCAAGGGGGACACTTCCTCTGGGACTCTTCCAGCTCTACAGTTACAAACCAAAACAGCAACAGAGTTCAGTCTTCACCTCTAAGGCTGCTGGATCTGTCTGACGCTCAGCATGGGTAAAATACTGCCTGGTCTTGCCTGTCATGAACGCGCCTCGTGTCTCCCTGCTTGCACAACAGTTCAATATTCTTGGGCCAAAGATACATTTTGCCGTATGTACATACAACACTCAAAACAAAAGAACTCCAGGATGCTTGGCAATAGCTTAAGACAAAGACTTACTAAGCCATGAACCTTACGACCATGGCCAATCATGCAGATTGCCACGCCAGGAGAGTTAGGTCAAGCCTTTGTACTGAGCTTCACCGACTTCTCCTTCCTCCCTACACAAGAGCTACATCACATCTGCACAAGGTTACCAGGAAGTGCAGTTCTAAACCTGTGCAACAGCCCCGCGTGGATCTTGTGATTCAATCCAAATTCTTTTAAATGAAGGGATATATTTAACTCAGAACTGATCAAGGTAAACCAGTTTAAATCGAAGTTACAGTTTCTAAACTGTCTTTGGTGCCAATTTTTAAATAACTTAAATGAATTCTGTGCTGAATGCAGACACGGTCTAAAAGAGGAAATATATGACATAATGCTGCAAAGGATTTTAAACAGGAATAACCTGATTAAGACTAACCACATCCATTTACAGAAATCAAACATGATGCTGTGTCCATTTTTTTTACACTGGCTTATTTCAAGTGTTTAGGGGAAAAAAAATTATAAATCAGGAGTTCTCCCCCCTCTATTCTTTGACTTGCAATGGTTCCATTCAGGCTATACAGCTGTTCATGCTGAAGATTTATTTTTTTATGGGTAGGGAAGGACCACTGTGCTCTCTTTCTCATTGGTTCTCTGGTTGCTTAGTATTTAGTTGCCTTGGAATTTCTAAAGTTAAAAAAGAGGCCCGTAGCACTGTAGCCTGTAGGCGTTTGCGCAGGAGGGAAGCAGCAGCAGAACCTCGCTCTGTTTCTAAGTATATTTAGTTTTCATACAATTTTATTGCAGGAGACAGCAAGAATTTGAGATCATCAACCTCATATGGCTGCTGTTCATAAATTCTTGCTGGGTCCCGCATAACATATTTGGAAATCTAATCTCCATGTGCTGTCCATTTCAGAATTTCTGTCATGCAGAAGTCCCTTTCTCTTCTGACAGCTGTCACATTTCAGCTCTTAGCATAGCTCAAATCTTTGTCTCCCACAGACTGTAAGCAAAGGAGGGTCTCTCCAGTCCTTGGGAGATGGCAGAAGACAGAACACCTGTATCAGACATTGTCTTACTCCTATAATCTCCACACTGCGTATTCATTATTGTAAAATCACAACTCTTTGTTGTCTTTACCTCTGTATCTATATATTTCAGATGCAAAACCAAGTAAAATAAAGTCCAATAAATATTTCTGTATCAATAATGACTCAAAAGAAGCAGGTTTAGGCAAAACCAATGCATGAATATGTACTACTTGAAAGCAGGGATAGCTAAATTCCGTATATCTGAAGGGCATGCACGTCCTGTGTCAGGTACCCAAGGCTCAAAACTGATCTCTGCTGTGCCGCACTTGCCTGAACAGACAGGGCCTGACCTGAGCTTGTACTCCCCCCCCCTACACCCCTCACCAGCTCCCTTATAGACCAGCTATCGCTCTAATCCCCTAAGCCACTAGGAAGCCATCTCATGAAGTTTAACATGACCACTTGGCATCCTCTTGGACAAACTGAGCAGACACGCGTGTCCGTATCCGTGTTTTGTGACCAGCCACACCTCTGGCCATGCAGAGGGACAGCCAGCACGGCTCCAGCACAGGGAACCCAGGGCAGATGTGGTGTGAGGAATTATCCTGTAACTGCCAGGTGTTGTCTTCCTACAACACACCACGAGATGGCAATCGATACATACATACTGAAAAATACCAAAGGCACACCTCCAAGCCATACCTACCCTCAACAAGGGTATTTGTCAACCCGGTCATTACACTGTTGGTTCGATCCTTTCTTCCATAGGATGCATTCACCTGATCCATTGAGACCAAGAGAGACCCACCAGGTTTCTTTCTAATTTCGATTTCAGTAGTACCCTGCAAAATTCATATGATGATTAATACAAACTCTTACGTCTTCCCAGTATTTTACATACTCTCAGCCTAGAAATGTGGCACGTACGCCCAAGAGAGAAAAACATCTTTGTTCCTGCTATCCTTCTCACTTTCCTACATTATGTAAGTGGTCAAACCAAAACTCAAGCCCTCACTTCTGCTAGCACCAGTGCTTTGCAGCCTTAGACAAATTAACGACTATATTTTAAAGAACATTTCTAATGAAGACTGCTATAGGACAAAGTAATTTACGCTCTGTACTACTACCAAACAGCACAGACGGGCAGTGACTCTTAACTGGGCCACTTTGCAACCCGTCTGGTCAGTGTGAACTCCACCTCAGCCTCATTTGAGGCACCCAAATTAATAAGGGTTAGGAACTGAGCATTTGACAGTATCAACATTTATTTAAAAATCTGCATCTCAAAATTAGAATAAAAGAAGCTTGGCCACATCACTATCCGAGAACTAACGGGGACTTCTCCCACTCTAGCCCACTATGAAGCTGATTTTCTAACACAACAGGGATATGAAACCATGTCTCAATTTCACCCTTGTGAAGGATCACCTTGCTGCCCCTCAAGTCAAAGAGCTTGCACTTTTAAAGGCACCTCACATTTTCCCTCCTAAGATTGCTCTGGAAATGCCAGTCTCTGTTAGGCCAAAACAATGGAGGTTTTTTTCCTCATTACAGGAATTTGCCACTGTCTGCCTGAGAACCTAGGTCTCTGCACAGCCCATGCAGCTCTCCCACCATGACAGTTAATTGCTTGTTGCATGTTGAACTCTCTCTACACATAGAGTTAGCAAAATAACTGCTAAGTAATACTTTCTCTTGTGCGCATGCATCATGCAGATTACTATTCCTACCACATTCATGCTGTGTCAGAAAGAGAATTAAATACTGAAGCAAAACATTGTATTAACATGCTAACTAGGGAAGAAAAAAAACAGGTAGCAACTGATACTTAACATAACTAATTAAGGTCAAACAGGTTGCAAGAATTGAAATAACTAAAAAAAAATAGCTTGGAATTTATAGGCACGGTAACCAGACTTTTCTCAGAAACAATTGATGTAGGTATCTCTCAAATGATGTCCTTTCAATCTTACCCAGATTCTTTTATGCCCCGCTAACTAATAATCTATTTTTTGAGCTTTGTTTCTCTCCCGCATTCTGAAACATTGATCCGCTAAAAAGGTTACTCAATACCAATTCAGTCAACTAATTACAAAAAGTCAGTCAAGGAAAATTCAAAAATTAAAAAATAATATTTAAAAAAATCCTTCTTTTACTAAGAGCTTCCCTTGTGAAATTTAGTGACAGCTAAAAGATTGTTTGTACCTCCCTTTAAATCCCCAAATATTTTATCTTATTGTGGAGAACATTTGCAACAAACTTTGGTTGGTTTCCCCATTCCCGTGCTTTAAATAGCTCCTTATGAATTCGCCCTGACATATACCAAGGGTTCCTACTATTATTAGTCCTTTAATTAAGGACTGAATTCCAAGCCTTTTTTTCCCAGGAAGCCAGGTGGAGAAGGAGGTGGGTCATTAAATTTGAGAAGAAAAGGAAGGGGAAGTTAAAGCACAGGGTGTTTAATCCAATAAAGACTTTATCGTCTGCGGTCAGACAGACTGACTCTCATTCTGCCAGGGAGTCTGGTTCACTTGAAGGGCGGCATACAGGAGAGGAGAAGAGGACAGACCGCCATGCCTACGCTATCTACTCATTGACTTCCTTACACTGTCATTGGTAGCTGCCTTATCTATTTTCACCTCAGGCAGAAGGCGTCCCCCAGGCATGCTGGAAGGTGGACCACCGATGAGGGACACCACGCCGTTACAATCCACCGTGCTGTTCCTCTTCACGTTTCGGCGGAGGTTGGGGAAAATCCGCGAGGACCGGCTGCCCTGGCTGTAGCCACTGTAGCCGCTGTAGCTGCTCCTTCGATCGCGACCGCGGATGGGGATGAAAAGGGAGTCTCTCCTGCCTTCGCTTTCCTCCACTGTGCTGTGCTCGTCATCAGCAAACTCGTTCTCTGAACCTGGGTCACGAAATCGCCCTTTGTAGCTGAAGATGCTGCTCTTGCTATTGTGTCGGGAGAGAAAAGGGGAGCCTGGGATACTGAGGAGAGACTGGGAGGGAGAAAAGAAAGAATGATAACAGCGTGAATAGTATGGAAACAAAGCACTGCTGTGCTGTCAAGTGCTGCTAAACTGGTTTTGCTCCCTCACCAGGTCTACACAAACCATCACCACTTAGTTGTTGGCAATACTTTAAGAGTTGTTCACTCTTGGCTGGCTGGGCTACGTCAGTGAAGTTATCTGGTTAGACCTCGACTCTAAGGAACAATTTATGCCAGGGTAAGTGTGTGCAAGGGCTGTAAATTTGCACCGTTAAGTGTCCTCCTGACTGGCTGCAAGTTTAAGATAGCGGGCGGATTGCTTTGACATGCTAATCAGGATCTAAACTAGAACATTATCCTGACTACAAGCAAGCATAAATGTTAGCAAAGGAAATGAAAACTACCTGGTTCATGATGGAAAATTTCCTTCCTAGCCTGTTATCTGGTAGCCTGAATGCTTTCCTCCTCATGCCATCCTCAGATTCAGACTTGAACACCTTTTCATTGTCACACTTCTCCTCTCCTTCTGACAGTTCCTTGTCCTTTCGTTTTTTCCTTCTGTTTCGACGCTCCTTGGCGCTCTTGGAACTGAGTTTGGAAATCTCTGAAGAGCTCCGAGACATCCTCCCCCCACCGTCATCTTCCACAGCATCTTCTGAGACTGTCCCTGCTGAAGTGACCATAGCAGCAGCCTGAGGGTGTAGGCAAGAGAAGGGAAAAATAAATTAGAAATTACCATGATTAATACTCCATTTTCTGCTTTAAGAAAGAGTGTGGCTTAATGCATGTAAGTACAAGTCTTTGGGGCAGGATTAAGATGCTTATTCTTTCTCTTGGAAGAAACTTGCAGCCAGGACTTGTAAAAATTTTTATAGTCTACTGTTGCAGGTAGTAAAATCTCTCTCAGTCCATCCCTCAGCCTTGTTTATAAGCATTTGATAAAGGAATGACAAAGATGTGCTTGTCTGTCTTGCAAAGATATTCCCACACTTAACTAGGAACTCTGGGAACATTTACAATTTCCTTAATAGAAGGGAGTTTTCCAGCACAAAATAAACACAGCAAGCTTGCATATAATTCAGGAAAAACCAGCAGCAGCAGGGAAGAGATAGTGCACAATGTCAACCCCGGTCAACAGAGGATGTGATGCCAGGGCAAGTCAGCCATGGCATTGCTGCATTTTTTTATTATACATCATTGCTCTGTAATAACAGGCAAATAAATCTTAAAATATGTAAATGCATCAAAAAATATACAATCTAACCACTCACCTGTGCTTCCTCCTGCTGCTTTTTCAATTGTTCTAACATGGCCTTAAATTCTGCCTCCTTCTGTTCTGCCTCCTCCAATGTGGCCTGGTTCTGCTCTTCATAAGCCATAGCTACCACAGCCAAAATTAGGTTAACCAGATAGAACGATCCCACAAAGATCACCAAGACAAAGAAGATCATGTAGGTTTTTCCTGCTGCTCGTAAGGTCTGGAAGTAGAAAAGGACAGTAGAGGGAAGAGAAAAGGAAAGGGGAAAGCAATTTCAGAGTGACACCCGATACATGAACGGATCCCAAGTTTCTTGACCTGAATGCTTCTAAGAAAATATAGCGGTGCTGAATATTTAACGTCTCAGCACTTCCACTGCAAAGCACTAAGACACTGCACATTCATTAGCCATAAACACAAAAGGTGACATCCCTCTTCTTCTCTTAAGGGAACATCCAACGGATGCAGACTGAAAATGATTCAGAAATACAGTGTGAAACTCAATGCTTAGACACCCTTAAAACAAAACAAAATAGAAGAAAAGCCATTTCAGCAAGATCCCCAAATGATCCTCAGATTACCAGAAAACACTCTGCCCTCCAAAGCGCCTAAGCATCTCCTGTGAGCAGAGCTGAACTGCTCACGGTCTGCTGCAGCAGGCGGCCAGGTTTTCCCAGAATTAATTCACAGTTCAGCTGTACACACACTGAGGACCTACCACCCCTTCTGGACTTAGAAGTACAACAGCCGCTTACAGGTAATGTCCCCTTCCTCCTCAACACACGATATCTCATTGTGCAGCTTTATTTATAGTTACTCTTTCAGACAGGAGGAATAAAATAAAGCTTGTCACGTTTTCCTTCCCTGTATTGTCCCCAAATTCTCATCTTGCATAACACCAAAGCAAAGTGTTTACTTACTAATTGATACAAGTTTTCCCAAAAGTCCTGAGTCATAAGGCGAAATAAAGCCAGAAAAGCCCAGCTGAAAGTGTCAAAGCTTGTGTAACCATAGTTCGGGTTCCGTCCTGCTTTCATGCACGTGTAACCCTCCGGGCATTGACTGTGAAGAAGATGACAGCCATTTCAGGGCATCAAGGCAGTAAAAGGGATAGAGCAAGTTGACAACATGCACATTATCCATGCTTAATGGAGATTTTCACAACTCTCGTAACAAATGGCATGCATTTTGCTTTCTGTGTCAAGTGAGAACAGCAGACAAGGAGACTGACAGGATTTCAGAAAAGCCCTGTTATCTTTGTCCTATGGAAACAAGATGCGGCAATGTGAGGCTTTTCACCCAACGTGAGCCGAAAGGACTAGCTTTTGCCGTAAGTGTCTTTAGAGCTGAAGGACCGGGTGAAAAACCAATTGGAAGTAATAGCACATGGAAAGTTTCCATTTCTGAACCTCCATCCCCTACTTCTGTGATGATTCTCATGATTGGATTCAGAGGGAAATAATGCCACTACTAATCATCGTTACAGGTACCTGCCTCCTGAGAGGACATGAAGGATCTCAGCTTACCTTATATTAGTCAAACAGACAGTAACAATGGATTAATAATTAGATTAAGAAACGTGAAATTTTTTACATGTGAAATAACACCAGAACCAACAAAGGAAGCAAAAGGAAATATTCCAAAGGTTTTGCCATCATTAGCCAACATCAACAGTAATTAGAGTCTCCACTTTTAATAAAGCTCAACACTCACCCTGCATCTGAGCTGTTACCACAGAGCAAAGGATCAGGGGCGCCAGGAATTATGTAAAAATTTGCTGAAGAAGATGAAAAAGAAAAGATTACATGCACACACATATGGAGTTAGAGGATTTAACATACTATAGCACTGTAAAAACCTTCACTTAAGAGCCCTCTAGATCCCTACTGATAAATTTATCAGTAAACTAACTCAGCTTTAAATAACATTATCCCCACTAACTGTGCCTGAGTTTAAACACCTTTCTGGAAGTCAGTACAGCATTTTGAATAAAGATTTTAAACTAGCTGACTGCACAGTAGAGAAGCTCAAAGTGAGAAGGGAGGAAGAAATTAAGTTACAAAAACTTGGAGGCTGGTTCCTTGATCATCCGCAGCATCATTTACAGCTCTGAAATCCTGCCAGCGTGGAAGGATGCTGCAAAGCAGAAACAGGTACCAACAACTACATGTGCATTCTCTGAAGAACTCGGCAAAACTAAGTGAAGGACCTGACGTTCAGCCCAGGGATTTAAATGGGCAGAGAGTTACTTCCCATTTACCATAGCTAATCTATTTTTAATCGGAAACAAAACAGAAAAAAAAAGCTTTTTTGACAAAATATTCAGCTAAAAGACCACAGCCAAGACCTTCTAAAGGATGAACCCAACTAGAAACACCTTAACAAGGCCAGGTTTCTAAAAACTGAAAAATATCTGAGTAAGGGGTTTTTACTGCGCAAAGCTGAACACACCACATTATAAGCCATGTCAGAAATCCTGGTCAGCAGCATTAAGCCAAATAAGAAGGTTTTAGGGAGTATCACTGCAGAAATACCTACACATATTGTTGGTGTATTCCTCCCAGTCAAAGCCCCTAGAGCCGTTATCCAGGAAAGTCTCATTCACATTAATTGGCCATATCACACACTTGTTCCTTAAATTGCCCATAAACAGCTGCAACCCGATCAGAGCAAAGACACTGAGACAAAATACTGTCAAGATCATTACATCTGACAGCTTCTTCACAGACTGAATTAGGGCACCCACAATGGTCTTCAAGCCTGCAGAGAAGAAAACAAGACTAGAAATCACTCCTGTAGAATGAAAAGACATTGAAAATTCAAATACATACAGTACCTTATAACTGCTATATGGTGGCTAAAGATTGTTGCTATAAAATGGCTGGGTTCCTGGGAATCACCACTCGCATTTAGGTTTTTCCACACAGTACAATAAAGGTGATGAATGCACCAAGCTCACCGGTTTCAATGGTGAACTAGCAACAGTTAGAACAAAACAAAATACCAGCGTTCATCCCTGAGAATATCTGAGCCTTGCAGCAGAGGATGCAAAGCATACTCGGGAGTCATTGCCATGAAAGCAGGGTTTGTCTAAACAAAGATGTTAAATTAAGATACACTGCTACAAACCTCTCCATGGACACATTTAGTTGTGTTTAAGCCTGGCTTATTGGCACAAACTACGACAACTTACAAAGATCAAATACCTTTTGAACTGTCTACATCTTAAGTTTCTACTGCTTAACTAAACTGTTTCAGCGCTTCTCCTTTCCTTGCAGGAGCTGAATCTTTCATTCAGGTCATGGGTTTTGTTACGGGTAAGGCAGGATTTCATCCAGAGTGCTGGCTCCTCGGGTTTTACCAAGGCCGTCAGGATCGTTAATAGGGAAGGCTCAATAATAAAAGTAACCTCAGGCATAAGCCAAGAATACTGCTGGCTTTCCAAACCGGTCTGGTCTGTAAGAGGAACCATCCATGAACTGGGGGAAGAATGCAGCACTAATGCATTCAGGAGACAGATCTAAACAAGCAAGAATTTTGGATGCAGAAACAATACAGTATTAGGGCCCTTTAATCAACCTTTCTGATGTTAAGTAGGATGATCTTGCATTTAGAAATGAGTAGCGAAGGAGGCTGAAGGGAGGAAGGAGAGGGGAAAAATATTAAAAATCAGAGCTCCAGCTGAATTCAGGGCCAGTCAGATCCAAGTCTCTGGCTGAGGCCAAGTAAGCATTCTGCAAAAAACTTTTGACAAGAAACCTTTCTATACCAGCAGAGGTTTGATCCATATCAGCAACATAAAGATTCAAAAATACATAAATAAAAAGGAATTCTTATGGAGGAATAATTTTTTTAAACGTCTTTCACTTCAATCTTCAAAACTTTTAATCAATGCCAAAGCCCTACTCCAACACAAAGCAGTTTTTTGCTGTTAGTTCTGACAGACAAATAACCATTACAACACTCGTTTGCATGCTCATCTCCATTGCTCAAATATGCACCACTCTGCACATGCAGCCATTTACACCAGCGTTTGTGTTTCTAGTTTGTATGTTGCTCTCTCATAGGCATATAAAGAGAATGGGGTTTGGAACCAAGATGATAAACTGGCAGCAAGAGTGTTCCCAGTCCAGTCACAGGACAAATACAACAACTTTCAGCTGAAGCAATCGCCGCCTTGTACTGCAGATCCAGATCACCCCTGGGTCCCATCTAATGTAGGTGTGTCACAGGCTGGCAATGCATGGAGACTGATGGCATTAGTCAATTAAAATACCAATAACTCAAGTGCCAATAAAAAAATACCTTCAGATCACCGCAGAGTTTAATATGGTCTACCAAGCCATAAGATGAAAGCAATATTTTGATGTTTTAGCATGTAGGTGCCACAGTCTATTCCTGTCACACAAATCCATGCAGACCCTCCACCTGCATGGGATTTTGTCCAGTGGCATGTCATGTTCTGGTAATATTTCCCATTTTTATCTTGTCTAAAAACCACACTGAGGATAATTCCAACTATTGATAGAAGTTGTAGTTAGCACTCATTGTAATACTAAGACAAGTTTCTCATTAGCTCAGCACCGTGTTAAAAGTTCCCATTCCATTACACGCACTGAAGCAGAAGGGGAACTCCTTTATATTTTAAGTGTATTCTAAATATCACTTCTTCCCCAAGACATGATAGCACTACAACCCATAAACAGCACCCTATGCCTAAGTTCATACTAAATAACCCAAAAGGCTAATTACACAAATACCTTACATTCCTCATATTGTTAGTCACAAAATCAAGAGGGGAGCAATGTTTGCACTTTACCTACATGCTGCAGAACCACAGCTGGGGCAATCCTATCCCAGAGCCTAACTGATACAAATAACCAAAGTTTTGCCATTTACAGTTCCAGCTGTGGATGTGTTCAGTGTGCCTGACATTCAAACATTTGGCTGTGTGCAGCAAATCATCCCTTTAGTAAAAAGTATGGCTGCACTGAACTTAGAAGAGCTCAGATCCACCCCCCTTGCTGTCATTTGAAATAAAAGGAAAACTCCATTAGTTTTGGGTAGTATGGAGAGAATGATACAAAACTGAACTGTTCTGCTCCTTTCCATAGGAAGACAAGGCATGCTGTCACACATTCAGTAACCAGCTCATTAAGGTTGCATCATCTTCACTTTGCTACGATTATGAAAGCAAAACACATACGAAACTTATTTTAACATTGATGCTTTTCTTTGAGCAAGCCAGTTAATACCTGTCGCAGGCTGATAGAATCACAACTGCACTTCAGATCTGTATAGTGCACTGCTAAACAGCAATTACCAAATATCTTTTGCTCTTTGTATGTGCACTGCCAAACATTAAGGAAGGCTAAGTAAGAACATTATTCTAGCATACTCTCATTCGGTGCAAGGAAAGCTGGTGCCACTTAAGAACATCATGCACAACAGCCATGTACATCTGATGGGTTTAGCAGTCTGGAATGGGGACAAAAGTGATGGGCCCCTACAATTCCATAGTCTCTTTTCTGGCAAACGTATATGCAAGTGTAGCCTGAGAAAGCAAAAGAACCATTATCAGTTAATGCATTAAGAAACAAAACACAAAGAAATAGAAGAGCAACACTTATCAAGTGACTATTTAGGGTGCCTACCTTGAGACAGGTCAAGCACCTGAAAACTGGAAAACTACAGATGCTTCAGGGCCTATGAAAACTGAGTCTTGAGCTTGACCTTAAAATTAAGGATGCTTTTGAGAAACCATCTGCATGAGACTTTTCTATACAAGAATTCAGGATCAGAATCATATTCTCAGTCCATAATGCTTCCATGGTCTCTTACAATAAAGGAAGGGCCATTGCTTACCCTTTGACACCCAGATTGAGTTAAGAGTCTAGAAGTAGCTTTGTAAGTGATGGTCCTGCAAAGTCCAGCTCTGGGGGGGGCACATGAAATGGACAGGTCTATGAATTGGGACTTCTGGCTTACTGAAAGTGCAGTCAGTACTTTGGGCCACACACTATTGCATTAATAGCTGACAACCGGTTCCAGTACACCATACAAATCCAAAAGCTGGTCATGCCAACGCTCCATTTAGCTTAGTCTATATCTAAATGGCAGCATCAACCCTTTCTGAAGATGGGGAAGCAAGCTTGTTGTCATCACCTAGAAGACAACCTGCGCCAGATCCCATCTGACTCCAAGTAACTGAAGTAGCCTCACGCAGAAAGGTTTTAATCTTGGTTGGGTTCTGCTCACTTGCTTTACAAACTTATTCCTAAAAACAGCTCTAGAAACACTGAGGATAGTGGGATGACATGCTGAGCAAGAAACCGTTCAACTTGAGGAGGAAGGGAGTGCCTGATCCTTTATTCATGTGAAACTTTAGGCCTGGCTTTCATTTCAGAGATTGGATAGCCACATGTGTAGACAGGGTTAAAGAAGTACGGAACAGCAGACTGTTCATCCCATAATTTGATGGCCCAGAAGCCTTAATTTCAAACTACTCTTTTTTTTACAGACTGCAAAGCCCATCAAAAATATCCCAGTGCCATTTCTGAGAAATAAGCAATGCAGGACGGGAGGGGAGATACGGAAAAGAGATACACGCAAGACCAGCCTTTAATGCTTAACGGTTCTCACCTGGAATAACAGAGATAGTTTTCAAAGCTCGGAGAACTCTGAAAGTTCTCAATGCTGAGACATTCCCAAGGTCCACAAACTCTGTGACATATCTGCAATGAGGGAGGTCACACACAAAAAACACAATGACAATACACACACCAAAATAAAACAACAACTACAGACAAAGCAATACATCACTCACAGGGGCCTGTACCCAACAGCTAACACCAACCGGAGGCCGCCTTACCTGGAATTACAGAAATAGTTTTCAAAGCTCTCAGAACCCTGAAAGTGCGCAGAGCTGAAACATTGCCTAGGTTTACAAACTCTGTTATATACCTGCAGAATTAAACCAGAGTTAATGGCACCGTTGGGGTCACCTTCCTTTTCATATAGTTGTCTGTTTGTAGGAAACAGCTTGTAATTTAAAATGCTTTAGAAGTGGCATTTATAAGAGAGAGACAGAAAATTTCAGAGCCAAAACACAGTTTAAGTCTCTCCATACTGCAACCAGCTTGTCCAGGTGCACGGTTAGATACTTGCATTCTCGCCTATATAGGACTTGAAAATTTAACGCTATCTCTCCAGAAGAAGGTAATTGTAAAACTGTCAAATATGTGAGGAGACTTGGTGACATCACCTCAGTTCAGTGGTTTCAGGTATATTCACTTCACTTCATGTTTTTAATAAAGCATGATCATCTTTTGCTTTGATTAGCGTCCTTCATTTTAATCCTTTATGCTTTACTACCTGTTTGTGAGCCACAGGTAGGTATGATTATCCCCATTTTACAAGGGGATAAACCTGAGATACACAGAGGATAAGAGGCTTACTGCAAAGTTAACGGAGTTAGATTTTATCACAACTTTTGAATAGCATATTTCCTCTGTGCTGTCTGGGGAGAAACATGGTATGAAAAGGCAAAGAAATGCACAATTCTTCCTGGTGCAGAAAGGCCACCACAAGTGCTTCATAAAACTTAGACCCTGTTAGTGGGATTTAAATAACGCACAGGGTTGCTCTAGCCCTTGACACAAAAAAAGGATTGTATTTGAAGTCTACAGGCAACCTCACTGGAAACAAGGAGGTTACAGTTACATCAACTAGAGATTTAGCACATTTATTTAAGACCAATGCATTGGGCCTTTTAAAGCTGGCATGCTGTTACTTGTTAATTGATCAACAAAGAAAGGAAAGAACCAATTCACAGGTTGAATGCGATCTGTGTGCACAGAACTGGGAGCCTCACCGACACAGGCGTGTTTACACTGTGCACAGCAGATCCCCATCTATTCCGAAGTAAAACTAAAGTGTCAGTGAGGTATCGGTTATTTTGCTTTTTGTGTTCAATGTCCAACTCTTTGCATATAATTTAAATACACAACTAAAAGGCAAGTAGAAAAAGCAGAAACTCCAGAAAATCAACAACCTTGGGTGCAGAATCCAGCCCCAAAAAATGCATTTTATACGATGAAAGCATTTTACTATGATTAAATTCAAGTGCTCTGAACCCTTGAAAATCAGGCTCCTGAGCCTTCCTACATGATCCCTCAGTTTTCATCGGCTGTTGTTGACTATGGGAGCCCAGACATGCACACATGCAATATTCCAAAAACAAATGTAAAAGGGAAAAAAAAAAAAATCTCTTCCACCAGCAACTCAAGACTACTGGCGACATACGCCTGATTTTCACCAGCGGTACTAAGCCTAAGCAACGATCAACGCAGGCCAATAAGGAAAAAACCAGAAATCTAGCGTGCATCTCCTGGTTCAGCTGTGAATTCAGACATCCCCATGAACTCCTCATTATCAGACCAATGTAAGCTGATCTGGCACAAGAGAAAAGAATGAGGAAGGAAAATAAAGCGTCTCCTTTTCTGACACTGCACCTTCATCAGAAATGGGTTAGTAACTGTTCAACCTTAAGTTGCATCCCAGGAAATTTTAACATGCAAGCCCAAGGAAGGAAGGAGTGGTAGAGACGAGAATTTAAAGAAGTTTGGGGCCTAGTCCTATGTTTAACAGAACAAGCTGCCACTCTGGCATGTGAGCAATCTAAAATGCTAGGCACTATTATAAAGTCTTATATTAATAAAGGCAGTTTTCAGAAAATCATATTTTTTGTACCAGCAACTCCACTAACCCCATGGAGTTGCATTTTAGATCTGACTCCGTGTCAGGCTAAAGCTTTCTTTCGAAAAATCAAGAAAGAAATCTTTCGGGGATTCACTTAAGTTTTCCTTGATTTCTTTTTTTCTTGATTTATTTCTTCCTTACACACCCACCCTCTTCCTAAGGTCTCATCCCCTCCCACATGCCACAAATACCTGAAATAATCTGAAAACACAACTTACGCCATCATGATCACACTGAAATCTAGCCAGTTCCACGGATCACGTAGGAAAGTAAAGCCATCTATACAGAAACCTCTTGCAATAATTTTCACAAGTGATTCAAATGTATAAATACCAGTGAATGTATACCTGTTATGAGGAAGAAAGAAAGCTGCACTGAGAAGTTTGTAGAAATGTCATTTTAGTAATGAAAAAAGATGAATTACAAACACTTCTGTCTAAACAAAGTGGATATAAAAGACAACTTGTATTCATGCTAACTTAAACGTGAGTAGGAACAGATTTCGCAATAGAAGAAAAACAACATTCTGTGAGATTCTTAAAAACACAAGAAGCATTACTTACTCCACATTCTTCGACCATTCAGGTGGGTTACTAAAAGTCATGAATACACAGTTGGTCAAAATAGTGCACATAATGATCATGCTAAATACTGTAGAACAAAGTCAAGGATCAAAGGGATACTAGTGTGGCTCTTTACATCACCTTATGGCTCCCTAAAGATCACTGTGCTGCAATAAAAGTCAACAACAATTTCCAGTCTATTCTCTGTGGACTACAAATAAGAGCCAAGATGCTTCCAGCAGTCATGGGAAATAAGAGCGGGGTGACCATATATAAAGAGTATTTTTACGTCACCATTCAATTTATTTTATATTTTCTAGTATGTCTTAGCAATTCAAAAATCACACGCCTAAATGAAAATGTCTCCCCAAATAATTCCACCTGTTCAGTAACATCAAAATACATTGTCTGCTAACATATCCAACAGGAAAGCAGCGTTGCAATCCATGGACACCTAGGATTTAGCTTGGAGAAAATCTTACGAATCTTTCCAAACATCTCTGCTCCCTCTGTGCATTCAGGATCTTGTGTGTCACGTTTGCAGATGGAAGGTGCTGGACTAACTGATTTGAGGAGTGTTGCAGGGACAGCACAATTTCAGAATTAGAAGTTTGAGTGGATTTTAACTACTGAATTATTAGCAGAATGGTGAAATCCAGGGTCAGATTCAAAGCTGTTTTGACTTCCAAAACTGTTTAAGCAGACTTAAATGGATCTTAGATCAAGGCCCAAGATCCACTGCCAGCATCTCAGCCTCAACCTGACAGATCTGCATCTCTCAGCTGCATCCCCCCAGCACATAACAGAGGGGAGGAAAGTCTACAAGAAGCAACAGATAAGCCAAAGAAAACATTCCTAGCCTCAGATCCCAAGTTAACTTTGAAAAGATGGAAAAGCTTTTGCTTCATAGGAGATGCAGGAAGTAAGTATATAGAAGCCTCTAAAGCAACAAATGAATTTATTTCCGTTTTACAGTCACTTTTAAAAAATAAATAAATAAACAGGGCAAAGCAGCTCATTCAATATACTACTTTATTTTTTTTCCTCTCCTAATAACACATGCAGATGATGCTTCTGAAGCTATCAGAGCTGTCTGAAGCCCTGCAGTGGAACATTTTGGAATAGCCTTGCCATTAGAAGGAAGTTTGAGATGCCAAAAGAGCAAGAAACTAGTCAGGGTCTAATTACATATAAGGTATCTTTGGCTCCTTCTCCAGATGCTGGTTTTTTTTAACCATTTTAGCAGCTAGTTAAAGCTCAACTCCTCTTCATGTGAAGTATAACCTGAAATCATATCTATTCCAAAACTTATCAATGTCTGTGCACTGATGGAAGAACAGACACAGACAGATACAATTTAGCAGGGAAAATAAATGAAAAGTTTACTTGATTGGATGTGTCTAAAGGACCATGCTTCTTTATTCAAAAAAGCATGTTTTAATGTATGCTCTGAGGCCAATCCAACTTCACCAGGTGCAGAACTGTAATTCAGATACACTATTTGAATTGAGTAATAAGACAGTATGTAAGAGATTTTTCAATGAATATACAAAGGCAAGAATAACTCAATAATAAAAAGGATATGAATGTATCAAAATTTTAATAGCTATTCTTCTAAACAGATTAAAAGGACTTAAAATGTACAAGGCAGGTGTGGCACTAAATCGGAAGAGTGTTTTCCCTCTGTTTAGTACTACAAAGGTCTGTAGAGAAACAAAGAGAGAGAGAGAGAGAGACAGAGAGAGTTAATGCATGAAAATCAAAGCATGAATTGTACTAAAAGACGAACAACTTCCATGGTAAAAAATAGCATTTTTTGCTTTTTTAAAGAATAATCTCCTTTATGAAGCTCCCATTAGGGTAAAACATACCTCCCAGTACATCATGAATAATTCCACTCCAAACCATCCATTTTACTAGACACCTCAGACAGAGCAGAAGCAAAATCTCCCATCCAAGAGTGCACATCTTCATCATGCAAGTGTAGAAACACTATTATCTCTGTCTAACAGATAAGAACCGAGGCCCAAAGCAACTAAGGACCACAAATTTGGGAGCACAATTGGCAGCTGAACCCAGACTTCATGCCATCGCCCAGTGTACAAGACCATCTTTATGGCACAGTGTTCATGTAGCCTGTGCCTCCTTCCCAAACCTTGCTAACAGCTACCACAACGAATCATGTTTTTACAAGACAGCACCTCACCTGCAAAGAAAGATTGACAGGTAAGCAGAAAGAAAACGTCATGGTAGAGTCCCCCAGCCCAGCAGACACAAGTCAGATACCCATCGTCCCCACTCATTGGCAATTTTGAGCACATTCCATGTTGGTGCACCAACTCCAGGCAGAGTCATGTGCTCTCATTGCCTTTAATTAGCAAGATGTTAAGGTTCGCTACTTTATACAGAACCTGTGGAATGAATCATGTAAACGTGAGGCAGCATCGATCTCATCTCTCCATCTCCAGCCCTAAAATACAGACCTGCTCTTTCATCTCCCCACTAGCGAACATGCATATCAAAAAGCACTGGGAGAATCACACGGAGCCATCTGGCGAGGCAAAATTAGAACTGTGGTTGCTTAATACCAGCACGCTCAATGCACCTACCACTCGACTTGAAGGAATAAAAGCAATTTGTGTGCACTGAAAAGCCAAAGCCCTTTCCCCGGCACCATTTTCCCATTTTACATTCCCTCCAGGATGCCGCAGCATCAGCGAGGCAGGACGAACCCCAGACTGCTGCAGGGGGATAGAGCAAAGCTGGACTCGCTGCAGGCTCGCTCCCCGGCACCAGCCCACCGTTTGGCACAGACCCGAGCCTCCCGGAGTCCAACACAAGGGAATCCACAAGGGCTTTCTGCCAACGCAGTCACTGTGCTTCCCCAGGAGACTCACTCTTATGAAATTTGTCATTTCCCTCCTAGTAAGTGAAACAACGTATCTTCGCTCATTTGGCTAAATTAGACCATTGAGCAGTAAATTATTTGAAAAGGAAATCAAAATCAGATTGTGGTTCAGCACTGAGTGAGAAAGATTAGTTAGCATAACCACTAATGCATCTCCCAACAAAAGCACTTTAAAGACAACCCTGGACAGCTCTTAAATTGCAGCATCAAGAATTAATGAACAGATTACCTTGGCATGTACCAATATTCTAAAAGCCTATAAGTTTTTCAAAATTGCAGATTACAGAGTGGTCAAGGGACACCCGATTTTAAGAACCAGCTGTCTCTCCTTCCCTGACAGCACAAACTTTCCAAGACTCACATACCATTAATTTTTAGATCTTCTTTCACTGTCCCTTGCAGAGGCTTCGGAGCAGGATACTCATCACGCGGATGCTCACGGGCTTCAGTTGTGTCCCTAGCACAACACTGAGCTCTCAACTCTACCACACCTTTTAAACAATGAAATCTCCAACATGACTGTGCTGAACATTATGTAGGCACAAGGTGAGCTGCACAAAGACAGAAATTCCCCCCAAACCCCATGCAGTGGCTCTGTGAGGTGGCTCAGTTTCATTATGCATCCATTTCTACATGGGAAAAATCGCTGTGCAGGAGCCCTATGGTTTGCTCAGATAGAGCTCAGCAAGCCAGAACTAAAACCATTCTTCACATGGGGATACAGGTACATGCACGCTGCTTCACAGATGTAAACCAACCCAAAGACTTTCGACCTGTGCTATAAAAGCAAGCCAGACTCAGTCGGGGAAGGTGGATGTAAAATGCTCTTATGTGGAGGGTCAAAGACTGTTTGCCTTGGCACGCTGGAGTGATTACAAGGGAACATACATTTTCAATAGCTGTTTCACAAGGATCGACCCAGAAATTTGGCATTCCCTCTTGTAATATAAGCTCGTTCACCCAATGATCAGGGCAGTCGCCTACCAAGCATGAACTCCACATTCTGCTTGCCAGCTTAGTCCTTCATCTATTACATGACCTTACATAGGGCAGCTCCTTGTTTTCTCTTCTGTGCTCTGCCCAGCTTTCTCCTTTCAGACCATAATGCTTGTTGAACTTATTCCTGTCTATAAAGCCCATCATAACTGGGCCTCTCAGTACAACTGTAACACAAATAAGGTGCTGTACATTCCAGTCTGCTCATCGATTCCGATGGTTCCAAGATCCGCTGCTCCAGTTCTCCTGTGTAGCTCAAAAAATCATGGGTAAATCTCTGCTTGGCCTCATCAATAGAAAGAAGAGCACAAAGCCAAAAAGTGTTTGGCAATTTAAAACCTTATCTTAGTTTTTCTTTATGCTGCTGACATATTAAAACTCGCTTTCAAAATGGCTGCATGCTCTTAAAATGTTTGCTGGTTCAGGTCCAAGAACATCCTTAAGCCCTTTTAAGATCTGCTGAGGCAAAGCTCAAAACTCAGAGAAAGGTGATACCTGGAGAAAGGCATTTTGCAGTCTTCTTCTAGGAGATGAAGTCTGGCTGAACTTTCAAAAGTCTCAGTTTGTTGTTAAAAGAGTTGTGAAAAAGGCTCTGTCCACTTTAGTTTTCTTAAAGTTGGCTGGGAATCCATGCTTTGTAGAAACCTTCAAAATAGTTCTCATATAAAAAGACGTAAGATCACAAAAGATAAGTCTTCTCTAAATCAATTTGCAAAATAGCGCAATAAAGAAGCTATGCTGGAGAGCATGACAGAATTGATCAAGTGATGGCAAAAAACATTCCAGTTATATGAAGATTTAAAATACTCTTGCTTCATGTAGGTTTCACATTAAGCATTTCTGTAATGGCTGAAAAGCGAGGAGGAGTGGGCAGAAGATTTAAGACGAAAACAGCTTTATGAACAGCCTAAGAACATATGGAACCATATTCCTACAGCAGTAACATGATGACTGCCTTACTCCCAATGTTAAGCAAGAGAGAGCGACAAATTTCTGATGACACCTTGAGCAAGTTACTTTAACATAGCTATTTTCAAAATTAATTTACAGGGAACTCTGGCACCCTGTAGGCTGAAGAAGTATATACAGAATTAAACATCAATGCAAAATATTTTTCAAGTCTGTTTTGGCTCATAGAGGTGTACTTCCTACTACAGAAACCACGTAATTTAATATTTATTTTTCCATTCCCCCCAAAAGGGGACAAATTTATTCTTCCTTAGCAACTTATTCTTCACCACTGAAAAGCTCTACAGGGGAAAAAGTATCTGCCACATTTTTGCTCTTGCTTTAATCTCTTGTTTCAAGCCCAACATAGGAAAAACTCCTGATACTTTTTGAAATTTATCAAATAAAACATTCCTGAAAGATATATTTAAAAAAATAAATATTGTTCAACATGCGGTATGGAGAAACTGATCTGGATTTAAGTTTTAACAACATCACAATCTGCCTATGTAAGGAAATTCATTCTGCCTCAGCAGCGGAAATGATTCTCCTTCCTTCCACTCATCACCAGTGGGTTGCAGCTATTTAAGTGATTGCAGCAGAGATTCTCTCGCCTCCCGGTCCGTGCCACACTTGGCATACCCTGATCACAGCATGAAAGCTCTACGTGCTATGGCAACACTTGGGACTGGATGCAAGCAGTACCATTATCTGTCATCTCATGAACAGCCATACAACAGCAAACAACTCCGTCACACTTTGCCTTCCACCCAACACCCAGAAAGGATTGGAGAAGACATCTGACAGCGATAACACTTTCCTTTCTTCATTCTACCATGACAGCAGGGAGGAGAGCTAGGAAAGGCACACTTACTTTTCCTGCTCCTTTTAAGCCTACTGGAGAGATGGAAGGAAAAATAACATTAAACACGCAAGACCTGGAAAAGGTAATTAGCTTTTGGAAATAAGGACAAAAGGCTGATTTTTGAGGTGGTCCCGATTCTTCCCTCCGTTTCAGTGACTTCACTGAAATGCAAAACCCATTAACTGTATCATGACCTTGTAGGGCCGTTACCTTGCCCTACAGAAGTCACAAGCAAGGCTCCTTGAAGCACATGCTAGAGCCAGACATGCCTCCTGCAAGCTGGCCTCTCACATCCCTGTAATTTTCCCAGGTCCACACAGTCAAGGTGACATTCTGGACCGGAGGGCCCATTTCCAAACCGTGCATGTGACTTGAAGTTGCAAGTCACTCCATTGGCACATATGCACTAGAAAGATCCTCAGGTGCTCATCTGCAAGCTATAGGTGACCTCAGACAATCCCACTCTAGCCTCGGATGTTCACGGAGGTACAGACAATCTTCTGCAATGGCAGGGTTGATTCTTCCATTGAAATCAATCCACCTAAGCTTATATATGGTGTCAATGCCCAGAATATTTGGGGACCTTCTACTGCCTCGTAAATGGAGCCACTGCAAGAGCATTAGCACCTTTACCCTGTTCTGTAGAAAGTATGAGATTCATACTGAGTGAAATGGAAGTTACTTGAGGAAGACGACCACAACCTAGCAAAAGTCACATTCAGTGGGAAAGAACAGGGTGAGGAGCTGTTTAGTAGGAGTGATAGCCTAGGCCATAAATGGAAGAGAAGGAAAAGAGAGGTCTAAAAGATGGAAAAACATTAAAAAAATAGGAATACTAATAAGGTTGCAGAAAGAAAAGAGGACAATGGTCCTTACCTCTTGCTTAAGCAAATACTGAAGCAAGACTAGACTACGAGGCAATCAGCTGCTTTGCTTTCATTGTGAGGGATGCTCACATAGGTAGCTTTCCTGAATTTTGTTTGCACGTGGAAACAAGGAAGTTCATGTACCTGCCTTTCGGGTTTTTTAATTGAAATGTTTGACGTTTCCACAACAAATATCATGGGCAAGTATTGCTTCTACCATGGGCTTCAGGCCAGGAATTGGAAGGCGATTACTATTTGCAAAACAAAGAATCATGAAAAAATTCTCTCTGGTACTCACATAAAGACAAAAAGGAGCTAAATTAGCTCCAAAATCTGCTACCTGTGAGCAAAGGGACTTTCCTGATTCTACTAAGAGTCATTACTCCTGTTTTGCAAAATGAAACTGAGCAGAGAAAAGAGAAGTAGCTCGGACAAAACCATCACTTGTAGGGCTGGGCTCTGAACTGAGGACTTTTGACTCCCTGTACCATGGTTCTGTTTCTAGGTCACGCTGTTTCTCCTTTAAATATCAGTTAACAGGCCACTGGAAAGTTCAGCTTCTCAGTTAAAATGCAGTTTCAGTTTCCTTAGATAAACCAAGATCACTGTGTCCTACTGCAAGGAAAAGCAACCAGCTGATTCGTTCCTATGCATGCTGCACATCTAGCTTTAAAAGAAAAGACCTATGATGCAAAGCCTTCTGGCAAATGCTGGAGAGGGAAAAAAAAAAAAAATCTTGGAAAACTTCCCATGATTCAAGCAGATTCGCAATTCCTGATGATTCAGAGAAGGGCCTTTTTAATGGCCTTAAAAAAAATTCTTTGTGGGAAGTCACTGACTATTTGAAGCAGCAAAGAAGTAGCACACACCTAAACTGTCGCCATACTGAAGTGGATGCAAAAGAAACAGAGCCAGTAAAATGTTAATCCAGTGTTTATGGGAAGAGCAAGGCTCTTTTCACAGAACAGCAAGTACGAGGTTGGCAGGGCTGCGCGAGTTTGTCTCCCATCTCCAGAACCTTCCCCTCCATCTGCAGCTGCTCCAGCTCCACAGAGAGCTTGCATCCCCACATGGCAGGCACACCGAGCCAGCAGAAACTCTGCAAGCGGCTACACGCAGAAATGTATGGCGCTCTTCTGGAGACATGACAGATGCCTTCGAAGTTGGGAATGTGGCTTATTTTTCTCTAAAAATGAAAGATTTATTAATAGCATTGTGTCGGGAGGCAAATATGGAGACTGATAAAGTGTGAGGGCTAACGGGGTTCCCCTCTGCCTCCTACTTCTGGTGGAACATTGAAACAACCAAGACGCCTTTGCCCAATGCTCCAGGACATGGCACTGCCCACAGCACTGCTCTCCTATTTTAGCTAGAAAGAACGTGGCCCAGATCTCCCACCTACACTGTCCATTCAACTACATGAACACAAAGAGGGCATAAAACACTCCTGCTTGGATTTGCAGCGACATTTCATAACAACTACTTTGGTTGGGTGCAAGTGGCCACACACAACCAAAGAGATCCTGGGAACTACGTGTCTTTTTTCACAGCCTGCCCACACCAAAACCAGGCAACACCAGATTTGTTTAATAAAGAAAATATTTCTGAGGGATATAACCTAAGCTACCTTCTTACCAGCAACAGTTGCTGTCAATACATTTCCTTAAGTATAACATCCACCTGGAGAGCAGTCTGCCTGGTATTCAACATGGACACAAATCACCGTATTTAGAAGCCCTGTTCTGAGATGGTACATGTACTCCTAGCACCACTGACACAACAAATAAGCATTAAATTCACTAGCATAAATACAGAAAAGAATGATCAGTTATACCAAACGTTACCAGCAGATTCAGTTGATTTCATGTGAATAATGCCCTGCCAGTCACAGAATCACTTCTGAGCATGGCAAGAAATGTCTGGCCCAACACAAAGTCATAAAACATTTTGTTACTCATGACAATTTACTGATTTTACATGACGGCCATTCTGCCCAAGTTTTGAATGTTCACACCACAACTGCTGTCACATATACGGTCAAACCTACAGCTTCTCAAGTGGCACAGCTAAGCCTGAGTTATAGATGGTAATTATCTCAGCTTATTCAAATTAAATTCCTATCAAAGAAAGCAATGAAATTAAACAGTAGAAAAGAACCTCAATTTTAAGTCATCCAGCCTTCTAAGAAAACCAGTGATCATGCTCTTCCTTATTTCACCAGAAGATCCCTCCCCTCCATTTCCAGCATAGTGTTTGCTTACTCACCACTTCATTTCTCAATACATCTCGGCACCCATAAATGCCTCCTGCTATATCACCTTAATTCCACAGACAAATATTCCACAGACAAAAAAAAAATTAAAATTATGAAGATGAAAGCCAGTTAATTGGTTTATCTCACTTCTTTTTGTCATGATTCTATATCCCACTGCTTCGTAACGATCAACTTCAGACCAAATTCCATGCAAGTAATGAAATACACACTTAAAGCCGTTACCCCTCAATTAAATTCTTCTTATTGCCTTCGTGGTTAAAATTGGCACATTAGGACAACTTTATCCATTTTTAATTTCCAGAACTTGTTGTCCTAACTCCACCCAAGCTGGTGCTTCAAGATTGATCATATAATCTCTATTAAACCTCAAAGAAAAATATATAACAAACCAACCAACCAAACAAGCCCCATCCAAAGACTCCATTCTTTGTCTTCTACTTAAACCATACCCAAACCTGCAATTTCCTAAGAAAAAGGTGCTTTAGCGACTTCTTTCTTGCAGACTCACTTTCTGGGTCATATAATAAGGGTCAAAGTCCTCCAGTGGTACAGCAACCAGGCCTTTTGGGATGTCCCCGTAGATGAAAGGCAAATTCTTCCCCGCCTCAAGGTCACTGTTTGGTTTTGGTTTGCTGTCTTCATCATCATCCCGGTGGCTGCTGTCTTGCTTTGGACGCTGCTTCTTTTTTAATTCTGCAATGTGTTTCTCAATGTTAGCCAGAGACTCCGGCGTGAAGGGTTTAAAACTATCAGGGCCTGGTGGTGCGAGCAGCCGTGCTGCCATCTTTTCATCCTGCAGCAGCTTCTTTAGTTATGTTGCACCCCGGACAGGTCAGCTCTGCAGGGAAGCAAACAGCACAGGCAGAACAAAGTCAGTCACTGCAAAAACAGACAGACAAGCATATAGCATTGAAAATCCAAAGGCAACGCCGGTCTTCAAGGCCTCACAGAGCGAGGCAAGCAGACCTGCTGCTTTTCAGTCCCAAAACAAGCTACAGGCAGATGCACAGCAAGTGCTGGACACAGGGTGAACCTGCCCGTCCCTGCCCGCCGCGCTGCTTCACCCATGTTTTACAGGCAGAACCGGCACGGAGACCTAGATCTCCAACGACCACGCTGACGGCTATCCTTATTGGGGTGTCTCCTGAACACAAACTCTATTCTAGACTACAGAAACCGTTCTGAAAGGCAACTTTATCAAAAACAGTATTTTCCTGCAAAAATGATTCTATCAGTCATTGCTCTCTAGCAAACTGATTAATAGACAAAAATTCCCAGTCAGCTCTATTCCCAGGGTCGGCACAAGGCGTTCAGCCCTGTCTAAAAAGGGCTGGGTATTACCACATTGCTTACCCTCCTAACAAGGTGTTTAGCAAAGTACTCCCCTCGATACAACACAAAGGAGGAGTAACTTGGGGCTGAGTTTATGAGCGAGTGCAGTAGGCAACATGCACGGAATATGCTGAGCTCTTTTGGAAAAAATGCTCCTTCGTGTCCTATCAGATATTATTGCAGTTAAGGAGAAGTCTCCTTAATGACTTCAGCATGCGTTAGAATAGGTGTGCCAGGGAGCACCCTGAATGCCTCTTTAGGTAGGACCAAGACCTCAGTGGGCTCAACTCTTCCTACTCCGGAGCATGCCACATCTCTACTACGGGAAGTCAAATATCACCCTTTCATTTTACATATATATAATTATCAGGGTTTCTATTCATTTCAGGCCCTAAGAACGAAATAATTTTAAAATACTTTCATCAAGTACAATAGTAATTTCTGCAAGTTAAATTTCTATAATATGCGGGTTAGACACAGAGTCTTCTTTGCGTCAGATGCAATGCAAACAAGCACTTCTCCATGATAAAAAGAGAAAAAAAGGGAAGCAGACGAGGTACAGAAGCACAGCTGAGGAATACCCTGCAGAGCTTCCAACCTGCAAAGGAGCACAGACCTCTGACAGGATTCTACACTGTCCCTACAGAGAGCACCTTGCTCTCTTCCCCCCACTCCTACAAAAGACAAGAGCTGCGAGGAAGTTCGTTTATCTGAATCCAGCCACCTACAAACCCTCTGCAGCTTTGCACCTTTTGCCAAGCTCTCGCTCGAGAACCAGCAATAAGAATATATTGCATTTCTGAGCCACTGGTACCTCTTCAAGCTTTTCACACTCCAGGAGGAGGCCAAGAGAGGAGAGGAATTACAGAAACCCTGCACTGATGCAACAGCACTGCAGTACTGCAGGCTGGAATACAACCCAGCCCTGACATGGCTTGGCACTTCAGGGAGGAACCCAAATACCAAAGCGGCAACGAATTCAAGAGGAAAGGCAAAATAACTATGAGTATATGTATGGCACAGAAAGAATCCAAAAGCTATGTGGAATAAGGTCCCTTAAGTAAGGAAAAAAATCATCAGTAAGGTCAAATCTTTTTAAGCTAACATGCACACAGCATCAAAATATATATTAAAGATTTGGAATGTCTGAAAGAAGAATGACTTTCAAATTCATTGAAAAATACGATATAGGACTGAATCGTTAAAATTCAGCTATTTTAGCATGATATTAGCCACCAATGGTCTTTACAGACCTTGGCTTTGAACACTGTACTGTATTCACGTGGGAAGAGTTCACAGAAGCCGGAGGTGTCACTGAAACGGAGGCATGCTCCCACCCGTAAGGACAAGCTGGGACACATTTACCCAGCCTCAGCAATGGGCATGCTCCGAAACCGAGAATCACAACTTTCTGTGGATTGCAGTGGACTTCATGAATAAATACACCATAGAAATAACAGAGTCCTCCTTTTAAGAATACCTGGAGATCCCAGCCTTTAATATAGTACCTGGGGTATTTCCAAAAGCCAGAACATCTAGTGCAAAGCATCCTTCCAAGTGGTTTCAGGTTATTCCTTGCAACTGCTTCACTTTGATTCACATGCAAATCTAAAGCTGCACCACACATGTAGAACTTCATCAAACACTGTTTCCATCTCAGGTTTTATTTGGAGATCCAAAAAACTTAAGTATAGATCTCCCTCCTTATGTAACTACACAGCGTATTCTGGGCTAGGATTCTTTTCACATGAACTTGACCAGGTGTTTCTAGAGTAATAACAATAAACACTCAAAAAAGATGGCAAGAGGGGGAAAGAAAAGCCAGTATCTTGGTCACATTATCTCTAGTAACATCACAGAATAGCTTGCTGATATTAAAGAAAAATTAATTTATTCTATTCTTGCAGCATTTGCATGCATTTAATTACCAAATTTCCCACATACTGTGAAACTATATAGCAGCATTGGGGATGTGGTCTAATTGAATGGCACAGATAAATATGTAAGGCCTGAATTTAGAAACCAAAGTAGCTCAGGGACACAGCATAAAAAAGGGAAAAAATGAAGGCACAAATGAATGCCTGATTTGTATGCACAATTACACAACCGGCAACCAGAAGCAACCAACTAATCTGCTAAGTGGCCATTTAAAAAACAAACCAAACCAAAACCAACAACAAAAAAAAACCAACACCCCCCCCCCCCCAGTATGCAATTGCACATCACAGTGGTTTTGCAAAGATCCTGTCCATCAAGAGACACTTTGATGCTATACTGATAAACCAGGTTACAAGTTTGCCTCATGCTACTTTTTCTCATTGTGTTCACACACGGTGCAGACTGTTCTGCTGCTGAAGTTACAAGAAGTGATTGCTTTCATTTCAGCATTTGGTACTTACTTGTAGGGCTGTTACTTGCTTGGTATCAATACAGAATAGCGACCCGGGGCTTTCACTTCTTGGGAAGTCCTTGCCTGTCCTGACTTCATTTGTTTTCCCGGTAAATCATCCCATATTAAGATAATGGACAAAACTAGGATGTAAACTGAAAGGATGGGAATGGAATGTTTATTTAATTCCTTAAATCAGACCTATATAGCAGTTTCTATATCTTTGATAGCACAGCGTTACGTGTTCTTACGATGACAAATTGTGCTTTGCAGCTCCAACAGCCAACCCCTAATCTTTACGTTTATACAGCATACACAGACATAACTACCCAGGATATTTCAGAGAGCTAGTTTTATTTTAAAAAAAACCCAAATCCATACAGACGAATAGTTTGGAATGCCTCAGTTACACAGCCCCACCAAGTTCTCCAGGCTCAAGTGATAGTGCAGAGCAGGCTGTACAGAGTCATGCAACCAACACCCCTGCAGCCCTTTCTGCCAGCAAGGAGCAGTGGTTAAAACTGGATGTGTGGAGCATTCCAGTTGTTACTGAAGCAAAAAATGGGGAGCATATCAAGGATTTCCACTTTCAAGATTTACTGTTTTCCTCAGTAGGAAGAAAAGAACATGTCAGTAACAACAAAAAATTTTCACATGAGGATATGGTAATATTTCTTAAACATCCGTCAGCATTCACCAAGGAGGGGTTTTTCAGTATTCATTGGAAGAACCAAATCAGTTGAGACTGCATGAACATCTGCGAAAAACCAAACAAAAAATCCCCCCCAACCCAGCCACACAGAACAAGGGTGTCAGCACATCTGCTTTTTGGGTGAATTCAGGCTCCAGTCTGCCTATTTTGGTAAAACTTTCTGCTGTAGAGGCCTGTGTAGGAAGCACAACCAAGAGGGTGAGCTGGTGTTCATTCCTTTCCCTTTTTGTGTGCTTCAATTAGTTACTAAAGGGTATTCAAAAACCATGAGGCACTATCTAATTATTTGATTTTTTTAAATGAAACTACTACTTAAACACCTTTACTAAAATTAGTCCTTATCCACATGTTGACTGAATGAACAAATATTAAACTATCTTCATCCTGAAGATCTCAGGATTTAAGTAGAAAAGTTTCTCTGGAGAGAGAGAGAGAGACAGACAGAAAGGGAAAAGAATTTGTCCAAGGTCACCTGGAAATCAGTGGTAGAACTGGAAGCTGATCACAAGCACTGGGACTCTCCCAGGCTCCAATCCCATTAATAATGGGCCATATATAACAGCCTCCTCCTTTAATACTGTCTCCAGCCATCAGAAACCTCCCTACACCCAGTGCAGCCAGCTTTGCACCTGAGAGCGAGACAACTCCTTCGTCTCACAAGTACCTGTTCTATAAGAGCTGTGTGGCTCATCCTCATCTTCATCAATAAAGACACTTCCACAATGGTACATCTGGTCTGCTGAAGCACAGCCTAGGCTGTTCTGCATGGCAAGCTGCTTTAAACTAAAAAGCTTGTAAATTTTATTTTACAACCAAGTATGGTCTTGCTGGGATACACAGAAATCGGTAAGAATAAATGCTAGAATTTACTTTGGCACTTTCCACACACAATTCTTCAACCTCTAACAAGAGAGACATTGTGAAAATTGTGACAAAGACTCACCATTGAGGTAGAGTCAGAGAAGAAGGTACGTGTTTTACCGAGCTATGGATAACTGCATCAGGAACGACACTGCACCGCTGGGATCAGCAGTGCCGCTCCCAGTGACTTCAGGGGAGTCAGGAATTCATCCTGGGCACCTGGAGTTCGGTGCACAGAACTCCCTGGGGCCAGACTGCATATTTACACACACAGTTTTCAAAGATCAAAGATTTTACACCAGAAAAAAATGCTGTTCTGAGGTGCCCAGTTGCTAAGACTTAATTATTTTTTCTAAACGTTCCCAGCAGTCCATTTACTGGTACATTATGAAATATTCTAATAAATTATTCAAGTTGATTGTCAAAATAAATTAAAAAACACTTTTGAGGCAATATCTTTGCTTTAATACATTTCTTCATTTATTAATTTGCAAGATGCAGTCATTCACAGTACGTCTTTCAGTCCCTTCGAGAGAGAGCCCTTCTATATGAATTTTTATATAACCCGCACAGACACACATGGCTTTTGATTTGGACGTGCAGGGTTGGGGCAGAAAGGAAAACATAGTGTAGATGAACAGTCCTCTGAAATTCTACTGCATGACAGCCTAAAAAGCTTCAAGCCAAACCAAAATATCCATGCCTGAGAAAATCCATGGCTGGAAATGGCCTTCAGAAGAACTCACCAATCTTCTCCATCTGCAGTAAATTCCGTGTGTCTAGAATGGGCCAATTTTATCAATGAAAAAGTACAGCAATACAACCGCCTGAGATGCAGGAGGAACCTTTCCCTTAGAAAAGCTCTCATGTCACATTTGATGCTATAAAGTGGAAGGAAGAGGAAATATCTTCACTAGCAAGCAATATTTATTGTTCTGTTGCTGGTCATTTTCCCCAACCTATGTAAAACATTGCAGAAGTTTCCCAGGCACTCATCTCTAAGCAGAGCTCAAGGGCAGACTCCAGACAGGGCAAGAAAGCAGTTATGCTCTTGAAACAGCAGTGGCAGAAAAGAACTGGAACACACACCTCTAAAGGTAAAAAATGAACAGAAACGTAGGGAGGAGAGAGAAACACAAAAGCAACCAAAAGCAACAGAAAAATATTAGGAAACATACTAATATTTAAAGATGCTTTAATAAAAACCTGAGAAACTAAAGATCTAGTACTGTAGGCTTTTTCAGTCCCTACCAGTAGCAGTATGACTTCTGTAATATCACTCAGTAAGTTACAAGAACTAAATATAGCTAACCCCAGTTCTCTACGTTAGCCATTACTCAAAGCTGACTTGCATTTATCACCAATCTCACATAGGAACTTGGAGATTCATACAGACCAAGGAAGCTGAAGTGCAGCACTTCAACTTCCCCTTTTTAAAGCCTAACTTCTGAACAAAGAATTGTTCAAAACAGTTACTGTGTAATAGTTAAGACACTAACCCAGATTCAATTCCTTGTTCAGTTCATTCAGCCTACCAGTGACCCATAAAATAGGAGCAAGGTAACTGTTATTCTACACAATAACTTTGTAGGAACTCATTTAAGCTTGTGGAGCACTCAGATGGTATGATTCCAAATGGTACGATAACAAATGGTACAAATATGGACAAATATAAAAGGGAGGAGAATAAATAACCCCCCTTCTAGTTCTCTGCTCTTACACAACATAGATCTCGGAATTTCTGCAATGTTCTGGAATACAACCTATGCAAGCCTGGTATTTCCTTACGGCTGCCTGAGTTATGCTATCTTCATCTTTTCTTATCACCCCATGCATAACTCATCTGGTTAGACAAAAATCACCCTCCCCTAATGTCAGCTATTCCTGGTTGTCTTAGCATTACATCCTGCTACTGATTTCACCAGACAGTCAATAAAAAGTTAATCTCCTGCTGGAAGCACCATTGGAATAGCACCATTTGTTGTTCAACTTTATGCTTCTAGAATACTTTCCCTCTCAGGTGAAATATATCGCACACTGAAGGGCCTATGCATCACTTAAGTCACATTAAATCACTAAGGTTGATTAAATCCACAAATGGCCTAAGTATCAGGTATCCGGCTCTGCAACTTCATAACTATAACTCCAGGCTCCTTTAGTTAAGAGTTGGGCTCCTCTGAAGCAGTCTGTTTTTTAATGATGTTGAGCATTGACACCTCTTAGATTTCCACAGAACTGCTTGAAATTCAACATGCCTGGAAATAAAGACAACTTTTATTATTATTTATTTATTATTCTTGTCTTCAGAATTAGTTAGCTAGCATTAGTTATAGAAACAATTTAGTTTATGCCTGGGCATGCCTTTAGCCATGAAAAGAAAATTAGGTAAGTTGAAGCACTGGGGACAGGTATGTAAGCTATTTGTGATGAGCTTCAACTGCTCTGTTTTCCAAGTATCCTTTCTCAAAACCCAATGCCAGAAATATCATCTTGATGGCCAAAGAGAGCTAGATATTGCTGAGTTTGCCCCAACAAGCTGTAAGAGCTTCTGATCCCAAGCAAGCGCCATCTCCTCCCTCAGTAGTCAAGCTGAATGGTTTCAAAGCGTGCCCAAACAGACATAAATTAGTAACTGTGTGCTTGTATATTTTATTTGGTTTTAAAATTCATATGGGGGAGTTCCAGTAAAAATAAGTAACAGTGTACACATCAAGAGAAAAAGAGAGAAAGGAGATGGCTTTTAGTAATTTTCAATATTTTCTGCTCCCTACTTCTCTAGCAATGAAGGTTTTATTTATGTAAGACCACTGCCTGTAAAGTTCACAATGCATTATATGCTATTCAACAATGAAAAACATTACTTTTTTTTTTTTAAATCCTCCTGGAATTAACTGCTCAGAATACTTTAAAAATCCTCAAACCTTTCTGCTAGCACAGGAGCAGTATGAGTAACATGGAATGGGACTTTTAAGTCTTAGATAGCAAGATTTGTGCGTTTTGAAATGGCTGTTTTCAGAAAGGAGCGATTCCACAGTTTTGCTACAGTCCAGTCCCTGCTGGCTACTCTTTCTACTTAAAATATCCTGTATGATGATGTGCTCCATTAGGCACAATTAATACTTTGTTACAGGACAAAACTGAGGGAAGAGAAGGCAGAAGTTAGAGTAACTTTGGAACAGTATTTAAAGACGGTCTTTCATAAGCCAGAAGTTCACGCAAAGTGTTAAAAGCCAGTCTTGAATCTGAGCTAACATCAAGGAGGGTTTGCAATACACTTCTGCAGCAGTAAGCCACCTGTTCTTTACTTGCATTCTCCAGCTTAGCAACCGTCTACTCCACACAGAAGTGAAATAATAGGGCGTAAGGGGGAAAGTCCGAGCATTTAGTTATTTCTGAACACCACTAGATTCAAGCCAATAGTCCAACAATGACAAGCTCTCTACCCTACTATCACTAACATAAGCCATCACATGCAATCTCCTCTCTGTGGCTTCTGAAATTATTTTCCCCATGCTTGTTCTCAACTCTAGCGCTTTTGTTTTGTTATCTTACTGCACCTTCTTTAATCTAAACCATTTCTTTGAACACAACAATAACTTATTGATTCCAGTGTATTTGTTGATGTCAATGGCCGTTGCAGCCGCTTCGGGAGGAAGGCAATCGATAGTGAATGGAAATCATGTGACCGCATGAACACGGCATGCCCCAGAGTCACATACGGCCTCCAGGGCCAAGCGCCTCTCCAGTCATTGAAGAATAGTAAGGATCAATTGATATGTGAAGCCGTGTCAGTTCATTTTAGTGAAAAAGCACGCTAAACAAGCCAAGCAAACCCACAAATGAATGCAGACATAACAACAAAAAGGAGGAAGGTGGATTTAGATTTTCAAGCTACTTCATTTTCACTCCATGCTGACTTTGTTTCTGTTTTATTTCACCTCCTTCAACTGAGAATGAAAGTACATCCACGCTCAATTTCTTGCAACATGCAATCACTCTCTCTTCTGTCTGTTAGAAACCTAGCTTTCCACCTCTGTTCACAAAACATTCACATAATTATACTTGTTCCACCGAGCAGTACAATATCTATACCACGATCTAGATAGAAGCCATACGTATGAGCTTATATAACTGGTTAAATTATTTGTAATAGGTCCAGGTCCTTCCACCCAGGATCAATGACACTGTAGAAGTGTTGAAACATGCAAAAAAGGACCAAGTAGCCCTGTGGTCATGTTGTTAATCATTTCATTTAAACATCCTCAAAGCTAAGAATGGGGACTTTCTAAACGCACAGCAGATGGGAAACACCACTGGCCAAGCTCTGAGGGGCCTTACACTTAACTTGTAGGGAAATCTGCATTATGGAGTGCTGCTATGAGCCCTGCCCATTTGTTTGTCACTCTGAAACCCATTAACCCCCCTCCTGTCGCTTTACAGCGCCCGAGGCTATTTATAGATTACAAACAGCTTCAAGAACTTTACGTAACGAGCATTCTCCCCCCCCCCCCCCCCAAAAAAAAAAACCAAACCCGACGAGATCCAGCGAGCGGTGGTGAGCCCCGGGTTGGGGACCCCGGTTGGGGGAGGGCGGGGGAGCGGCCCCGGGAGCTGTCCGCTTCAGCACCCGCCGCCCGCCCAACCGGAGCCAACTCCGGTTCTACCGGTCCCTCCAACATCCCAGACAACGTTCTCAGAGGAAAAACACCGGGGGAATGGCGAGAGGAACTCCCCCCACCCAACGCCGTTCCCTCGGGAAGGAAGTGCTCCAAGGCAGCCGCCATCGGGGTTACCTCCTGCACACCGCCTGTCCCGTATCGGCGTCTCGTTTTCGAAGAGCATCCATCACCAACACAGAAAAATAAGCGCTCCTCTGCAAGAATTATTTCCGGGCCCTCTCCTTCCAAAACAGGACTGCCAGCCATCACCCATGAGAAAACCACTGATGTAATGCTTTCTTCCCTTTCTGCCTCTAAAGATACCGGGAGGAGGGGGCAATCGGGCTCCTAGAACACCCTCGTTCTTCATAATTAAATCTTCCCCAGTGTGAAATGAGGACATACGGGTCATGGGTACCCACTGGGGGTGGAATGCTGCAGTGTTGCAAGGACTGGGTTACACGTCTACACACAGCAGAAATACAACCAGTGCCCCATAAACCGACCCCACCTGTCCAACTCCTCAAGGATCTCATGCCAAACCCCCGCAACACAGCCCACATGGAAAGCCAGCAGTGGATGAACCTACCACACCTGGGATCCCTCGCCAAAATTCAGCTCAGGCCCCTTACAGAAGACTAGCTCCAGCTGTGTTGGCCCTCACGCACAGGCTTTCTGCTCACACACACTCCCCTTCCCGTCAGACTTTTAGACTTTACCTCGGATCATCTGCAGCTACTGCCGTGGAGCGTCTCTTCCAGCTTCCCCACCCCCACATCAGCTGGGCATAATTTGCACCAGAAAGGAGGGGGGGGGAGGGGAAGAAGACACCCAGATTTTTTAAAAAAAGAAAAAGCTTGTGAACATGCAATTCCCTCTCCCCAGGAAGGAAAAAAAAAAAATAAAACAAATCTGCCCTCACCATTCCCCCAAAATCTGTGTGGCGGAAGGAAATAAGAGCGCAAACCATGATGCCAACATCTGGGTCAGGTTGGAACCTCAAAGCTGCCCCATGCATCTCCCCCACAAAACTCCGTCCTCCAACTTCTCCCCCTCCCCTGGCAGCAGGAGTCTCAGGATGCCAAACAGTAGGAGAAAAGGGGGGGGTGGCGGAGGGCTGTACCAGCTCTGCAGCTAGGGCTGAGGGGGGAAGGGATACAGAGAAGAACTCCAATTATCCCTCCTCTCTCCCTCCCCACAATGCAGACAAAGAGCACAACCCCAAATTTAGGGGCCTGGGAGAAGGGCCCTGTGGGCTCCCTGGCTTGTGGGATGGATGGACGGATGGATGGAGAAGGTGGCCCAAATGGAGCTCCTGCTGCTCCAGGTTGAGGGTGGGTGTAGCAGGAGATTGCCCCCTCCCAGCTCGGGGAAGGCTGACCCCAAGGCCGCAGAGACAGCCGGCTGGAGGGCTGGCAACCCTCCCTTCCCCGCGGGGCTTGGGGAACCTCAGGCTGCAGCTGAGGGGGGGGGGGGGTATGGTGTGAGGGAGGGGGGGGGAAGAGGGTGGCTGGACCGTCCCCCATCATCTGGGGCAGGGTCGGCCGTGGGAGCCTGGAGGACCCAGGCCGCTACTTGGGCGCGGAGGGCGGTGTTGGATGGGGAGAGAAGCGGGGACACCCCGGTACCCCCTCCCTGAGCGCAGAGTGAACGGGCATCCATGGGGGCGAACTCTCCTCTGAGAGGTGGAGAGGGGAAAGGCTCCCAGGGCCCCCCCCCGCGTCGCTGCAGCCCTCCGCCACCGCTGGAAGAAGTGGATTTGGGGCGGGGGGCTAGTCCTGCCCCCCCCCCCAGCCGGCTCCCCACTGCACCAGACATCGCTCCCCATGCAAGCCAAGAGCTGCTGGAAAATCGCTCTGCGGCAAAGCCCCCGCCCGAGGAGGGGGGTAGGGGGGGAAGAGTGTGTGCTGCTGAAGCGGGGGGGGGGCATGAATTTAAAAAAAAAAAAAAAATTAATAAAAAAATAAAAAAATCCGGGGAGCAAAGGCTGGGAGCCCCCGGCCGCCCCCCGCGCCGGGGCTTGCAACTTACTGTGGCCGCTGCACTAGCGCGTCTCCCGCAAGGCGTTGCTGGACTGCGGAGGTGGGGGAGCTGCAGGAGGAACTGCGGTTGTCGCCATCTTGGTGCGCTGCCTGCGCTGCCCCCCCCCCCCCTACACCCCCCCTCCCCTCCCCGCGCGGCGTGCCGGCCCCCTGCCCAGCCGCTGCCTGCCGGCAGAGGGCTTAGGGAGCGTGGCAAAACTCCCCGCGCCCGCACCGAGCGGCTACCGGCCGGGGAGTGAGGGGGGGGGACACACGACCGGGGAACCCCCTCCCCTCCTCCTTCTCTAGGGAGCCGGGACAGCCCGGAGGAGCCGCTTCCCCGAGTGCCTGAGGAGCTGAGCCCTACCTGCCCCCCCCACCCCGAGAGGTGCCGCCGGCTTCAGGGGGGCAGCTCTAGGCCAGGTTAAGCTGAGCTTACGCGAACTGCCGCTCAGGGATGAACTGGGGGGGGGGGGGGGGGGCTGCCCAGCCGGTACCGGTACCACAGAGAGCACACCCCCCACCGCGATCGTCCGAGATACTGGGAACCATGGCGGTGTCGGTGGAAAAAAT
Source organism: Harpia harpyja (assembly GCF_026419915.1). Taxonomy (NCBI): domain Eukaryota; kingdom Metazoa; phylum Chordata; class Aves; order Accipitriformes; family Accipitridae; genus Harpia; species Harpia harpyja. The sequence goes on from NC_068954.1 coordinate 29,707,454, forward strand.
CCCGGGCTGCTGGAGATGCTCAGCTTACCCCAGCAGCCGGCTGGCTCCTGTCCGGGCGGGTGTGCAAACAGCCCGGGGATGAATGTGGCTCAAAACCAACAATTTCGAACTAGCAGAGCCAAACTTAGTTTAGGCCAGCATTTGACCACAGTCTAATTTACTATCCACGCAGAACAGACCTCAGAAGTAAGTGCAAAAGTCCTGTAACAAACACACGCAGAACGTGATCTGTGATGGGTGTCATCAGCAGAGCAAAAGGAAAACTTTGTATCAGCCAAACACTTTTTCTTTTTTCTTTTTTTTTTTTTTTTTTACAGTTTGAAGATACACTAAAACTTCAAATGGCCATGCACATCACAGACTGCATCACCAAGAAGAGCTCCGTGACCTCATCCCTGGACTATCTGGAAACAGTAAGATTTTACAAAAGAATTAAAAAAGTGCCAAAACGACATTTACGTCCTACATGCAGTGATGCTCTTTGTCCGTGTCGTGGTTTAACCCCAGCCAGCAACTAAACACCACGCAGCCGCTCACTCACTCCCCCCCACCCAGTGGGATGGGGGAGAAAATCGGGAGAAGAAGCAAAACCCGTGGGTTGAGATAAGAACGGTTTAATAGAACAGAAAAGAAGAAACTAATAATGATAATGATAACACTAATAAAATGACAACAGCAATAATGAAAGGATTGGAATGTACAAATGATACGCAGTGCAATTGCTCACCACCCGCCGACCGACACCCAGCCAGTCCCCCGAGCGGCGAATCCCTGCCCCCCACTTCCCCGTTTCTGTACTGGATGGGACGTCACATGGTATGGAATACACCGTTGGCCAGTTTGGGTCAGGTGCCCTGGCTGTGTCCTGTGCCAACTTCTTGTGCCCCTCCAGCTTTCTCACTGGCTGGGCATGAGAAGCTGAAAAATCCTTGACATTAGTCTAAACACTACTGAGCAACAACTGAAAACATCAGTGTTATCAACATTCTTCGCTCTGAACTCAAAACATAGCACTGTACCAGCTACTAGGAAGACAGTTAACTCTATCCCAGCTGAAACCAGGACAGTCCGGTAGATCTACGCACTGTATTGGCTTCTTCCCTCTAATTACGACTGGGGCTATTAAGATTTCTTCTCAAAGGTCCTTCCTCAGGACCTGACAGGTTTCTCAGGGAGCTGTGGAGCTCCCCAGTGCCCAGCAGCTCACTAAAGAGGTGGAAGTCTACTATGGAATACTGTCCTCACCTACAACCCCATCATATATGTAGATTTCTGGTTTTTTCCAGTAATATAGTGAATAAGAGAGTACTAATAATTGACCCAAGTTACCCCTCTTCATTTAAGAAGGACAACTCCTCCTCCTTTATATACAGAATGTGTGCCTATAATGTTACACCTATAGTTTATAACTGCAATTTTAGGATCAATTTTTATTGTTACGTAGTTCTTGTTCTCCATAAGACTGTGCCTGTGTTGCTGAAAGAACAACCTGAAACACTGTATTAGGTTGCTGTTTCAGAAAAAAAAAAAAAAAAATATATATATCCACCTTGCAGAAATGTCCTCTTCACAGAATTTTAAATCTTTGTCCTCTGACCAGAGCTTTAGGGTTGTGTGCTGAGCAGACAAGCTAGCAGGACACAGCACTGTGCTGGAGAACTCATTTATCTTGCTTTAGAAATGACACAGGAACTAAATCTGCCCTCACTTTACATCGCTGACTTTTATGGGACTACCCTACTGTAACACAAGGGCAGACGCAACCTAAAAAATGTAGATACCTCAATCCATAACTAATCAAAAGCAGTTACACACACATTAAATATGCTGCTACAGAAAGCTACAGATTCTGAGAAATTTTCAGTCCAAACTGGACCTTCTGTAGCTTGGTTCTCACTCAGGCTTAAACTTCCAGTAGCTGTGAAGTAAGTGGAAATAAAAACACTGAAATATAGGAGAAAAATCCACTGATAGCAAACTGCTAAGAAACAGGATAGCACCTCCCAAATACAGTGTTTAAGCATCCAAACGTCAAAGTTAGGTCACATAACATAAGAAAAAAATACCTTCTCTACATAGCTAATGGTGCCAGCAGCTTGAAGCACGCAGTGCTGCACCCAGGCAAAGCTGCCAGCACTGGCCAAAGGGACCAGGCGGGCAGCGAGGCAAGCCGACCCCCGGATGGAAATGCCGCAGCACACCCGGGCTTCCAACTAGGGCACCCACAGAGCTGCTGGGAACTGTGGGCACACGGGTCCCTTTGGGGCCGGCCACGCACCAGAAATACTTCAAGGACATTCTGGGGCCCCGAGGGTGTTATTACAGTTTGTATAAGATATCTTTAAGCAAGGCGCTTAAAGAAATAAATAGGTCAATGCCCTCAGAGGTTGAACAGTCACAACAAACCAAAAAAAAGTTCCTAATTGACCTAAGTGATCCTGGCACAGCCTAGGAGAGACTCTATCCCGGATAAGAGGCATGAAGTTCCGCCCAATCCCTATACGGAGTTATACTTTCGGCGACTGCCCCATCCACCCTTCTGATCAGCCATCAGGACTATCTAATTCGTTATCCCGATCCAGGTCGAAAGGGAATCCTCAGAAAATGTGCACACTCAGGGTCTGAAAGTATTTCCAAAATAATGCTGCCTTGTAAAGCAGATAAATATTACAACTCCAGCTAATGGTTTTGCTTGCCTGTAATCAGAACAGTAAAACTAATAAAACCTCTCCTTGGGTTAAAAGAGAACAAAACCACCCAGAACTTAGGCAACAGAACTAAGATAATTCTGTAATTCTCGATCTGAACAGTAACTACCTGGCACTGTGCTGTCTCTTTAAGGAGCACACAGCTGCTTAGTACAAAAAAAAAAAAAAAAAATTGCTTGATAAGGATACTGCCTTTTCCTTATTTCATCATTACAGCCCTCACTTCTCCCTTCACCTTCGGTGTAGTGACCTCTGAATTGCCTCGTCAGTTCCTAGGCTTTGTGGACAGGGATATGTCCTATACACACCTCTGCAAAGCACACGGGCTGTCTGTCCTTCTGTCATAATAACCAGGTGACGGTATATCTTTGCTACAACAGACACCACGCAAGCCAACTGAAGGTAAACAAAGTTTAGTAGCTGGAATGACCCTGTAATTTAAACAAGTTGTTACATGGGGGTAGCCAGAGAGATGGCTGCGGTCCAAAAGACTTCTCCTACACCCTGGGTGCAATCCTGCTCTTACACAAGGTCTGTATCTCCTCTCAGACGAGCTGGTACCTAAACCTGCGGGATCACAGTAGGGATCCCAGCCGGTCGGTCAGAGGCACGATGATACAGCACTCCACAAAACGGATAAGCAAAATACTCGTGTGAGGTTTGGAACGGTCGTTTCTCCCAGATAAGGGGCTCGAAGCAAGGCAGGATCCGAGCTTCGGGATTCAATTCAGTTAAACGTTTACGTACAGGCAACCAATTCAAACCAACGTGCTCCTGCCCCCGCCCCCGTCCAGGGCTTCCCTGCAGCTCCGCACAACCGCGCCGCTGCTGCTTTAAGAGGACGCTTGGCGTCCAGCCGGACAGACGGCCGGACAGACTGACGGCCGGACAGACTGACGGACATACACATCCGGTTCAGAGGTGGCCCCGGCAGCAGCGAGGGCTGCAGACCGAGCAGGGTGTGCACGTCGCCTGACACCGGTCACCTCCGGGGATGCTGCTCATTGCCTCTCTCCAGCGATGCGTTCAGCTCCTCCTCTTGCCCCTCCACGTTCTCGCCTGCCTGGGCTTCTGGGGCTCCTTCTATAAGAAAGTCTTCCCACATGTCATGGCGAAGGTGTCACCCATCTACAACCACAAGGTCTACAAGCAGAAACAAGAGCTGTTCAGCAGCTTAAGAAAATTTGCTGGCCCTCCGGGCCAGCTCGTGTTGCTGGAAATCGGCACGGGCACTGGCACCAATTTCCAGTTCTGCCCCGCGGGCTGTCGGCTGACGTGCACCGACCCTAATCCCAATTTCAGAAAGTTCCTCCTCAAGAGCCTCTCGGAGAACCAGCACCTTAAGCTTGAACATTTGGTGGTTGCTTCTGGCGAGGATCTGCATCAAATTCCAGATGGCACCATGGACATGGTGGTGTGCACCTTAGTGCTGTGCTCGGTGACCAACATCAAGAAAGTCCTGATGGAGGTTTTGCGAGTGCTCAGGCCGGTAAGCTGCGGCAGCGCGAGGGAGATCGGGGATGCTGATTTGTGTCATTGATAAGCCAAGTTGTGTGTACTGACCTACACTTAGGATAAATGCCATCACCTTCGCCAGGCCAAGAAAGAGTTTAAAATCAACCAGCATACCCACTTATCCACTCCTAAGTCTTTTTTTTTTTTTTTTTTGCCCTGCTTCACCTGCAGATGAAAGAACCACCTCAGCCTGCTTCCCCTGTCCCTCCTCAGCAGGTCTGGTGCGCTGCCAAGCACGGAGGAGGTCTGGAGTACCTGCAAGGTGGTGCCGATTGCCCGGGGCAAGTGAGAGGCACAGCTACTCAATCTGAGCAGCCTGGCTCCTGCACTTGCAGCTGGGCAACCTGCAAAAACTCCAAGGCCAAAGCTGTTTCAGAAAGAAAGAGAAAAGAAGAAAAACCAAAAAACCCACCCCAGAATACAACCCAGGAGGTGCTGGGAGCTAGGAGGAGGAGCAGAGCAGTGCTGGATAAGCAGGATTACTGCAGTAGAATGGTGGAATACAGGGAGGGAAGCAGGAATGTGCATTGTAACATGGGTAAATTATTAACAACCATTTCAGTTCATAGTTGCCACGTGTATGTATTCTCTAGCGATTCTCTCTCTTATCTTTAAAACTTGTCCACCTAAGCAGGTATTTTCATTATAATCTAAGGTGACACTTGTAAAATGCCACATTCCCATACTGCTCTTCCAATACTTTTTTCTCCATTCATCTCAGAATAACTGGGCAAGAGTTTAAATTAAGCTTAACAGAAATCCTATCCACACAGGTGAGCTAAATCTGTGTAACTGGTCAGAGTGTCCACGGGTAAATGAGACTTCAGCCTGCGTGTGGCTGAAAACCTAATTAATTCCTTGAGGCAATCTTGTACACTCCTACAAAGCAAAACTAGGGAAGAGGGAGTAAGATCATACCCAACACGTTCCACTAAGAAGGGGAAGGAAACATGAGCTCTGAACCCTTGACTTCTTCTCTGTTTGGCTCCACTGAACAAGTTTCACAGGAAAGGTTTGCTTACAATACTAGATTTGCTTTTTATCTGTTATTTATAAACATGGAAAGACATTGAACAGATGTGGTCAAAGATACAATTAAACATTGATAGGGTTCACGAGACTGATAATGACGAAACTATTATGCACTACGTACACTGACTGTAGCCTCTTCCTCACCCTGGGACACTAGATTTCTGCCTGCTAAAGCTATCTCACACATTTTATAAACATTAAGAAATAAACTCTTTTCCTTGCTGGTATGTAGGGTAAGCAAACTGTTTATTCACATTTCTCAGATGAGAAATACTGAAACGCAGGGAAGTTAAAGTGGTTTGTCCAAGATCATCCAAGGCAGAGACAAAAACCTGGTGCCAGCAGTTCCTGCTGTCAGACCGCACTGCCTCTTGCACAATGCTAAGTTGTGCCTATCAGTAAACGTGTAGTCATCCAGCAATAACCACCATCTTCAACAAAATCTGAATGGTAGGCACTTTTAGAGACTTTGCTGTTCAAAACAAACATGATTCTAGCATGCATAACATCTCGGAAAGGAGGCTGGTCTTCAGAGAGGTGATAAAAGGCACAGAGAAGTGAACAACCCTAAGTCCTTTTCATGGCACTGTTTTCCAGAGTGGAGCTTTCTACTTCTTGGAGCATGTGGCTGCAGATCATTCCAGCTGGACCTACTTTTGGCAAAAGGTCTGCGACCCAGTCTGGCAGTATTTTGGAGATGGGTGTTCCTTGAGCAGAGAGACAGAGAAGGAGCTGGAGAAAACTAATTTCTCAGAACTGAATCTGAGGCGCATTCATGTCACGCCTTACTGGATTCCTAGTAGTCCTCATATCATTGGGTATGCAGTAAAATAAATGACCATGAGCGCTGCGGGACACAGGACCTCCCTTCAGTACTCCTTTCATGCTTTATAGATGGTTTTTCACCCTTGCAGTCAGCCCATATACAGCAGCTGGCTACCCAGAATAAAAGTATGAAAAACTTCCTGAGCATCCACAGCTCATCCAAACTGGGAATCACACTCTTCCATTTGTTAGATAGGTTTTCTGGAGAGAGCTCTGAAATAGAGCTGCTGCACAGGGACCAGGCAAACAGGAAAGAACTCTAGATAACACGTTTCAGTCCAATACAAAATAAAGGAGGAGTCAGCATCTTAAAAGAGTTGAGAAGGGGGAGAGGGAAGAAAGGGAACAGAAGATAGATGCAAGCAAGTACAGGGGGCTAACATGTTTCTAAGGGCAGAGAATAATGCCCAACCTCTAACGTTTCCAATACAGGACACATGCATAATAGATACAGCATCACTACGAGCATTTTCATTTCAGTCTTCCCATTATGAAATACGTTTACGAGCAGGCGTTCATTCGCCTGTGCCAGTACAGCCCTCCCTGACAGGACTTTTGTTTATTCAGGGAAGTGCTCATTACAACACCAGTTCACTAGGCATAGTCCTCACTGGCCATTAGATGCTAATGCTATCAGCGCAGATTTAATGTGAAACAGCCACCTACAAAGCAAAAATGGAAATTTTCTTTACACTGGGAGAAAACTGGCATTTGTTAAATCAGATAGCAGAAATCTCATCTCTGCTGTAAAATGCTGTTACTAGATCAGCCACGTCCTTAGAGCCCTTTTGTCATGTTTTACTAACATGTTTTACCTATGCTTAAACTCTTCATTTTCTACTCCCCCTCCAATCTAGATCACACCTTAAAGAGGTCTCTTTTAAAAGCCAGGAGTTCCATTATAAAAGTTTTCCAGTTAAACTCCCCTAGGAGACCAAGAGAAGGTGCTGCTCTCTTGGCCACTATTTAACCTTTTCTATGATTTCCTGCAGTACAGCAGCAAAGAATTAAAACCTGGTACAGACAATATTTATAAGAAATTAATGTATTTTGTGCTCCATACACATCCAATTGGTCTACACAGAAAGTAACTCCCATTGTTCAAATTTGTTTCTCTAATGTAGTGGCCACAAGGTGGAGGTATGAAGGTATGACAACACAGTTTGTTAATAAAGCAGTCTAGTAACGATGCTGCCGTATGCTGGATTTTATATTTGCTTTATTCCCACTAGAGGGAGGAAGTAACTCATCGGACAACAGGACTAGCTGTCACTCAACAGAAAACCAAAATTCTCCAGTGCAATTCACAACAGAACTGGGACCTTAAGTCCTTCAGCAATTAAACGCTAGTGGCTAATCTACACTGCTGCCAAGTCCTTTGAAAAAGCACTGGCGACTGCAAAGTTGAAAAAGTTTTACAGAATGCATTTAGCATAGAACGGACCATTCATTGTTGACTCAAGCTTATGAAGTTAATAAAACCAAGCCATACACTGTATGCAGCGATTACCGAATTAATAAACTGTTTTATCTCTGTTCCATGATTCCCATCAAAGGTCTGAAAGATAACTAAGAAAAGCAAGCTGATTCACTGCAAAGGAGCCCATATGTGCATACCAAACTATTTTAGGTGTCCACGAAGTGGAAAGACTGAAACCTGCTGTGGCAGAGAGAGCACAGAGCAAGTAGCTGTCTAGCTCATCCAGCTACTTACAACGGGGTGGTAAATTAACTCTTAAACAAACGTGTTTTAACTGAAATGTTAATCAAACTCCTAATGAAACGCCTACAGCAAATCCAGAGTTTGCATGAATTTCCTTCGGCTCACTAAAGACAACATACGGTTGCTTTAAGAAATACGACCTGTAACCTGAAACTGCTGAACACCAAGTTAGGGCATCTCATGACATGTTGCCAGTGGTTACATACAAAGTTGTACTGCCCAGTTTGTCCCAGTTACTTAACAGATCGGCAGCTCCTCTTCTGCCAGAGCTGGGACGCTACAGTCACTATTTGGTATGCAGTCCTGCCTTTCCCTTCCTTGCCTGTGACCGGACTTTAAAATCAGCTTTAGAGAAAAGTCTACCAGATCAATCCAAGGAGCTGAATACACTTCAAGAGGAACACAGAAAGTACATGAATGCAGCTCACTCTGAATTTCAAGGGCTCTAATTCACAGAAGAACTAGTTTTGCTCAGTACAGATCCTCTGCCCTAAGCTGGAAATGACAGAGGCCAGCATCCTCTTCCTCCGTGCCTGCCTCACGCTGCTTGCCATGCCCATCTACCTACTATCATTCCTGGGCATCTGGGAGCCTTTCTGTAAGAAGATATTTTTTCCTTTCTTCTTAGAGAAGTTTTCTGCAATTCACGAAAGGAAAACAAAGAAGCAGAAGCAGGAGCTATTTCATAATCTCCCTGACTTCACGAGGCCCTCAGGAGCGCTGAAGCTGCTGGGGATCGGGACTGGCTGCAGTGCTAACTTCCAGTTCTACCCACCAGGCTGCAGAGTCACATGCACTGACACAAACCCCAACTTCCAGCAAGCCCTTTCGAGGAGCGTGAACAAGAACCAGCTTATCTACTAAGAGCGTTTCCTACTAGCTGTGGGCGAAGACCTGCACCAGGTGCCCAGCGGTTCCGTGGATGCTGTCATCTGTGCCTTTGTCCTCTGCTCTGTGCGCAGTGTGAATGGCACCATGAAGGAAGTACTGCGACTGCTCAGACCAGTGAGTATCTGAATAATAAGTTTTGTTACTACCTTTATCATCTATTCCAGAGGCACTGCACCAAAAGAAAAGAAAAGAAACAAAAGGAAAAAAAAAAGTTGGTTTTGAGCTTACAAACGAGACCAAGTTTATTTCCCTACAACCACTCTGCACTGCTAAATAGTGCAAAGCAGTAGCAACATACTGGTCGGTCTGTCCTATTCCTAAAAGTTAAAACCTAAAAGTAACAGTCTGCTAACTAGAACTGCCACTAATTTTATAAGTAATTATGGTATATCATTTAAAGCAGAACTGGTTCCTGTGTTGTTGTCCCTCCCCACACACACCAGATTTTCTTTGGGTGGGAGGCGCTCTGATCAAGACTGAAAGCATTTTAAATGGAACTGCTTTAGCCTCTTAAATGTGGGGCTCATCTACCTGTATGACTAAACCAGTCTAATTAAACGCCTTCATTCCCTGTAGTGTACCAATCAAGCTAAAGATTAAAAACAGCTGTTTTGTTGGGGTATTTTTGCAATAGACTTTCAGCCTTTAAAATGGCATTTTCAAGACAATCCTCTGGGTTGTCAAAAAATGATGAGTTTGAGTAGGATTTATACATTTCTTTTAGTTTCCTTCAAAACAAATTACATGCTAGCAACTGTAATTGAAACAAAAAGACAACAAACTATTGCTATAATAAAAGAGGGATCAAGTAAGTACATCCTTCACGCTTTTTGAATAGGCACTTTGAATCTCTGCAAGCTTCCTGCTTTACATTAATTCCAACTGACATCACAAAATCAAAAAGCAGGCAGGGAAGGGGTGGGAGAATACCGATGAGTGAGCAAACCGCACACACACTGGTCTGTGTTTGAGAGGAGGTGGGATGGAAGGAGAAGTCTGGTGTAACCCCAGCGCCTGCTGCGGCTCTGTAAGGCGACTTTGTTTTCCCCAGGGAGGCGCTTTCTGTTTCTTAAAGCACGTGGCCGCTGATCATTCCAGCTGGAAGTATTTTTGGCAGCAGATCTGCTGTCCAACTTGGAAACTCATCTTTGATGGATGCTGCCTCATGAGAGAGATATGGAAGAATCTCGAACAGGCCAAATTCTCGGAGCTGAACTTACAACACATAAACATAGAGCAGTCCTGGATGCCCGTACGGCCTCACATCATCGGCTATGCTGTGAAGTAACTCACACCGCCCTGCCAGGCCTTCTCCCCTGCCCACGCTGAAATTCCTTGACATAATCAACACAAACAACGCGGCAGAGACTAATCCAGACGTCTGAATCTAGGTAACACAGTAAAGGACTTAAATTAAGTTTCTGATTCAAGCACCAAATAAGAAGAGAGGGTCAGTTTTCTAAACATCTTTGAAGCCCTTGTGCTGCTGAGTGTGCCTTGCCAGACCCCAGTGCAGCCCACAGAGGATCCCAGGAGAAGGCTGCAGGAGAATGCAAAACAGCTCAGCAGGCAGGGGAAAAAAAAAAAAAAAAAAGTATTAACTCAAGAGAACTTCTGCCTACATCTTGTTAACTCTGGGGAAGGATTCCTTCAGGTGTTCCCCACGCTGGGAAGCAGCCAGGCAGCCCGGGCTCCCTGAGCCATCGTCGGCCAGCGCTGGCCTCAACCCTCTCCCCTCGCTCCGTCACGGCTGTTCACGTCCCAACCCCACAGAACGAGCAGCCAGAACAAACCCTTAACACCCAGCTTTTTGAGCTTTTTGCTCAGCCGCAAGTATTTAGTCACAAAAGACGGGGGGGGGGGGCAGCCCCCCCCCCCAATAACACTTACCAAAGCCTCTCGGTCACCTGGCTGCCTGCCCGCCTCTGCGCCGTGTGTCGGGTTTTAACGCTGTTCGCCCCCAGAACATTAAAAGACTCGTTTTTAACGTTACGCGCCTGGGAAGTTTCCCGGCGAGGTGCCGCGGCTCCTGTCGGGACGAGCCGCCGCCTCAGCGACCGTTGGCAGCGGCGCCCCCCCCGGGGCCGGCCCCGCCGCCATTTTGTGCCCCCCTCGACGGAGGATGCGGCGGGGACGGTCCGCCGCCGCCCGCCTGCTTCTGCTGTTCATGGCGGGTTCCCTGCCCGGGGTGGCGGCCCCGCGGGCTTTCAGTGAGGGTACCGTGGTTATACCGGAGCAACGGGTGTGGGAAGGGCCGTGGCGGGCAGTTGAAGGGGCTGAGAGGGCAGGCGGGGGGGAAGAAGGGGGTCGGGCTGTGGTGGTGCAGGGCTCCCCACAGACACGCGGAAAAAAACTTCATCTGTGCCTAAATCAGATGAATTCCTAAAGCAGCAGCGACTGGGACCTGCTTACCCTCAAGGTACGCCATAACTCCATACCCAAGAAATACGTGTGTCACCAGCAGAAATAACACACATTTCATACAACCTGCAAAACCAGTCCCGGGATCTCCAGGAGCTGGGCTCCAGCTGCAAACATCAAAAATCCTGCAGCAAGTAACACTGTAGATCAAAAACGACAAAAAACCCCCCTCCAACTACTACAAACTCCCCAAAACGCTGCTAGTGCACCAAAAGCTCTGGTTTTTGGTTTGAACGATATAACCGACTCTGTTCTGTTTTGCAGAGTGCGGACAACGGCCGCTCTTAGACGGCGTCTCGGGATCCCGGATCGTAGGTGGACACGACGCTCAAACTGGAGCGTGGCCGTGGTCGGTTAGCCTCCAGATTCACCAAGCTGGCGTACGATTTGCACACGTTTGTGGTGGAGTTTTAGTTAACAAGAATTCAGTACTTACCGCCGGCCACTGCGTTACAGGAAGGCAGTATGTATTCATGCTAATAGCCCTTTTTTTTTTTTATACTGCGAGGAGGGGACTGTAGATCAGCAAAGTATCACCTGCGGCATCTCTGAACAAAAGGCAAATCAATGGGACATACACGGACCGAGCTCTCATAGCGCAGAACCAATGTGCAGACCCAAACGATGCAACTCCTGTTTGCTGATACAGCCCGTAGCAGGGACTGGTCATGGCTCTAAGGACCAAAGACTGTCCCCCCCCTTTGTCACCTTTGCTGTAATGGTCGTGTGTGGTGGCGGCTGCCAGCCCAGCGTGGGATATAAAGATGTAACTTTGCAATCAACATCAAGAAGTCTTAGATATGCACTTCTGGCTTGGCCCAGAACAACCTTTGTTATTTTTAATAAAGGGTCTTTTGTTTTTGATCTAGGTGACATTTTTGTTAGGTTGGGGGCTTTTTTTTTTTTCCCATGGAGCTCTAATATTTCTGATTAATACATTTTTCTAAACTAGTAAAGCTCACCGCAAAAGGAAACTGTTGCAATATTTAGATTAGAAACATTAATATTCATTAGTCTTATCACTATTTCCGTTTTTCCTGGTTAACAGAACCAACAATTTGGCACTTAACTACTTTTTTTTTTTGACAATGTGGTAATAACACTCCTCAGAACAGGCCTTTTAATTGTACTTACAGCAATTCTGCAGCATTTCAGCTAGCCGATCGCTGTTGTCTTTCGGTAGTCTTTAACATAGTTGGAAGTTCGTATTGACTATGTTGACATAACCATGACCTAAGGAAAACTGAACTGTAAAAATCTCTGAACTTTGAAATTTTACCATTTACCAGGACTTTGTTAGATCAGTTCCTTGTTTCTTTCAATGCACTTTTACAAACATTAATTTAGAGGGGAATTATCTCACAAATAATCAATTTAATTTTTATCTTACACTCTGGAGAATTTTGGAGGTTAATCTGAATTTCATAGCTTGTCCTTTGCTCATCACAGGCCAAATTCAATTCCCGCTTAATATCAGTAAAGATTTTTTTCAACATACTTGAATAGAAATTAGGTCTGAATGACTCCGGCCCTATTTCTAAATTTAATATTAAGTTGATACTCATTATTTGTAACTTCTAGTTAATGGCCTTCCCAAACCTAGGTACAAGCACAGTCTTTATAAGTATTATGGGTATAACCCCACTTCCCTTTCTGCAAAATAAATCCAATGTTTTCATCTTTTTCAAAAGAATATCTCCCAGGTCGCCTCTGCTGAGATGGGGTGGAAAGCAAAATCTCAGTATCAGCTTAAATCATTAATCTGAATTCACCTTAACAGCCATAACCACCATTAGGCAAACTGGGTGTTCAAAACAGACAGAATGGTAATTAGCCAAATTTGTTCCGGACAATATTTACTACAGAATTTTCAATGTATATTCCTAAAGGTGCATCAGCCAGCAGTAAAACAATCGGTTAAAACAGTGCCATCAAGAAACATATTTACTTTAACGTAATTGTAAAAAACACATGAATTCTCTCTTAGGGACCCACATTCCTGGAGAGCTGTTTTGGGTGTGCTTAACCTTCAGAAACATGGCAAACACGCAGCAAAAAGAACTATTAGAAGCATCACTGTGCACCCAGAATTCAAGAGAGAAACATTTGAAAATGATATTGCATTATTTGAACTTGATTCCGCAGTACGCTACAGTGACTATATTCAGCCTATCTGCTTACCTCCTGCACACCTTTACCCACACGTTGACAATGAAACAGAATGCTTTATTAGCGGTTGGGGGCGTACAGCAGAAAAAGGTAAAAATTTGCTTGCATTGTTGATCAAGTTATAAGCTACATAACTAATATCAGGTTCCAGTCCCTCAAGCTCACTGACAGAGAACTGAATTTGTTCAGGTTATAGTCTCATCGCACAACATCATTAAATCCTTCTGCAACTGAATATCTGCTTTCAGTGTTTTATCCATTGCAAGCAGATTAGATCTAATATGTAACCAAAGGCATACATTTTCTAGCCTTTCTTCCAAGTATAACATGAAAAAAGGAAAATAAAACTAGCCTGATTTTCAGATTCATGGTACTCAATGTTGTCTGCTAGAAATAACTTTTTTATTGAAAAACAACAATTCTGATGATGGGCATTGTGAACTTAGGGATGCCCATGTATTTTATGAATGGCTGCACTCCCTCAAATTCTCTCTTTAATCACAATGAGCACAAACTCGATGTGATGTCAGTTGGCGGTGTGCATCTTTCTTGTGTGGAAATTTCAAGGACAGCTGGGGATCATATAAGTTTGATAAGTCACCTCTGACATTCTGAGCAAGGCGAGTGAGCAGTATTGTTATCAGCGATGTTTCTTCAGAATAAGAATTGCAAAAACTACATCAAATCTAAGTCTGCAAATCCTTAACCCACCTAAGTTCAAATCCATTAGAAGTAGGCACGATCTGTATTACATACATGTCTAAATACGTACAGAAACATGCTTAAGCTAGCTAAACAGGAAAAAAAAGAGCACAGTAAGAATTGCTACACGCAACAGCATAAATATTTTACCTTTCTATATGCTGTCTTCCATTAAAGGTAAAACTTCACCTGTGTTAAAAGACGCACAAGTGGAAATCATTCCTTCTAGTGTCTGTAACAGTTCTGATGCGTATGAAGGTCTGGTTAGCAACAACATGATTTGCGCTGGCTCTCGATCAGGAGGCACCGATACCTGTCAGGTAAGAATGAACATAGTGCCTGACCTGCTGCTATGGAAACCCCCAAGCCAGAGTCTCAGGGGCATCATGATGACCAGCATTTGTAGCACAATTAATTAAAATAGCACAAATACTAACCAGAAAACACGTCAAACTGCAAAAGCATCATCATAAATAGAAAGAGAGGCGAGATGGTGATTCCAAAGAAAAAACGCATCTCAAAAACATACACAAAGAATTCAGTGATACTCAGCAGGAGACAAGAATAAGTTAAAGGAGAAAGACCGCAAACATATTTATACAATACTTCCCACAAAGATGTCAATAAATGATACAACATTACACAAACATGTATCACTGTACATATGTAGTGTGTGTGAAGCACACAAGCATCTTGCCTGTTTTTATGCTTTTGAAAGAGAGCAGCAGCATTGGAAGGTGATACGGTTCAGTGATACGGCAAGATTTTTATTTAAATGCTGAGCAGTCAGCATCGCTTTCTGAGAAAAGACAGTTCTCGGATCAAAAGCACTAGCATGCAAAAGCTGGGGCACCAGTTGTGATATGGAGACATTTATAATTAAAACCCATAACGTATTCATAAGTACTTTGTCTGCTACACTTCCTGCTTTCCTCAGCAGTTTTCCTTTAAGTAGGTGATATGGCAAAGACTCAGAGTTGTGTATTCATTACTGTGTGTCTTGGTACTTATACATTGTGTGGACAATATGTTCTCATATTAACTGATGAGAGAGAAAATTTAGGGAGATAAGCCTTAGCCTGAAAAGGTGCAGAAAGAAAAACAACAGAACTTCAGTTAAAGACACAGAAATTAATGCAGGTGTGGTATTCTAGTCAAGGCAGCATCACCCAGCATCACCAAATTTTATCTTAATTTGTCTGTGTACTACTATCCATGTATTACTGTCATTTTTACTGTCCAGTTAACTTAGCTGATTAAAAAAAGTTTTTAAAATAAGGTGGACATATTACTGACCTAATTCTACATTGTTTCCTGGAATGGAATATATGTTACTAGTTTTTTAATATTGTTTATTTACAGGGAGACAGCGGTGGACCTTTAGCGTGCCATCACCCTAGTACCAACAAATACTATCTCATAGGGATTGCTAGTTTTGGAGTTGGCTGTGGCCGACCAAAATTTCCTGGGATCTATGTCCGTTTATCTCAATACAGAAGATGGATAAAATCTGAACTTCCGTTGAGTAACAAGGCTGTGAATCCCATGAGCGTTACACTTACCATCCTTCTGACTGCGGCATGTATAGTACTTGTAGACTTTCTAAAGGGACAAACCATTGTGTCATCATCGTAAAGGTTTGGTCTGCCTGTTAAAACTTGGAAAAGACAGCTAACTCCTGTTTCAGAATAAATCGAAGCGCCAAAGGACACACACTTATTTTTTAGAAGTCATGTTTGCAACTGTGTTATTTTTTTTGTTTTCTGCCTTTGATTTCCATACTAACAGTAGAGGAAATGATAACAATCTTCACCCTAATAACGGAATTGAATGCAGAAATGTTACCAACTGAAAATACTTTTTTCCCGACCCTATTTCTATGCTTTTCCAGCTATCAGAAGCCTAGGTACTACTTCATAATACTACCACCACGATTTTGTAGATGGCAGAGACACTCCCTCTGCTGGGTGAATCCTAGCAGAGCACAAAATGGTTTTAGTGAACAGTGGCTCAGCTTACTGAAAACTAAAAAGGAAAAAAAAAACCTGCAGAAAGATAAGAGGTATTCACTACTAATTATTTTTAATGTTTTTTAAAAAATATTTTAAAAATTATTTTTAATGATTTTTAATTATTCATGACTAAAAGTTATGCGCAAATAACGTAGTACTCTGACTGCTGAAAGGACATATCAGATAAAAGATCTCTGGGTGCTGTTTCATAAACTAAATACTTATTCTTGGCCACTGTAAAAGACCTGATACCACACAATGTATGCACATTTGGTAGGAACCACTGCAGTACTATGTTAATTAAAAATAAATAAGGAACATCAGAATTATATTTTGGCGACTTTATTTACCAAGGTCAAAATTTGCAACCATCTAATCGTTTCAACAAATATTTACAATTCATATAAAGCATGTACTTTTGTTTGGAAATAACCAGCAGAACAGTATTAGGTACTATATCTCTTACTCTCAGGATATCAATTTTACTCTCTTACAATCTAGATTTTGAAGTAAATCCAAAATAAGTACTTCATGATAAGTGATTACTTAAAGAGCAAACTCATGTTACTGTTTAATATTTCCATGATGAAAAATAAGCTGCTCTTTGCAAAACACTATTTTAAGAGGATAAAAATTTACTAACGTTATGTCTGGCAGCACTACGTTTGTTTCACTTGCTGAATACAGAAAGAATTGGCCACCATTTTTTTACAGTCTTAACACTTGATAGCTTCTTTTATTATTATTCCGTATTACAAAAGAAGGTAAAGGAACAACGGCACACAGTGAGGATCAAAACACCATACAGAGGAGTTACCAAATTAGTTTCAGTACTGTAGGTCAAACCCTCTTAACCATATGCCAAATAGCGTACACACACCTGATGGGAGACGGAGCGAAAAGGTCCAATTCTCTGAGGTGCTAAGCACGTTCCAAGGTGTTCATTTTTCCTGAAATTCCACTAACAGAAACAGGAGGCACTGGAGACCTCTTTTGGAGCAGTTCCCTAATGTAATGACTTTCTCAACCTTGCTCATTATTTTTGATGTGCAACGAAAGCACTCTTTTTTGACGTGATCGCGAACAGAAATGTATACTCCAGTTTGGCCTAAAGGAAACATATCATGGATCATGTCCACAACAATCAGGTGTTTAGAAACTTCAGAAAAAACCCCCATTTTTATAGCCCACTAACAATGCGATTGTGGAATGCAGTCTTTCTCATACCATTCGCAGAGAGCTCTGCTTGCTAAGAAGTCCATTAATTCAAAAATGAGTAAAATAAAAAATACTGACTGACCATATGATAAGCATTACACATCTAGGGAGTGAGTATGTCTTTTAATCTCATTCAGATCTGAGCTAGCACAACACACACACGTAGCTCTAACACCTTTTTAATAGCATAGTCCATAGTGCAATTCCCACTGACATAACTGGAAGCAGGATTCAATCCTAACTATGGAAAATAGTGTATTTATTATTCATGCAATAAGCACTGCATACACATTTTTCTATTTCACAGAATCACAGAATGGTCGAGGCTGGATGGGACCACTGGAGGTCACCTTGTCCAACCCCCCTGCTCAAGCAGGGTCACCTAGAGCCGGTTGCCCAGGACCACATCCAGACGGCTTTTGAGTATCTCCAAGAATGGAGATTCTACACCCAAAAGAGTCCTGATCATGTCAAACACTTAATTTTCACCTGAAACAAATTAAAATCATACAAACTAGAATCTCTGATAGCAATCAGATCTAATGTGCAGATATTATCAACTGTGGGGAATAAAAAGCCCTGATCTCTTTTTTTTCTTTTTTTTCCCAACACTCTTTAGGATCCATTTTTTTGCAAGTTGCCTACAGACATACAAAATTAATTCAAATATCTCCTACACCAAAGAGGATCTCATTTGACTTTGTACTATCCATAAAAATATATGCTTGAAAATCTGGTTCACAAAATATTTCATTTGTTTACTAAAATGAAATATATAAACTGTCAAAATACGTATATAAACTCAATGTCAGAATTTGTAAAGATCACAATTTGGCTACAAAATATACCAACCATCTACCTGTTTTCAATAGAGTATTTTCTTACAAAGATACCGTTACTTTGCAAAATATCGCCTACCTTACAAAATTAGTCCGGAAATTTTGCACTACTTTCAGCATATAAATCATATATTAGAACCTCATTTAACACTTTGGTATATATCTTCCATTTTTTATTTTATCGTTCTTCTTCTATTTGGTTTAAATGTTCCAAAGCACAGTAGAATCTCCAGACAGAATAAGCAATGCATGTTTAATTGTATATATAATCAGCACACAATTTATTTTTCAATTATAGATGTTTATCATGCCCAGCAACTAAGAACAAACTATTGTGAAATCATTCTTCAGAAACTTTTGTTCACCAGTACTCGTTCCACCACATCGTACTTTAAAATAATTGGATGTGTTGAATTCTCTTAAGAAAAGTCAACACCTTATTTCATGTGCCTCAGACATTTTCAGGACTAGGCCTCTCACTGCTTTCTGCAGATCCTTTCCAAATTTGATAAACACAGCAAACATTGAAAAAAACCCCCAACTTTTTAAACTGTCAGCTGAGAAAGAGTAAACATAATTTATACCTCTAGCAAAGTATTAGCTTTTTTAATCATCTGCACCTGTAAATGACAACTTACAGGTTAAAATAAAAATATTTACATACAAATAACTGAAAAGAAAAAGTAAGGATTGAAAAAGAGTAAGAAATCAAAACATATACTGGTTATAAATGTTACTAATAAGTCAACTATGGCAAGGATTCCATTTCATCCACATTTTAATTGTAACCAAATAGTGCCTCCATTACAAGAGGCATGTGTAGAAATTTTCAAAGAAATTCTAATCACCTGCCTTATAAAACATCACTGTCCTTTTACTGTAGATGCAATCTTGACTTTATAAAGTTTCCAGTTGTGCCAGCAGGAATTTTGGTGAGGTTTTCTTGTTTCCTTTTTGTACTTTGTCACCAACATGTTGTAAATAAAATCTATATAGTCTTTAAGTTGTGAAATCTAGGTAGAAAAGTTTCATTTTTGACCTTTCATCTAGTTTAAAAAATTCAGTATAAAAAAAAAATTCTCCTCTGAAATTTAAACAGTCCACAAAAGTTTTACCTTCTTTTCTTACACACTTTTATGACAGTAAAGATCTTTCAAAGTTTTTAGCTCTTCAATTAGAGTTTTGTTCTGATTTTCCAGGACCGCAACTCGATTTTCCAGACATTTAACATACTCTTTCTTCTTTCTACGGCACTCTCGAGCAGCTTCCCTGGAACAGACAAACAGAAGTAATTGTTTATTTTAGATTTGAGATGTGTCTATTTTACGAATGTTATGATTCTGACCAACATGGGAGGAAAGAACTGGCATGGCAATCTTGAACAAAACAAACGGAAAAGTACACAACGATAGGTGGAGAGCATGAAGTTTAGCAGTATCTGGTAGTCAATCTGCACAGAAAAAACAATTTGCTTTCTCCAAAGCGTGTCAGACGGAACATGTAGCATGTTTTGGTCAGAATTTCCAATGCTTTTAGTCGCTGGATGCAGCATACCATCCTGATGGCACAATCAGTAAAGCTAGCTCGCAAGACTCGTAATTTGTGCTTTGAAGATATATTTCAGAACTTCAAACTAACAAATCAAAGCAGCCCACGTGCACTTACATACCTGTTCTTCATCAGCCTTATTTCTCGTTTCAACTGTGGATCATCTGTCTTACTTGTCTGTGATGTCAGAGTGACAGGAGATGTCATCACCACAGTCTGAGGAAGGGATGTGGTAGTTGGTGTCGTGCGGATCTGGTAAGTCTGCATGTCTCCTGACGCAGCTGTTGCGATAATAGCATAAGACATCAAAACGTGGTAGCGTTAGAAAGTTAGGCTTGCGTTAGCGATGGGTATTTCTAACCATTTCCAGAAGGCGTACTCACTCTGCACTACCACCTGGTTGCTGGGTACGAGTATCTGTTGACCATCTGATGTTTGTGCGTACTGCAGTATTGTTGTCCCAGGCTGAGTACCACCCGCATTTGTCATTGTTAGTGTCTGCAGACCTTGCACACCATCGGTACTTGGGCTGGCCAGCTGTAATCCGTTTGCAGCAATGGCAACTTAAAGAAAAAGGAACATGCACAATAATAGTTGTAGCTGTACATTATAACATACAGATAGAGGTAAATCTGTAGACTGTACACCTGTTTCCATTGCTGAAAAATACTGCCAGCTTTAAAAGGCTTTTTTCTTCCGTCACTTTCAACTATCTGATCTTGCTGCTGGGTTCTTACTAAATTTAAGCAAGCTGGAGGGGGACTTTTTACAAGGGCATGTAGTGATAGGACAAGGGGTAATGGCTTTAAACTGAAAGAGGGTAGATTTAGATTAGATATAAGGAAGAAATGTTTTACGATGAGGGTGGTGAGGCACTGGAACAGGTCGCCCAGAGAGGCTGTGGCTGCCCCATCCCTGGCAGTGTTCAAGGCCAGGTTGGATGGGGCTTGGAGCCACCTGGTCTAGTGGAAGGTGTCCCTGCCCATGGCAGGGGGGTTGGAACTAGATGATCTTTAAGGTCCCTTCCAAGCCAAATCATTCTAGGATTCTACGAACATATTGGGTTTAAGTGGCGAGGTGTTGGTAGTGCAGGGAGCTGCAGGGGTGGCCTCTGCAAGAAGAGGTCTGGGACTCCCCCGTGCCAGACACCAGCTCCACGTGGACCCACGCTGACCACAGCTGGTGGCTGCTCTGTGGAAACATACTTAAGAAAGGGCAAAATTCCAGACAGGCAAAGGTGTCAGGGAGAGGGGAGGAAGTGAGAAACAGCAGTATGAACACCCAGCTCAGAGAAGAAGGATGGAAAGGAGCAGGTTGCCTTTTGGTTCACAAGCACAATGAATACTAGGGATAAAATCTAAGGAACAAATTCTTTTTTTTTTTGCTACCTCCCTGATACCACAGGAACACGTTTTGGTGTGGCCCTATCATATATATAATGGTATCTTCACTGATCTTACATTTTGGACTAAATCTAACACTAGAAGACTGCTGTGTATTTTGTAACAACATCCTTTGAATGTCTTGTCTTAACATGCAAAAATTAAGATAATGAAGCATTGAGTTTATCTGGAGTCTTCAGATACCAGCCTATTTCCATGTAATTAACAGTACTAACTTCACTGACTGTTAGATAAATAACCAAACCTTTTGAGTTTCATCTTAGTCAAATATATAACAAAAAGAATATCTGTATTTTGAGGCAAGTTGAATAAAAAATGTGTCCAGTTAGGCATATATTTTGTATAACATACTGTACTGTCCAGTGCTTGTCTGGTAGATAGGCGTAGGAACGGACATAGATGTAACAGTAGAGACACCAGGACTCTCCTCATCTCCTTTTCTATCGCGTGTATCTTCAGAAGAAAGATCTTTCAAAATTTTTCTATAAAAAAAGTTTCTTTATCAGCTATAATAGTAGGCAAAACCTACAAATTACTGCAACAATAGTTACAAACTACTATATTTAGTATTACAGACATAAACACTAAAATTTTGATGTACAACAGTTTTTGGAATTAACAAAATTTTGTATGAGGTGAATGCCTCAAACTCTTCCTGTAATTACATTTCTGTAGTTTATATAGTCTAGTTTGTTATTTAAATATTTGAATAATTTTATGAGCTAAGAACAATTCAAGTCAGCTACTGATTTATAAAGTATGAGTATGTGCAAATCAGCACGAATTCCAGATTTTCAATTATTATCCTCTAAGAGCCTTAGATGTTCGGACTGGTAAGCCTGAAATGAAAACCTGCACCATTTACAGTAGATTTCAGTAATCTCCAGAAAAACGTTGTGCCGAAAACTAGCGCTGCAGCTGCATCGCTTTATTTCAGTAAAAGCTGCATCAGAGTTTCCATCATAAACATTTTCCGGGGATACACAACTGGCCTGTTAAAGAGATTTTTCTGATTTACAACTCGATCCTCTAATTCTCTCAAGAACAGGCTTTGTATATCCAATTAAAACCAGTTTGCTCTGTCTGGTGTCAGAATAAACTAAAAAGGAGTAGATTACTACAGAAAAGCTTAAAACTTAGATCTTTTGCTCTTTCAGTACACAGTAAGACTTTACATTTCTTTTCTGCGTTTAATTTAACTGTTGCACAGCTTCCCAAACAACCCATGTCCTCTATAACAATGCCCTATGAAAACAGACACACCTCTATTTAAAAGAAGAACCAATGGAAGCATGAATTTTATGCATCTTACCCCAGGCCTAATGATGAATTAGTGGCAGTTATATGAAGAGAAAAGCAGAACTGACAACTCCTGATCCCAAACCCACACGGCTAAACAGTTCTCCCATAGAAGCTCTGCATACAGCTCGTATTTTCCTGTCCTGGCTACTATAACTGAAGATTCAGAATTGCTCCTTTCCACCACCGTTTTTGACTGCATGCAAAATAATAAAATCCCTCCTAAATTACTTGTTCTGGTACATAATTCAAGATGAGATAAAGCTGTCAGAAAGTACTAAGAAGAGTGGATAAAACATTCAAAAAATGAAAAGCAGTGGCAGAAGTGGGAACAATAATCACTGACAGGACTATCAGCTAGGTTAATGAATTGTCTTAAAATTTTCAGAACATTATTGTAAAAAATACTAAATTCTGTGTTAAGTTTCTAACAAATTTATTATTTGCAAAGCTAGGATGTGGCATTTGACTGCAGTCCTAATTTCAGTAAAATGATATAATTGAGTAAAATTACAGCTGATAAACAATTTTCCCTATACCACACCATGTTGAAGCTGATCTCCAATGAGTTAAGTCAAAGTTTCCTTGTAGCAAATGATAGCTAACAAGGCATCCTCAAAACATTTGCTGCATGAACAGATCCAATGCATGTTTCAAGATAAAAAAAAACAACTTAGAGGTTGACAGAATATATACAGATATTGAAAGAAGTTGCTATTTCGGTTTCAAATGAAAAAACAAAATAAATTACATATAGTACTTACCGGTAAGATGGACGACGAGCTAGGATGCCTCGAGCTTTCTGTGAAGAGCCTATGCTATCTGACGAATCCTGAGAATCTTCACTCTCAGACAAAGATACCTAAAAACCACATTCCATATGGTTATCCGGTATGCTTCAGAAGAAATACCCAGAAGAGATTACACATTTTAATTGTATATGAGCTAAAGCTGCACAAAAACTACACAAATGCAAAAAAGAAAAGCTCAAGAGATTCTCCCAAACTATTTATCACATTAAAAGCTGAAAAACGTCCACCATCTGAAGCTAGCTGTTCTAGCTGGATTAAACTGCAGGATTAATCAATCCAGAATGTTTAAAACAGCAGTGTGAAGAAATACAAATGGTTAATTATTTTCATAAAACTCATACAAGCCTAACGATCTTAATAGCTGATACAGTCTGAAAAGGTGAGCCACTCCCACACATAAATTTGTCTAAGGAGGTGGTGGGAAAGGAAACAGGAACACCATTTATGTACAGAGACAAACATATAAAATACTTAAAATCTTTTACATAGACAGAAGAGCAGTGTATTTTGTTGGTCAGAATATGAGTCAAATGAAAATAATATTTAAGGCAGCAGCATATCAGGGAGTAAATATGCAAAGTATTATCTATAATTTTCTCTTTATTCCACTTTGTCCTCAACCAGTTGGCAAGTGTTATTTTTTTCTCTGATGCTCCTTATTAAATACAAGCTAACAAAACATTTATTTGTACTTATCTGTGTGCCAGCAACAAAAAGTCAAGAAGAATGCATGCAGCTCTGGGAAAAGCATTTCTCACTTGACTGCTGCTACAGAGACAAAAAGAGCAACCTACTATCAACATTTAAAAAAAAGAGCTGCTCATGTATTACTTTTTCTTTCCCTTTGAGCAACAAGGCCATAATGTTCATAAATTGCAGAAAAAACAAAGGAAAGAATACAGTCAGTGGGGGCCTTGCAACTAGAACATGATGATAGGAAAGGGACTGACGGAGGAGACTCAAGTAACGACAACCTACTAAAACAGATGCTTAACTGTTTTCAGCAAAGTGAAATGTGTTTTCTTTTCCATGATCTGATGTTACAGGAACAATGACAGCTGAAAGTGCATTATGAGTTTACTTTTCATGGTTTATCAATTTAATGTCGTATGAATAGATAAGCACAGTACAAAGGATCAGTGACAAATTAATGTGTTTTAGCACAGTTCTTCCAGTCATTCGGCTGACTAGTGCAGTTATTTCACAGTGTAACTCCAATGCCATGCTGCCCAGAACGCTCTCTGCAGCCAAGAACTGAATGAAGTAGTAACAGACTCAACTGTAAACTCCCCAGGGCACCTCTCTGAAGTGGCTTGTACAAAAATCACATGGCAAATGAGTAAGAGACACAAGCAGAACACTTAGGTACCACAGAAACGGAGTTACAGCATACATGAGGTGAGCAATCAACAGCTCCTCCACCATCATTCAGGTCTACCTTTTCCAAACACACATTTTTCTTCATTGGGTTATTCTATACTCTCCTTATTTGTATGGTTATGGTTGCATGTCTGTTAAGAGCACCAACCGAAGAGTTGTGGTTCTGTTTTCTTTTTTTTTATAAAGGGAGGCAATGTCAAAGAGTTTAATTTCAACTCCAAAGGTGACTTCAGCACTACAAATAATTTCAAGCCCAAATAATCATTATGAACAATGTATCCCCAAAATACTGTCACTGGATTGCTTGCTATCTGTTACAGTGGGGCCAGAAAGGCTGCACTGTGGCAGAGTTAGCTGAGTCAGACAAGCCTTTGCAAGTCTTTTCACATACATAAAACAGGATTCTTGGTTATTTAACAGACGTTCTGTAGTTACCTGCACTGTTTGCACCTGAGGTGAGTGGATTACAGAAGAGGACTGAGCTGTCTGAATGACTCCCTGGACCTGGACTTGTTCTCCAGGAAGCTGAACAACTGTCAGGGGAGCAGGACCTCTTAGAGACATCTACAACAAATCAAAGAATCATTAACAAAAGCGTTTGTTCCACAGTATCCAGAAAGTGTATATACATGTAGAAAGACTAGCAGAGAACATGCATTAGCAGAAGCTTCTTTTAAGTCTAATTAAGTCACAGAAGGTATCCTTTAAAGATATAGATTTTTGAGATACATATCTGCATACAAAAAAGGCTGAAACAGTTACTTATTTGCCTTAGGTTAGGGGGAAAATCAAATATGTAGCATTATGTGCAAAAGACTAAAATGCTGCAACTTAAATACATGCAGTTCTAAATGAACCACAATGAAGCAGACTTCTTCAGAATCACAACACTGAGACTAAGTGAGCATGATTGCTTTCATGTCACTCCATCCATATGCACAGATAAAGCCCCACATTTGTGGCAGTTTATTTTTTTGATTCCATTTTAAGAGTGTCTTAGACTTAGATAAGCAGAAATAAAAGTGCCCAATAAGTAGCCTTAATTCTCACTAAAGTTAACAGGAGTTTAGGGCACTAAAATCTACATCAAGATAAAATGATCAACGAGACTGAGGGCTTAGGACAGATCAGACTAACAGTACTAAAGCAATGCAGAAAGTAGCATGAATAATGTACATATTTGGTGTTCTTGGATTATTTTTTTTTAAGCAACTGGTATGAGGCTACAGTTCAAAGATTTCACAGAGAAGAAATCACAAGAGTTAAGTATAGCAAAAGCTGACCGATCTACTTAGAAAGTTCAAGGCACAAGGGCTGTACAAAAGACACCAGACCAGAAAGGAAACTGAAGGAGACAAGGTATGCAAGCTCTGGACAAGGAAGAAGAACAAAGAGCAGATTTTTCCAAATAAAAATTACAGCATCTGTTCTTTAATGTTTTAAAATGACCAATTTCAATAAATGCTGCTGCTGGAATCTAGGTTTAATTGGCAAAAAGTTAATTACTACTGCTACTCTTATATAAAATACTTTTTACATTCTAACAGATTTGTATTCTTGATGTTGAACTCGCACGAGCCATTGCACTTAAAAATTGATTAAAGTTATACACGTAGATGCATAAGTAAATAACCAGTTTCCTCACCAAATTTCTTCACTACTTTTATTAATCTGGAATATATGAAAAGATGAAGGGATCATTAAAACTCATACAGCTAACTCTCCATTTAGTACTACTTTTCTATCGTACATCATAATATTAAGTTACATTGGCAACTTTATATAAAAACAGATCAGAAAAACAGCCTGTAAACAAACAACAGGATGCTTGCTGACATTCTACCCTGTCTTTGCCTCATGCAATTATCTACATTTTGCATCAAAATCTACATGGCTTCCATAGGGTAAACAGTGGACGAGCTGCAAAACTTCGCTGTTTCACAGGACGGCTATGTGGCTGAGGGAGCAGACTTTACCTAGAAAGAGATGCTCTTTCAGATGCAGAAATTTGAATCATGAGGAAGTCAGGTTAAAGCTTTGAAAGTGATGTTACCTTGTAGTAAGTATGTAAAATTTCCAACTTGATATGATTTTTTACATTAAATACATTCATTTGGGCTAAAATCCAAGTGTTTCCATGGTGCTGAGCACCCAGGATTGCCATTACTACAAAAGGAGCTGTAAATGCTTTTTCTGAAAAAAATTACAATTAGCCCCTCAATTCATTACTAAGCAGCTTCTGTATGTCAGGTTGATGATGATTTCAAAGGATGTACAATCTAACAAAAATGCGGGGCTGCATTTTTGCACTATACAAGCACAAAAATTAATTGTGGTCTTTCGAATACAAGCCATTTTATTAATTTCGTGTCATCCATCAACACACAAGTACATTTTTCTCAAGCTTCTTTTGTTTTTTCTTCTCTGTGTGTTTCTAAAACTCAAGAATTAATATAGTTTGTAGTACATAAAAAATGGCTCTTAACTACCTCAAATGTTTGCTGAGATTTGGCCCAGGCTTTACCTGTTGAGCAATATGAGAGAGCTGAGCTGCCTGTAGTGTTGTACCTTGTACAGCTGATGTTTGTGAAGGCGTCACTGAACTGTTACTGCTGCTCTTGTGCACCTCTTCCATAATCAACTACAAGAAAAGTAACAAGTTAAATTCAGTTAATGATAAATTTGAACAGCAGGTAGGTGCCCAGCTTCCACTGACACTTTATAGAATCTCAGTGCATAATGTTTTTAGTCTTATTTGGACATTTTTAATTAGTTCTTTGTCCTTCAATGTCACCTTCTATTATGGAATAGCACAGCATTTTTTGTGACTTCCCCTACAATACCCCGAGCATCGTTATGCCTTCTCATGGGGACAAGAAGGGAAAGGCACGGTAGGAGCCTTTCCACTGACTCGCCCCGTGGCTTTGGGCAGGTCGAGCACAGCGCCTGGCACGCCGCCTCTCGAGGCCTCGGAGCCCGGAGCAGCACGAAACCCCGTTTTGGAACGGGAGACACGTCCCGTTTCGCCCTGACAACACCTGCACTCCAACCGTCTGTCAGCGCCGGTTCAGACCTACCCGGTGCTGAAGTTTGCTGTCAAATGTATTTACTGAGTTCCTGGGTTTTGCATAAAAATAAACAAAGTCAAGTCATGAGATCTAGGAAGAAAACCAAGATAAAGCATTTATACTAAAGAGTATCTTGCTCTAAGTAAAATAATTTTCCAAAATATTTTATCCAAGCTACCAGCCAAACCTATTTTAAAACATCTGAAGGTGTATAAAAACAAAATGGGGATTCAAAATCAAAGTAGAGAGAACACAGTTTTGAATTTTAAACCCTGCAAAAGTCACTCCATCTCCACGTAATACAGTCAGTAACACTTCTCTCATTTCTAAGATTTTCTATTTAACTGTTCAACATCTTGACAGCATCCCCCCTCCAATATTGGGGGATTTAGTGATGTAAAAATGCAGGCTTTTAGGTGGGGTGAGTGGGCGTACCAGCCTAGAGCATTAAAAGATGATCGGTGAGTGTTAAACATTTTGTCACAGAAGGTTTGAAACTGTTGAAAGGACAGTTGCTATGAGACTGGAAATTACATTTCTTTCTGTGGAAATGTGAGTCATTGATTTTTCCCTACTGAGATAAACCACAGCTCTTGCAGCCTGACGTATACTTAGAGGGTAAAAAGTCAATGTACACCAAGACCAGAATCTTGGTCTTGCAATCCTTACTCATCTGAGGAGTCCCACTGCAGAACTCCTCAAATAAGTTACTAAAACAGGACTTTGTGGAGAGAAAACTGATGGTTGGGCGATACATGAAACCATACCCTTTACGGCACGGAACAAATGTTCTCCAGCACGATACAGCTTCCCAACATACTTATGTCAATAAACATAAAACAATTTCTCCATAGTTTAAGCTGAAGCAGCAAAATGAAGGCTTCGCTCTGGAATAAAAAGCTCACGGGAGCCAGGCAGTGCTTCAGATGTTCCCAGCTTCTGGAAACCTTCAGCTAATCAAAACTATCCCGACTGCCTTTGCTAAGATTATCACGTCACCGCTGCTGCTAATGCAACAGTGCTTTCCCCTCCGCATCGTCAGGAGCGTGAACCGGAGACAAGGATCCTGACTGACACCCTGCTCGACTTCACGCTGCTCATGCCTGCAAGAAACCAGCCCCAGTGCAGGAGCGGAGCGATGAAGTTCTAACATTTTCTTTTTTCAGTTGCTACTGCTGCAGAGCTCGCTTGAAAGTCGGAAAGACTGCTTTGGCTTTTTTTTTTTTTTTTCCAGGAAAATTGAGAACTAAAGTAATTTAAGTATCTTGAAGCTATAAAAAATGAAGAGCAGAATTAACGACAAGCATATATAAGGGATGCAACTTTGTATACCCTCTAATGTAGTTCTAGCTTTTTATAAAGGAAAATCTACTTTTATACCCCTGTAAAGGGAAATATTCTAAGGGTCACAAGTAAACAGGGCACTGTCAAACTGAAATCCAGTCAACAGCAAAAACTGAAATAAATTTCCAGTGCTACAGAAATACCCAATTCATTTCTGTAGTGCTAAACCACATTCTGTCTCCCGCTCTCTCTCTTACTGTTTTTCTCTGCCTTATTGCCCCATGAAATACTGACAACAGCAGCAAAATAGACTGCAAGAAACAATGAAACCGATAGATATAACACCACCCAAAATAAACAAACCGGGGAGAAAGCACAAAGGTTTTTGCTGATCTTTCTCTCATAGGTGTGAAGTCCTACTTACAGGAATAAAAGATAAAGTATTTCCCATTATAAATACGATTTTTCAAGTTCATGTCATCTCTGCTTGCTCTACGATATTTAACTAAATATTCATCCAACATCTATGAATCTTAGTAAAATATTATTAATAAAAAAACATTTAGCAAGCAATTTTAACAAAGTGAAAATTACCACGGCATCTTATATCCTCCATGGGATAAAGGAGATGCAATACGCTATTTGGCCTTGCATGACTGTCTCACAAGAAGACCCACATGCCTCTATCTTGTCAAAACAACTTATTTAGCTGGAAAAAAACAAATTTTCCATTGGAATGGCCTTCTGTGAGCACCTGAAACAGCGATTACCATCTACCAGCTTTTAGAAAGGCAGTTCCAATGAAAAACCTCAACCTGCAAGTTCTCAAAGCTTTGAAAAGAAGTACCAAAGATGGAAAATATATCAGGGTTTCAGCTTTTTACACCAGTTAAAACTACTTCCAACAACAGAATATACGCTTAGTTGAAATGAGCTGTATAGTTTGGGGTGAAGGAAGAGTTTTACACGTACTGACAGGAAGGAATTCATAAAAGCAACACCTGATGTTTTATTAGCCAGAAAATAATTACTGTTCCAATCTGTATGAAAACCATGTTTTTATAATCAGATAGGTAAGGATGATGCTTTTCAGAATAAAACCAATGCCTCCACACAGCTGCATCTCAAAAGTAATTTAATTTAAATGAAAGGGTTCTACAATAGCAGCATTATGAAGTTTCTTTTGAAGGACTTTTAAACTTCTGAGAATCGGCTCTCTCCAGCCAAAGAAACTCATCTCACTTTAAATGTGAGTTTGAGTCTCAAACGTATCTTTCTTTTAAACACAAACAGGAATGTCACATTTCATTGTGGACAAGTTTAATTTATCATCCCGAAGTTCATATATACCCTCCTAATACCATGCTCCTTAGTTTGAACCACCACTCAAGAACCCCTAAAAAACCCCCTAAATGACTGAGGAGTATCAGTTAAAAAAGAACAAGTAAATAAACAAGAAAAACCCATTCCTGCAACCTTCACTAAGCCTGATGAAAAATACCCTAAAATACTAAAGAGATGGTCCCCTTACAGGCATACTGCGCCCGTGCAGTTAACGATCTTCACAAGATTTTACTCTGAATCACTCTTTACTTCAGTGTCCCACAACCAGTGTACTGCTCTCATCCTTACTGTTTTGTTTTTGCCTGCTTACAACACAGATTATCTGAGACAGTGATTGTCCCTAGTTAAATGCTCATAAAATGACTAAAATTGTGGATTCCCAGCCTCAGATGAAGCTTCAAAGCATAACCAGGAGGCAAAGAATAAGATAATGGAATATAAAAGCTGTACATTAAGGCAAAGAGAAGTGAGCTGTAGTGCAGGAACACCAAAGGAAGAAACCAAGTTCTGTTTTGCCCTTTTAAATCTAGCAGAGGAAAGGCCTGAATGATATTTCAGTACTGACCTATTCTAAGAGGCAACTGATTTTTTTAAAAGACTCTATGAAGTCAGAAAGCAAAGAATACTGGACACAGAATTTTATTCTCAAATGCTAAGTGACAAGAGTAAAACACTGACATACACAAATTACAGAAAGTGATTTAAAACATTTGGTGAAATTATACTCAAGTAATCTGGTGAAATTTTGGATCCTTTAACATCTCAAGGTGTCTTCACCAGCTACAGCAGTTAAAAGTACTATTTACTTAGTTTTGCAATTAAGACACTTGGGGAAAGTTTTTTCATCCAGAAGATGGAGAGAACTCCAGTTTTTTCCAGGAATCAGTGAAAGACAGAGGCAAAGGACAGCACATCCTACCAGTTCATGCCAGAAAGCAAGTGAGGAGACTTGAGTCAATGTACCCAGTTACAGTTTTGGATCCCGTTCTGCGAACACACACCAGAATACTCCTTCAAACTTCAGGAGTACTTTCCGTCTGTGTTTTCTTCCACTCACCCCCTGCCCCAGCCTTCTACAGCGAAATGCAGCTTAGTGAGCATTCCCATGACAGGCGCCTTCAGAAATGAAAGCCTGCAGTCTAAAACCGTAGATGTTATATTGACATAAGGGACCTTGGTATTTGCGAGAGGAAAATATCGATGAGATCATTTACAAACTCATACCCATTGGAAGACACGGTACTCGATCAAGATTAAGGGAAAAACGGGTAATCACTGCCATCGATAGGTGGTAATCGCTCTTTTTTTTTTTATCGGTCGATCTCAAGGGTCTCTGGGATGAGACCACCGCTGCCCTTTTACGGAAAACCCACTCAAACAGGGATGAAGTCACTAGCCGGGTGCTCCACGCCGGAGCCCGGGGGGGGGAAGCCTCTCCACACCTCCAGCCCCCCACGACCCCCCCCCCCCCCGCCCCGGGGTCCAGGAGGCTCCTCCGTGGCACCGACCCTGCCCCGCGACTCGGGAACCAACACCCGGGGCTAGGCGGGGACCCGGGCCCGGCGGCAGCCTCTCCCGGCGGAGGTGGAGGGGGCGGTGAGCGACCCCAGGCCGCACGGGGAACCCGGCGCACCTGGCTGGGGCGGGAAAACTCCCCGGGGGTCGGTCCTTCCGCAGCGGCCGCCCGTCGGGAAGGGGAGAGGCGGGCACCGAGTGAGGGGAACGACCGCACCGCAGCCCGGTCGCCGGCCTGCGGCGGGACTCAGCCGTTCCACCTCGCGGGCGGCGGGGAGCGGCCGGCGCCCAGGCCGCTGAGGGGAGCGCCTCGGCCTGGCCTAGGCCCGCGGCCGGCGGGGGCGGCGGAGGGGAAGGGGCGGGCGGGCGGGCCGGCCTCCCCCGCCCGCCCGTGGCTCGGCGGCGCCCGCTCTTACCTCAGAGGCCCGCCAGGCCCCGCCGGTGGCCGCGCGTGGGGAGAGCCGCCGCCGCCGCCGCCGCGCCCGTCTCCGCCTCAGGAAACCGGCGCCGGCGGCATCGTAAACACGGCGGGCCCGCGCGGGACGCTCGGGGTGGGCGGGCTGCGACCATAGAGTCCCCGCGGAGGCCTCGCCTAGAAATCCCCACCATAGAGTTCTGGCCGCATAGGAGCCCCGGAGGAGGAGGCTAGAGCGCCCGCTCTGGCGCCGCCTCCACCCGGCGGTTTCCAAACGAGGGGTATCATAGAGAGGCGGCGGTAGAGCGCCGCTGCCGGGCCCCAGGGCGGGAAGGTGGCCGCGGCATAGAGCCCGAGCGCGCAGGCCGCGGCCTCGGCCCGGCCGGGCGAGAAGAGCCCTCGCCCGCAAGAAAAAAACACAATATTTCCCTTTATCCTCAACCGAGGCACGGGTGTACACAGCCACGCGTAAAAGGAAGCGCTAAACGGTAGCGAAAGCGGAGCGGGGTTGGCTTTCACGCCCGCAAAACGCCCGTTCTGGCCTTCCAGCGCAGGGGCGCGAGGGTTGTTCCGTCACCTCTAGCTGCTTTGCTTTTATTTTTAATCTTTAGAACAGCTGTATTAGTGAAAAGGAATTTCAGGCATTGCACAGCGACTGCTTTAGACTAAACAAAGGTCAAACATGTAAAAGGAGCAGGAAGGATTTTGGCTACAATTCCTCGCAGGCAGGCAGGGCGGGACTGGTTATTTTTTTTCTCTGAATTTAAAGTTAACAAAGATTGGAAGCAGCAGCACAGTAATGAGATTTAGTATTCCCTGTAAAACGCTGCAACTCGAGGTTATCGCCAACGGAAGCCTTTCCTATGATTTTTCACATCTCCTGGCTGTTATCCTAACACAAAGTGCAAAATACACTAGAAAGGGTTTTGACTAAAGCTTTAGTGTAATATACTTGCCTTTTTTTTTTTTTTTGCTGCTACATTAACTCTTGAATTATTTTGTTTGCAGTTTTCACCGTTTGTTTTCTTTTAGTTTTACTTTCCTGAAATGCCCCTAGTTGTGATGTGGTTTACCGAGCACTTCATCTCTAACTAATCAACGTTAGCAGATGAACGATGTATTTGCAGTAAATCCCGAGTATGCCTTCTATTGCCCTGACAATGCCTTCCGCAGCCACTGCTGAAAAGCTTCAACATTCTCCAGGTTTCTCTTCCTGAGAATTACACAGTTTTACTTGCCCAATTAGTATTAAGCTCACACTATATAAAGTTACGATACCAGAGAACGTGCCTGGGCTGGAGCTGTGACAACAAGAACAAGAATCTTCAGACACCTGGGAAATTTGATCACTCAATTGTTGGTTTTTTTTTTAAAGATGTTTTCCCAATATTAAGCAAATAATTTTAAAATACAGGCAAGATTTACTGAAAATGAAATGTTTTCAAAAGAAACCACAGTAAAATTGCTACTCGTCATTTGTAGGAAATAATGTGTCTTAAGTATAGTCTTACCCAGAAACATACAACCATTAACAGGTACACGCACAGATGGGAGCGGGTGTTAGATTACAGTATTAATTGCATCCTCACTGGTGCTAAACTGCATCTGAACATTTATGAATATTTAAAATGAATCTTCATAAAGCCTCCATGGTTAGTTCTGGACAGCAGAGATTATCCCGTTTTAAATCTCAAATGCCACCACAGCTTCTATTTCATCGGGTCATACAAAGCCTTACACAGTTGCTTTAGCTCTCCAGAGGACAAAACCCCTCGCGTCTTGCTGGGAATTGCAAAGGTTTAAGAGTCTATACATCTGTCACTGAATTCCAGTTCAAAATGAAACACACCAGTCCTGAATCCTAACCAGAAACTGAATAAAGAATATTTAATACTACAGTAGAATCTTAACTATAGGTAGGTCATGCTTAAAACTGCATCTAATTCATCCTCGGCAAGTGAGCTCAGTTACAACAACTGATTTCAAAAGCTAAATGGCCTACTGCTGTAGGTACAAGACAACTTCTGTCCAGCCCTGGCAGAGCAGGGAGCTCAGCTCTTCACAGCTTCAGGTCTCATACATTTCTAGATACAAGTGACGTAACGTATTTGCAAAAATACTTACGAGTTCTCCCTCTCACCAGGATAAATGCTAACCCACGTTTGCTTCCTTAAAAAAAATAAATAAATAAAAAAAATCCTTCGGAGAAACAGTGGACTAAGAACTAAGCAAGCAATCAGGCATCAATATTTATTAACACAAGACAAAGGAAACACAATCAATGCGTTAATGGAACACTGTCCAGCCAGATGTTAAATTTAAAAATGAATATCTAATCTAATTTTAAATAAATAAAAACTTTATACATAATTACATAATGCTGAATTTGACAATGGTAAATAGTTTGACAGAAATTAAAGAAAAATTGCATCTAGGGCTAAAATTTATCTCGTTTTTACAACCTTATTTTTAGGACAGTTAGTATGACACATCTTAATTACATGTATTTAAATCAGAAATGCAGTGCAAATTTTAACAAAACAGGACTTGAAATTACCTGTACCCACATATTTTGCTTAGGGAATATTCATTGACAGTAATACATACAAAATATTTTAGTTCAAAGTGTTAAGAATTCCTAGTTTTTTAAGTTCCACTGCAGCTGTTAGCTTAGAATCTGATGGACAACAGTAGGAAATAATTTGCCTTCTGCAACTGGATACGCTGCAAAGTTAAACTGGCATGGAGAGTCTGCTTCTTGGGACTCAATGCTTGATTCAGCAGTTATGGAAAAGCATCCGACTCTGAACCTGAGCATGCAACATGAGTAGCCCTGCCAATTTTCTGAAGTTTAGTATCTCAGTCTGTTCTTGTATGGAAAGATACCAAGCAACCGTTGTAAAGCAAAACGGTCACATCTTTTGACAGCCTTCCCACGACACCCAAATAATCATTTATCAGTGACCCCAACCTCAAAGAGGCTAGCAATGAAAAATACTTAGCACTTAGTGCTGTACAGTTAGTTACCTCACAGGGATGTTGTAAGGATTAGATAATATCCTCATCTACAGAGGAAGAAACTGAAGGAGTGAAATGACCTGTGGAAGGCCTCGTGGCAAGTCATTAGCAGAGCTGGAGTTAGAAATCAGTGTTTCCAGATTCACAGCTCCATACCTCCTCCTCTCCAGTACATTGCTTTTCACTGTGCCAAACATGGACAAAAGCATACAATAAAGTCAAAACTGGCCAGCTGCTATATGTCACTTACTGGCGATCAAGAATGGAATGTTATCTCATTCTATGGGCAGGACTGTAAACTTACAGTTCTCCAACACAGAGAAACATAACATGCCAGAATAAAGATTAAGAGTACACAGTAAGCTTGCAAGATAAAACCCCAAACCATAAGAAACTATCAATACCTAGCCAAATAAAAACCAAGGAAAAAAAAATTAAAATAATTCAGTATGCCATTCAAAAATGCCATTTCAGAAAGTCAGTCTGTCACATACTGGGAATCTTTGATCAAATTAATGCATGCATTTTTTATTTCTGAAAAATCACAAGTAAAAATAAAAGACAATCCTAGAACTGTACTTAAAATCCACTTCAATGGACAAATAAAGTATTTGGAAACAATTTAGCTAAAGCTTTAATTTGAGTAAGAAAAAGGTTGAGAGCATCAGAATTTTTTCTGAAATGGGCAATAAAGTGAAGCTGTACTGCAAGTCACTTTGCTGTGCGAGAAAACATAAAAAATAAAGTGATGCATAACACATAATAACAAGACTTTGCTGGCTGAAGAGGGAGAACAACTTTTGTGCACTTTACACCCTAAATAAGTTGCAGTACCAACTGTATTAGTCACAGTTACGCCTGTCACTTTCCTCACTTTGTGGCCAATTTGTTAAAACTAAATATATTAAAGACTTCATGCACAGGGATTTTAGGACACGCATCTTAAGAAACCAGAGAGTATCCCTACTGCTAACAGAGCAACCTTTCACACCCAGGCAGCAGCACAATACCATGAAAATTTCATCTGCGGTGTTGTCTTACTACTGCGGTAGATACAAAAAAAGAAATTGTTCAGAAGTGTGCATCTGTAAACTGAAGCGTTTGCAAAGAACTCTTAAGTCTAGACTTGCCATAATAACTTCCAGTTTCTAATTCTATTCCCCCACCAAATGTTTTTCAAAAATATCACTCAGAACTTCATATCTAAATTTTAATACTCCTGTCTTCAGTGAAGAACTAACAGAATACATCAGGAGTTTTTCAAGGACAAAACTGGGGTTTGCTTACAGATACACTGGGTTCTGCTCTGATTACTGCCACAGGATCTTCAGAGTTCATACTATAAACCTTTTAAAAACTGTTGAATGAGGTAATCTGGAACACTTTAACAACAAGTTTCTTTACGCTGCATACCACATTTGACTCAAAAAACCCCTGTTGCAGTATCTGGTATCAGTTTTCATTGCTTCCAAAATCATGTTTTCCTAACATCCACAGGAATTTAATTGTTCTTAAAAGATTAAGTATTAGAGGAAAGAAAGGTAATTTTGGGTCAAAGTTTAAACACCGTCTCTCCCTCAGCCCGGTGTGCAATTGCTTCCTAACAGTAAGAGCTTACACCCCACTACTCTAAGGCTTCTGTTTCTTTACATTTACTAAGGTGCAAACTGACACAGTATTTTGAAGGCTGGGATATTAATTTTCACAAAGTTATTTAACGATGTGTTTACCAGAATTGCTCTGTCTCATTTTTGTGCCTCCTCCTGTAAAAGAAAAATGGCATTCAGCTTAAAATCCAGAATTATCTAATTCTTTCTAGTCAATGCTTTGAGGAAAACTTGAGTTGTTGCCTTCCAGTTTACATTAAAGCCTATTTACAATATTTCTTGCTCTACCAAGAGGGAACTGAATGGAATGATGACTGAATTGCACAAACAGTGAATTTAACTGTGTGTGAATCTAAAGGAATTTTTTTTCCCTTTAAACACAAGGTGTCACAGAGGGTGGAGGCAGAGGCTGTCACTTAGGTGCATCATTTCAGTTATGCATTTTGGACTTGCACTGCGATTTCTACCAAATTCCATGTTACTGCTCAAATTCAGCCTCTTTGAGAAAGATGTGCCCTAAAATCATAGGTTTCTACATGCTATGACACACTTCTGGCCAGCAATAAAAGACTACATACTGAAATAAGAAAACTTGTGAAAGATGTGTGTATCTCACATTAGTTGTCTAACCAAATGTGATTATGCTAAGGACCACAAAAGTTACTTGTCCTTAAACATTTCTACCTTCAGCTGTCATCATTATCCAAGTTAATTTTCTATCTAAGTGAATTATGTATAATAATATTTACATATTTAAAATATAGGCAAAATTCTTTTTAAATTCAAGAAATATCTATATGAATAAGTAACTCTTAGATTCCGTAAGTTATTGATTTGGTCATGGCACAATTTTAAATAAGTTGTGTGATCCCATGGAATGAATAGCTACAGTACAGATGCAAAGTACATTATATAGTAGGGAACTGCAGAACTCTGATGACCCTTTTCTTAATAGTTTATTATCTTAACTAAATAAACCCTCCCCTTATAGAATCCTAAAACAGTATTAGATAAAAATACAAATATGTACAACAGGTGAAAAAAGTAACACTACTGTAAAGGCCTTAGGAATTTTGAGGCTCACACACTTGTCAACTTTGCATTTTCTATAAAGCTAATATTTCAGTAAACTGTTACAAATGTTTTCCATTGTCTACCACATTTCCTTTTGTCCGTTGGTAGTTAACGTGATCTTAATACCACAGGGTGAGATGAAGGGAATATGGCAGCAATCTCAAACTTTATATCAAGTATTAGTAATTTTCACCAGCTTCATTTCTTTAACCACCCTTTGTCATTTAGTGGTCCCGCAAAGTTTCTGAACATCACTTCCCCCATACACGTTACATGTTATAGGCTACATATATGGGGTCTAACTGATCAGCTAGAAAACTGTCGCGGAGATGCATTCGTTGTTTCTCTCCTCTGGAATTGATAGGAATAACTCCAGGATCCACTACCACCACCACTCCCACAATTAGATAATGTTCTTCCAGGACCACGTTTGTAACTAGAGGAACTAAATCCAGGGCTTCCTGTTCACAGCCACACAGCTCCACAACAACCACGAGCAAGTTGGTCCATGTGAATACAGCACTAAAAAAAGAAAAAAAACCAAACAAACCCAGGTTATTTTCACAAAAACAAAGATCCAAAGTTTACAATTCTTTATCCTTAGTTGGAGTTTACCACCTGCTTTGAGCTGCATTTGCAAGCGACCTAACTCCAAAAAGACCTAGTCCCGACGTGTCAAAGATCGGTTCAAACATATCTCAGTACTACCTAGTGTGACATATGACCTAAATGCTGCTTTCACTGACTCAAATATAAATGGTTCTTTACACCACAAAGCAGGAAATCATCATTTCTATTTTGAATTAAAGCTTGTGAGAAAACATTGAGTCAGTCAGCCAGCCCAGTATTATTCTGATCTACAGATGGGAAATGAGGTGCATTACTTGCTGATGGTAACAA
Organism: Harpia harpyja; assembly: GCF_026419915.1. Taxonomy (NCBI): domain Eukaryota; kingdom Metazoa; phylum Chordata; class Aves; order Accipitriformes; family Accipitridae; genus Harpia; species Harpia harpyja. The sequence goes on from NC_068954.1 coordinate 29,746,176, forward strand.
AAAAAAGTATCTGAATTTGCCTATTTTTTTCTATTAAACCCTGCATCTTTGCATAAACATTGCTACATTTCAGCTAGGTTAGGATGAACTCATTTTTCTCAGCTGTTTTACCATTCAGCGATGCTTCTGTGTGTTCGAGATACAGAAGTCTCAATATCAATTGGATGGTAACGCAGTCCCCTCAGTTCCAAAGTTTCATCCAGTGCTCCAACAACATACAGTGCATCATGGCGCTCTAGAGAGGAGAGATCGGAAATGGAAGTGTATGCATACTGTGAAAGCAGAAAATGGCAGACAATAAATGGAATTTAGATAAAACAAAGTGTCTCTTGTATCCAGACACACAGATCAGGACTTATTCGCTGCATAGTACGAAAGAAAACTCTTCATCTTCGTTTAAAAGATAAAGACTAATTTCTGCCATACCTCCACTGGCAGCTGTGAGCTCTGTCCGACGAACAAAACCAAGGTATCCAGTCCGAGCCCAAAGTGTCTGAGCAGCATCGCCAAAGCTCAGACGAGTGTTGAAATGATCAGCTTGAAGGGTTTCATTGTCATAGATGGTATAGTAGCCGCTGGCCGTGTGTGGACTATTAACCCAAATCTGTACAGGAAGTGGAAAAACAGTCAGATCCACACACTACAAAACCAGAGCATCTGTTGAGTATTAAAATGAAGCAGGTAATAAACTGTAATAAGAAGGTTCTCTTTTTATCTAAGATATTCCACATCCAAACACTTTATGTTTTGCACTTAGCTCAAACCTCCAAATATCCTATAGAATCTTAAAAATGCATTTTGCAGATCTACTCTCCTAATAACTGTAAGCTGAGGATTAACTGAGTAAATAAACTACGGATTTTTATAACATATGAAGTCCAAAAATTAATAATAATCTATCAACACAGATCAAATATACTGGTGTGTAATCAAGATAAGGAAAGCAAAATGTAAATTAGATTATTTGGAAGCTAGTTATGCAAGATTTAGAGTGGAGTAAGCCTTCCTTTCTAGTAGGCTTTCTTTTTCTTTAAACTTGACAGTAAAATAACACACCCAAATTCTGAACACTCCAGCAAGAATTCAGCTTAAAAAGGCCTGCAAGTATTACCACTCACAAACTGTCACCCAGCAACTTACATAATCAAACAGAGAGAATATAGCTCAAGAAGCAGACAACAGGAGAAGCTACCCAAATAGCGAAATCTGTGCTTACCTCCCCAAGATGAGAATCTCCCAGAGGCCCTTTTGTCTCAGGATTAACAATGACTACTTTGACTCCAGGTAAAATCTAAAGATCACAAGAAAGAACATGTAATCCATATATGAATTATCTTCATGCACAACTGAAATACAAAGGCTGTTCATTTACCTCCGGAAAGGCATGATTTCACCCATAGAAATTACAAACAGGTATAAAACATGCTAGGACATGTACACTGAAGTATGCTAACTGTATGAATGTATTTTGTGACTCAAACTACATAAGCAAGGCTCTCTAGGCTTGTAAATATTGACAGACCTCGACTTTGAAGAATTCAATGTTAAAAACTACTGGGAAACATCTTTTTTGTTAATCCATTTAAAGAAGGGAGTAAGAGCTACAGTAAATCTCAGACGCATGCTGATTTCAAGGATATGACAGCAGACACTTTTGATATGGTTCATTTGCTGTAAACAGAACCAATTCTCCCAATTGTTTCAGCAAAACATACTCCTAAATTAACAGATGCTTTATTATAAATGAAACTAACTTTCCAGAGGAACAGTGTAACCAACTATCACTTCTTCCCATGCTGTGCCACAAGAGTACCTTTCCTAGCTATGCATCTACATCATAAGGGGCATAAAAAAAAAGTCTGGTCATCAGATGCTGTGTGCACTCTAGGTAGTAACATGAAATTACCTTCCCAGATTCTGAAAGTAGCAGGCTTTGTGGAGCTCCCCTTTCCACTAGACGTACTCTGAAGGTAAAGAAAACATTGTCAGGAAAAAAAAGAGCTGAAATCTACTGAGAGGTGATAGCTCAGTACCATTACAACATCTTATATAGAGTTATTAAAGAAGTTTAAGTAAACTTACTGTACCTGTCATGTCTCAAGGATTTCAGATCTACATACACCGTGGTGGGATCAGGCCCAGATGTTCCCTGAAGGGTTAACATTTTAAAAAAAATTAACGTATCTACAGAAGTCAGGGTAATTTCTGCCTGAGCTCATAAATGTTTCCAGGAGCTTCTTACTGGCAGCAAGATTCATATTCACATTTCCCCACATTTGCAGTTGCACTAAGGAAACACTTCAGTAAACAGGCTATTTTCTAAGCCGAGTGTAACACCAGTGTGGGATGCATCTCTGGGGAGGGGAGAGCTGCTATGGAGACAGCCCAGGCACTCTCAGCTATCAGCCCTGGGGCAACTAGTGCAACTAGTCATTGTTTACATGGAAATAAACAGTTCTCTAATGTCATGTTTCAGTTGTTTTGAGCATCTGTGATAGAATCTGGCAGTTGAAAACAAAAGAAGCTGCTTAAATCTTGTGCCAGCTGTTCTCTACAAAGCAGATGTTGGGCAGAAGCATGTGCAGATTAGGAAGCTTGCTGATTCAGAATACAGCTGAATCTGGAAATCCGATGCCAGTGACACCACCTGCACTAGAAAGCACTCACGTTACCTGTAAACAGATAGCAACGTTGACTCTTGATCCAAAGGTGGTGCTTACGGCACGAGGCGACAGGCCAATGTCTTTGAAGAGCTTGGAGAAGGAATGAGTGAGAGAAACTCGTGGCCGTTCCTCTGCAACGACCACACAAGTCCGGACACAGGACAGATTAATTCCTCGTGCCTGTCAAAACCACAAATGAGTGCAAAGGACTGTATGTGTTAATTACCTCTGCCACACTGCACCAAGATCTGGCCCCTCACAAGAAGTGACATTTGCTTTTTATCCCTGGAAATTACTCGGGAAATGCAGGACAAACCCTGTTCTTTTGTTCAAGTTATTTCCTCTTTTCACCTTCTGTGTGTAATTATAAAATGTGTCTGACCAGAGCCTAGAAATACCGCTACAACAAAATATGCATTAACAGTGCTTCTTCCTCTGCTACAGAACATAGCATCACATGCTTCTGCAGTGCTTTTCAGCTAAGATTACATCTGTTATTCACTATTTATATAGATGGTAAGCAAACCAAGTGAGAGTAAAGTCATTTACTGGGATTACACTGAGGCTTCAACAAAACTGGGACCAGAATCCATTATTATTTCTAGACATGATCATAAATGCACTGAACAGCACTAGCCAGTTGTTCAAATCTGTGCATTATGCTGTTTAACTGGTGACACACCCCAAAGCAGACACCTTCAGAACTCTATGCCACCAACAGAACAAGACTGATCCTTAATCTCATAGATTGAGTACACTATTTCAGTAAACCCCATGCAAAAAGTCAGCTCAAGCATTTTATTGTAGCTATTTTTTTTCCTTCCTCTCATCTCCAAGGAGAAAACACCTCTATTTAGCAAATTGCCTAACGTGTGCTTTACATCATGTGCTGGTCTGAGCCTTCACTGCAGACTGTTATATAAGCAATTCTTCTGCATAGCATCCTGCTGCTGGCATCCTCTCCTCAGGGTTTGCCCAGCAGTCCCTGACACTCACTGGCAACGTGCTACCTACACCCTACTCAATTTCCATCCTTTTAATTTCCTAGAGCTGCAAACATTTTTTGTTGCTTTTGCTTTTTGAGCAAGCTGTGGACTGGACACTTGTGCAATAGGAAAACTGCTGTATTTAACAATCATATTGCTTTGCTTTACTACCATTATGTAACATAACGTTCAGGAAACATTTCTTACCTTTAACATTTCAACTTGGTTTCCAAGTCCCTTTGTGCACAGTTCCATGACTGAATAGGAACAGAAAGTGTCCCTTATTTTATACTGGCTGACAGTAGATAACCAGAGAAAAAGATTGGATTCCAGCTCCATAGGAGGAATTAATATTGACTGGTGTCCAGAATACACACTGTGAAGAACATTAAGGAAGAAAATATTTTTGTGTAGCATGTAGTTATCTTTAAATTAATATTTACTGTATTTTCGTGTTACATTCCTGCTAGGCCAAAAGCAGGCTGTGGGACTGCATCTGAGGCAAACTGATAATAGCTCCAATGCCCACCTTCTGTAGCAACATTGTTTTAAAAATACAGCTTACTGTACAAGAATAACAATTTATACATACACAAATGTGCACACACACTGTCAGAGTGAAGGAAGAGAACTGGCTCAACCACACAGTTTACAGAACGAAAACTGCCTTACTGCAACATATAATCAAGGAAGAAAGGCAAGAGAAACGTTTTGGAGCCAGTAATATTTGGCAGCACAAAAACGCATAATCAAGATAGGATAACATCTTGCTAATCTGCAGGAAAAGGGAACATATTATTGTCAGTTCAATGACCAATTCTCCCCTTACAGAAAAACAGTCATTTTGGTAATGTCAACATAATCTGTCTGTAATTACACCAGATAAAGATGTGGACTGCCATTTCCCATTTATAACCAGCCAAGAGTTAATCTTTTCCTTTTCCCCCTCAAAAGTCATACCTGCAAAGGCACCAGAGCACAAAACCTAGTCCACAATAGGGGTCAAGACAAATTGCAATCTGCCGAGAGGAGTAGAGCTCACATTGAAGCTTGATTGCCCTGCAAAGGCCACTCACTGCTGCGTGGGACATCTGCAACACAAGAGACAGAGAAACTGTGCTGAAATTCAAGGACATCAAAATAGGACTTCTCAAGACAGGTGGATAAGAATAAAGACAGGTTTGCCTTCGTAACACTTCTCCAGAAACTATGTTTTCTCTTCCCTTAACTTCCATCGCAGAGGCAGAGCATTGCAGAACCCTCTGAGCCATAGTAAACCAGAAATAGCGATATCAATAGCTAATGATTAAAAGCTTTAGGCGCCTCAGAGTCCAAACACAGCTGGTCATTAATGACAGTCTAAGGTTTTCATTTTTTAGTTTCTTATCCTCCTCTTTGTCAACTGCATTCCTGTTCTGCTTTTGGTGGGGGGAAAGCAGAAGCTCACAGCTATGCTACTCGCATTGCTTACTGCTCTCCTAACCGGCAGCTCTCCAGTGGGAGGCAGCAGCAGAATTCCTGATGCCCACTGTGGAGGCCTGTCTTCCTAGCCACACGGCATTGTCTGCAGCAAATCCACAGCTCAGAAGAAAAGCGTGGTCTTTATTTAAGCTACAAGACCCAGCTTTGGTGGAGGTGGAGGTCAAGGGGAGAGGTGGTTCAGAATATCAGCAAAAGACAAGACACCAAAAAACCCACCTTCTGAAAACATTTTACTGTACCTTTACTCCTGTAAGCATGCCTGTTGTGGAAACACTAAAATCTAGATATGCTAACATTTCAGGCGTAGGTGGCTTATAGATCTGAGACAGCCGCTTCCTGGGCAAGTCATCTGTACAAGAAAGGAACAAACATGGTTAATTTTTGATTACTGAACGGGTATTTGAAAGGAGAACACAACTTTCAAGAAGCCCGAGATGGACCATAACACTTTCTATTAATTCTCTTTCGAAAAGAGACAGACTACTATATGACAAGACTCTTGCCAAAGTTCCCATGTAGAAAGTTATTTATTTTCAAGAAAAGGGAGAAAAGACCAACTCGCTCTTGTCTTAAGGAAATTAACAGTTGCCTGCAACATGGCTTTTCAGTAAAATTACTTTCCACACATAGCCCAACAAATGCCGAAGAGATGTCACTAAACAAGGTCAGACCTAGCTTATATCTTGGATAGTTTTTCTGAATATTCAAATTCTTAAGAGCCATCCAGTTAGCAGCTGAAATGTGGGACAGTCCCTTTGGAAGTCAATGGTAACCCCTACGCAGAACTTCAAAAAGTCTTTTAGCCCATGGACCACACCTGTGTCAATGATGGTTGGCCAGGTTTTCACATCTACAGCAGCAGCTGCCTCTCTGGATTTCAGTAGTCTCATCAAGGTCTGGGTTGTGAGAATACAGGCAGCTTTGCTGACCTAAAAAGATAAATACTTACCAAAAAAAAAGAAAGACAAAAGCATGTCCCAGTGGCACTGTCATTGCAAGATTTGATGTTCAGAGAGTGTATTTTACCATCTGTAGCCAGCTTCCCCCAGCAAAATTGCATTCATTTCTTTGGCTTTTGCAACACACTGCTCTCTACTCTTCCTTCACTAAAACCCCAAATGCAGACTAAAGTGCAAATAACCATGTCGGGACTTTTCAAGCAGGTGAGAACATTACACAGTCTCCATCTAGCTTTTCCCGCCATGGTCCTTTCCTGGTTACTGGGCTTGGAAAGTAACTAATAGCAGGATTTGCACTTGCCCAGCAGTAAGGAGCGTCAATGCAAAATTTTAGGCAGTAACATCGCATGTTAGTATCTCTCAGAAACCACCTGTTTTACAGCAATTCGTCTTGCCACATAAAGACAGGTGGCTCTTGCATTTTATGAACAAAACCACTGTCCTTCAGTTATAAGATGTGCTTCAGTCACTGCTGTCACGTAAACAGCATGGGAGCGTGGACAGCTGTGTTAACCACTCAAGTCTGAGAAGCTGAAGCAACAGTGCTCCAGCCATGCTCTCAGCTACAGCCCCGTTACTCACTTCCACGATCATTCGCACAGTGGGCAGCGTAGCAGCGAGGCTCTGAGCATGAGGTGGTCTCACGGTCACAGGGATGCAGCCAGCATACAAACAGCCATAGAATGCGGTGATTAGCTCAATGCCTGCAAGGACACGATAGGCTGTAGTGTAGGACACTGGTGGATGGACACCCTGGTGACACCAGCCTTTCCCCCCCAAGTACTTTTTCGCCAAGCATCGGTTACAATTTCCATTAGAGGAAAGTACACACACTAGTCACTTCCACAGCACAGATGTGCAACATAAGCAGTCCAAACACCGCGGGGAAAACAACAAGGAAGCTAAGAAAGCTTGGGATAGGGGACTGGGAAAGTAGAGAAGACTGACCACACACAAAACCGTATCCATCTTACAGGAAAAGAATGTCCCAAGTGCCAAATGACTCAAAAGTCAGTCAGGACAAAGAGAATTCTCCGGCAGGGCAAGAAGTACACACGCCAGAGAACACCTCTCACTAGCAGTGAGCATCTTACACACGCCAAGTGATAA